>NC_082618.1:5181033-5496501 GCF_030936135.1 Gavia stellata
TGTCTCTGTTACTCAGCTGCAACAGATTTCAAGTTATTGCTAAGATTTCAAGTTGTCAAAGCATTTTACCCTGTTAAACTGTGTGCTCTAATGATCAGCGTGTCCCAGGATTGCCTCAGACTGATCACTGTGGTATAACCGATGGCTTGCCAGTGGGCCTGAATCACTTCGAGCTGCATTCTCCTCCATCATGAAATGTTTTAAAAACAGTTTTACCAACAACAAAAGCTGCTGTCTAAATCAAGCACAACACATTTTCCCATTATGGCACGAATTTTGCTTGGTAACGTTTTGATTCCTGGGATGAGTGTTTAGCATCCTGAATTTGCTAAATGAAGGATGTGTGGGAATCAGATTTTGTACTTGAAAGCTTTTCTCCATTTTTGACAGCTTGACCAACTGTTTTCTTGGCTTTGGATGCCCCTTCTTATTTCTTTGTTTCCCCTGCTTCTCTCCCTCTTCCTTCTGCTATAAGCAACCAACAACATCTCATTATTAAAGACGAATATGAAGGCAAAGTCCTGACATAGTTTATATGATGAAATAAAAAGTGCTGCAAATCCTGTCTTTCAAAAGTTAGTACGTGTCAGACGATGCAGTTCAATAGCAGGCTCTTGGCTAGAGCTGGGCACGCACACGGAGAGGAGCAGGGCTTACGTTCTCCTGGCTCCAGAGCTGGCCGTGCTTTATTTCGCTGAACGCCATTGCGGTGCTTTGTCACCTGCCGATGTGCCTAAGGTGATTTCTGATGCTTACACCCTGTGCTTAGGCAGTGGGAATAATGCCCGGCTCTTGAGAGCCGTGCAAGCAAGAGACTTGGGGCTGGTCCGGAATTAGATCCGCTGTATTTTTGCTTTTGGTTTTGACATCAGTTTGCTGGCTGGCGCCAAACTAGTCAGTAAATTCAGAGGCAATACCAGGGACAGAAGCCCTAAAACCGATGATTTCCTACCAGCTGAGATTTTTATTTCAAGAAATGTTGCGTTGCTTGGATGGTATAATTTTTCCTGATTTTATGAAGTTTAAAAGGGTGCCAAGTATCCTGACGGTAAATCTAATGTCTCTGTTTGTAATTTCACTGTGCATTATAACCTTCCATGCCAGATTTTGGTCCTGAATGTGGGCATGTATTTTGCCATTGATGGTTATTGTTACTTTCTTCAATGTCATCATCATCAGGTTACAAAGAAAACATGTTATAAAATGTGCAAAGCCCTCTGGTCTCCCAGAGTAGTCCGGAAGCGGGGAAAAGCTGCTCGACCTGCCAGTTTGCTTTGGTAGAGGTGTAATTTGTAGATGTTTGTGATATACAAGGACAGTATCTAACCTTCTTCTGTCCTAAAACAGACAGCAGAAAGTACCAGGAAACATTTAGGTGACTTGACTTGGTCTAAGAACAGAAGCGTTGTTTGGTTTGGTGCCGAAGAGGGAGCTTATAAAGCTGCAACATTATCCTTAACTTGATAGGGATTCACTGTATGTGAGTGCAGTAACCATGTAAGAAATGAAATTTGGCTGATCATTTGTCTTTGATAGCTTCATTTGCATTTGGCCCCCTAAGCCATTTCTCAGGGAGTGGGAGAACTCCCGATACTCCAACTCTCTGCATGACTTGTCATTTAAATGACAAAAATCACTTCTCTCAAAAGCCTACTTTTCCTTCAGGAAAATCAGATTAAATCCAGGGCTGAGGGTGTTTTGGTGAGTGGTTTAATGTCCAATATGTTGCATGACTCTAGATGTAAAAGTAAATGCATTGGAAAAGAGAATTTCCCAACTTTTTAAGGTCACCTTCTTTTCCGAAAGGCCCAAGGCTTCAACGGACCCTTTTTGTATAGAGAAAATACTTCAAAGACCTCTTTATGACCTCGTGCATGAGGTTCAGGGTAGCTCAGGCACTGCGGCCTGTGTGAAGCTAGGAAGATTTCGTGGTTACTTATGCAGTTCGTGACTGCCCCAGTTGTGAGCAGTATTCTCAAGAGCATCGTAGGACTCTTGGTTGGAGGGGACGTCCAGAGGCTGACTAGATCTCACCTGGCCCTAAAAGTGGGTCTTTGGCACCCACACTAGTTCTGGTCAGCTATGCCTTGGAAATCTCCAAGGATGGGAAATCCACCTCCTTCCTGGGTAACCCGCATCAGCGCTGCCCTCCTAAATGATGCAGCATCATGGTATTGTTTTATACCTCTTACAGATTTACTTCTAGCTGTAAGTGTACGATGAAGTCACTGCTTCTGCAGTGGAATACCACAGAAAAAACAGGAGTCCAGCTTCTTGGCTGTGCGTGAATCATACAGTGTCCTCTGCAAAGTTGCAGGATTTTATTCTTCAGGCATGCACATAATGAGAATTCTGAGAATTTGTAAGTGAATTAGACCCAAACAAGCTTGAAAGCAGAGCCACTGAGAATTTGTTGCAAGATAGATATACCTTTGTTGTCCTAAATTATCTTGGTTGCTAAGTAAAAGTATGCTATAAACTTTTAGAGTGATTCTGCAGGAAGTATTTTAATGAATTTTGTAGCACTAAATGAGCTGTAATTTGGAAGAAGAAATTTTGAGTTATACAGAAACCAACAAATAATACTGTCGTCTTCAGTGTGGCTGTCTCCAGTTCTCTGATGGCTAAGGTCAGAGCACTCTTGAGAAAATGATAAATAAAATAGACCTTTTACAAAATGGCAACACTCTTAGTTGAAATGGTGGTCCAAAGTCATCTTCCTTTAAGCCTAACTTCCATTTGTCGAAATTTCTTCGGTGTAAGTTCAGAGGTGTAGCTGCTGTTTAGGCAGATAGAGGCATTTACTTCTAAGCGCATTAGTGTTTCAGCTGAATGACGAGACTGAAGGCGTTCAGTGCTTACCCAGCATCACTACAGTTCTGTTAATTAATACTGTTTGCAACAGATACAGGTACATGTCAAACTGGAAATGCAGACTTGTTCAAAATGAATTCTAGGTATACTTTTATTTTAATCAAAGGTCTCATAAAACGCAATCAGGATTTAAGTAGTATTTCAGAACTGAGAACGGTGTTAGGAAGAACTTGACAATGACTTGTCCTGTCAAATTTTTCTGATGAAATATCTTGCTTCTGTCTTCTAGGACCTGCGCAAACAGGTAGCTCCATTACTGAAGAGTTTCCAGGGCGAGGTAAGAGCTTATGCTTCTCATGGTGCTTTCGATACTGCTTCACATTGAGTCTGGTGTGCTGGCAGCCTTTCAGCGTGGCCGGGAGGGTACAGAGCCCTTGAGCAGAGAGCGCTGCAGGGGTTCAGCCCTTCTGCGTTTTGCTGCGTGCAGGGTATGCGTGTGATACGCTGGATTTGTGCTGGACAAGCTAAACTGGTCAAATCACTTTGCATTCAGCATACCTGAGCGTGAGCTTAGCCTTGCAGTGACTCAGGTGGCACGTGCTGACTCGCTGTGCCTCAGTGACTTGATGGTTTGAACACTTAACGAATGCAATGTGATGTACGTACACAAAACGAAGATACCACAAATAGTTTTCACTGTAAACCTTTTCAGCTGCAAAACACTGCATTCTAGAGGGCTTGATGGAAAGCCTGAAGTTGGCAGGTGTTTGTTGGAAAACCAACAGAAAGCGTTAACAGCTCTGGTGCTGGCTCTTACTTTGATTTCTCTTCACACCACTCCTCTAAGAAACACATGATTAGAGTGATCACAAGTTTAAAAGCCAACTGTTGTTATTTTGAAGAATTTCTATAGCAAAAGGCAGCTGGGCCAATTACAGAATTTTACATTTTAGCTGTGGACAGCACTGAAGCGCTCGCTTCACGTGAGCGCTTAGGCCAGATGGGAGCTGCTGTACTGCCTCTAGGAAAATGCCGTGTATGAAGTTTGCAAATTATGTTTCTCCTTATAAAGATCGGTGCCTGTGTGGGGTGGTAGATTTAGGTTTTAACTCGCACTCTGTACACGTTGTAGAGCTCTGCTCTTCAAGTTAGCTTTGTTAAGGCAGCAACACTTTTTACTTTCTCAGTCTATAAGTTGTTGGCTGATTTTATGCTGTTGCAGTTCCCATCAGAGCACAGAGAAATTCAGGAATGTGTTTTCAGAAGTCTGCATAGGGAATGAGGTGTACGGCTCCCATTATCCGTAATGAGGGTTGCATTTCTGATTACTTGTACGTCCTGCTAAATATGTCTCCCAAATAGGCAATAGTTCCTCGTGTTAAAAGCAGTACGATATTTTTTATTTTACAACTCAATTTCTCAAGTATTGCTAGAAATAAATAAATAAACAGGACAACTTTGTCCTTGATATATCTAATAGTAATCTGTGAGAACAAAGAATGACTTGTGTGAGTCTGTTTGCCAATGGAAATTTACACTTCAAAATTGCTCCGGGTGGACTGCAGTGCTCTTAAAACCTTTTCACTTTAGTTTCAAGCTTGCAGTGCACTGACTGAAAAGTGTATGTGTGCTTTCAGCACTGTTCTTTAATGAAGGAAGTGTCTGAGGATCAAGTAGGAATCATAAATCCAAATTTGGCTACAGTGAAGGAAGATTCTCCCATTAGATCATGCCTGTTGGAGACAGCTCACTGTTACCTTGGTACGGCTCACGCACACTCCTCTTCTGTAGTTTTGCTTCACTAATGTAAAAGTGAAGTTATGTTGGTATAAATTCAACCTCACAAATTACAAGAGTAAAATTTGTTGGTAGAAATCCCCTCTTATGTAAATGAAGCACGAATACGTTACAAGATTGTGCTGCTGAATCTCTTCACCGGTGATTCCCGTCTCCCTAATCTAGACAGGGTTTTAGAAACCTAAAAAAACCTGAACTAATCATGATTGACTACATAAATGCAGAACATTAAACTGTGAATTGCGGTATTTGATTATAGATGTAATTACTGTATCTTGTTTTGGAGACAAATCAAAATACCAAGAATCTTAGCCTGTTCTGTTGAGTTAGATTTTGTTGTCCAGTGTATAGATTTGGCCTCTGGTTATTGTTAAGGCTGACTTTATGAAGGATCACGAGATGAATGCTCCAGGTAGCTCACGAACAAACTGTCTTAAGCACATAGGCTTTTCTGCATTTCAAATCCACTGGAGATGCCTCGTCTTACTCTCCCCCGAGATGGCTCAGCAAGCGATAGAGCTGGGGGCAGGACACCCACCCCACGGCGCCAGAGGTTTGCTTTGCACTAGCGTGAGTGTTACCTGGTAGGTGCTGTCTAATGTCCTGGGAGGCGGTGGCAGAGGGACCTTTTGGTCCGGCAGTACAAGTACTTTGGGACGTGAGCAGGGAGGAGGAATGGGGAGTGATCTGCTCATAAGACTTAGGTTCCCTGCTTCTACTCCAGAGACTTGTTTTCAGCCCCAGACTAGGATATTTTTTAAAAAAACAACAGGAGTAAGTAAATAAAACCGAGGTAAGCAGAGAAGTAGTGACGATCGATGTTTTCTAGAGTCCTTCTGCTGGAGAGAGCGTCCTCGAGCAGCAGGCAGGGCTGTAGGAGTGCTCTGGAGCTCACCTCTGCAGGTGGTGTGGATGGGGCTACTGAACTGCGGAGCACCGCCGCCTTCTCACCGGTTTCCCATTCGGAAGCTAGGAAGAAAGATTCTTGCATGATGCAGCTTCTCCGTTTACTGTCTCCACCACGTGTTTGCCTCTGACTTCTGTCTCCACCCCTAATGCTATTGCCCCATCCTTTTCTTGATCCCTAGTGACAGAACTAAGTAGGTGCTTTTTGCATGTCCAAGTAATATTAAATTACAATTCTACCTCAGAAGGGAAGCGGGCTTTTACAAATCCCGTGTGGGATGACTGAGCTCCACAGGGCTCTGGGCACTAGGGAGGGCCAGAAGATCAGAAGGCACAGACAGCTCCGAAACGAGCAAAGATATTTCAGTAGCTTTACATGGATATTGCTGTGTGCCTGCCAACCTCAGGACTGGCTCCCCACCTCCTGCCTTGCCTCAGCACTTTTGCTAGTGTGATCCCGCAGTGAGCACAAAGATTTCTTGTTTCCTCCCCCCTTTTTTGCTGGCTTAGTTTTCTGCCAGGTTGGTTCGCTGAAGCAGCTCGCTGCGGGCGCCGGCTGGGCAGGGGAGAGGCCGGGAGAGCACAGCCAAGGGCAGGAGGAGGGCGACTGTGCCAGCTTAGGTTGACTTAAACTATCCTTGAACTGTACCCTCGGCGAGCCTGACGTGACTTGGAGAGAGGTTAACTTAAGCTCACATATTTAAATATCCTCCCAGGCATGCTTTATGGGACATCTGCTTGTAAACCTGTGGCTAGTTCACTGTTTTAAATAATTCCACAGGTCACTTGAGCCAATTTTTCTTTTCAGTTTCAGCATGGATATTGATTCCTGCCCCCCCCATTTTCCCTTTGTATAATATAAATTTATTAATAACCCCCCCAAACCAGAACATTCTATGTTCTGTGGATATTTATCTTGTCCATTCAGATGAAAACTGTTCCGGTTATCAAATACGCAGTTTCCATTAGTAGTTGCAAATAACCTTCTGTATAGAACTCGGTGCTTTAAGTAACTGGATTTTTTATGATGACAGTTAAAGTAAAAGCATTATGAAATGGAATTTAGCATGGTACAAATTTTAAAATGCATTCCTAGTTCAATGTGAGACCCTATTAATCACTGTAGTATAATTTTATTGTAGTACTTTTTCCTTATTTAGGTTTTTAATGGAAATTGGAACTCAGGTTTTTTTAAGTGAACAGAATGTTGTGTCTGATTCAAAGCTGATGGTATTGTGCTTTTGCTTTTTGTGGGTAACTTTTCTAACTTTCCTGGAAGATTTAAGGTCTGAATGGTGTAAATAGGCTATTGTGAGCAAGACAGAAGACATTAATTTAAGAGGTGTAAAATTCCTGTCATTTCTATCTTAAGTCTCTTTTTTTTTGTTGTTTTGCTTACCATTAACCTGAGGATGCAACTTATTAATGGTTTGCTCACCATATGCTGGGCTAAATACAGGACAGAATCAGAAAAGGCTAAAGAGCTTTATCATTCAATCATAAAATGATTATATATCATTTGCAAGTTGGCAAGGCACTCCTTCAAACAACCATCTAAATATGCTGTGTTCCGAGTAGGTCATTGTGCGTTACCGTGTTTACATCAGTGGATGGATATTTGTACACGAAATCTTAAAAAAAAAAAAAAAAAGTTATGTTCTTGGGCGATGTTAATTTATAGAACTGAGGTTGTGGTATGGAAATCTAATGTTGGAATCTGTATTTGTGAAGTCATCAAATAGATATTTTAAGGCTGGGAAAGGATTTCCTGAGGTCATTAGCATTCTTTTCATGTGGCATAACAGTACTGTCCAACAGTAATGCAGTAATCCCTCATTTGGAGAACCCTTTAAGGCACATACTCCAAAACAACGCACTGGACTTTATTTCTGTGAAAACCACTTCTCATATTCTTCTCACAAAGCAAGTACTTTTAAGGGTATTGCCATTCTGATGAGACCACTCTGGCTCCCCACTTAGCTGAATTGCTCTTTAAACTATTAATTTGGTCAGTAGCGTCATTTAATAATTTTCCATATGCAGACAACAGAAGCTGAAAATCAGTTTGGTGCGCTGGAACTACTAATCATGTCTTTGAAGGAGTACGCTAATAATGTGTGTGCCTAAACAACTTCAGACCTACTTTCCGTCTGCATTTTGAAAGAGTATTCCTGAGCTGATATTCATCTTTTTTTTTTTTTTACCCCCTTTAATTTCGTTATGTTACATTTACAAACCTAATTAATACAATTTCTTTCCTGTAGGTTCACTCCATGATGGCTCAATTAGAGTAGCAGTGGAACTGTGGTTCAATATTCAGGCCAGCTTCATAATTGAAAACACATTTTCTTCTCAAAAGCTGCAGCTGGTTTGGTTCTGCTCATGCAGAAAAGGATATAACCTTGCATAACATAGGAAATGAACGGTTGAGAGAGAAGCCAAATTCAATTTCAGTCAGATATTTTGAGGATAAGTCCATGATCTATGGAAGCAAGGGAATGAAAAGTGTGTGTATGTGGAAAGCAGCATATTCAGCACTCTATTAATCACGGCTAGCCTGGGTGCTGTTGTGTGCTGTTGCGTTAGCACTGATTCTAGTACAGAGGCTGGAGAGCAGCCAAGCACTCCAGAAGTTAACCTCTTAAAGACCCTGAGCTGCTTTCTGTTGAATAAATGTAATTTTGTGGTCAGAAATAAATGCTTGTGATGTAGCAGGAGCTTTGAAAACAACAGCGTGGCAAAGCTATTACAAATTGCTCTGTGTTGGGGAAGTCAACAGCATACATCAAAATTCAGAGCTCGCGTCGTGCTGATTTAGGCCCAGAGCTTTCCTGCTTTTCAGTGAAAGTCCCGTTAAACCACTCCGTCGAACAAAATAGAGTATATCTAATATTTCTGGCGGGTAATTGTTTTCTTTAACGTCCACTCCGCAGGACATGGGTGGTGGGTAATTTCCTTTGTATAACAGGAGCACGGGGACAGTTTTGTGCTTCGTCTCGATTCTCTCTCCCGATGCTGGCGGGGAAGGGAGAGCGGTGCCCAGCGTGTTTTTGGGGGAACAACAGCGCAGCGGCGTTTCGTTTCTTTGTTTACACAAGTGTGTAAATGATTATTTATTTATTTTTGGCTGGCTTGATTGCAGTTTAAACAACATCTTTCCTGAGGAAGGTGATTTAAAATATACTTCAGCATCTCAAAGGCAGACGTGCTCTCCCTGATGAGCATGTCGGCTCTCTGCTGCCGACAGTGGGCTGTGGGGTGCTGGGTTGAAAACATCCCCGAGAGACGAGATGCTTAACTCCAGACTGATGGACAGAACGGTAGAAACTCTCAAACACAGTCACAGCTATCTTCCCGGAGCCTCTCCTATATGTGCCTCTCTCTCTCCATCCCATATCGATCGATACCTTCCTGGGACAAACCTCAGCTATTGGGATAACAGGCAAGGTCCCAAACCTAACGTTGACCACCAGAAGTGAGCAATAGGCACCATGCACCTTTCTGAAGCTCCTGCAGGTTCATCTCCATCCCATCCAGCGTGCAGGCAAGTCGTACTGAGGCAGCAGTTACTACTAGGGTAACTTCGGGGAGGATCAGCCCAAATCCTCTTATTTTTGGATAATTGACAAAGTGCTAAAATTTCTGTTGGCAGCTGGTGGGCTGTCTATATAAAGGCCCGCTATGCCGCTGCCACACGTTTGGGTGAAATGCTAACAGTGGTGGGAAACTATTTATGCAAAATTCAGACAGGCAGCACTGTTTCAGTTCACAGTGTCAGGAATATCTTCTCATCCTTTTAAAAAAAGAGAGCTTGAAGTGTGCTGGAAGGAATGGGGATGGGAGGGCTGTGCCGGGCGCCGAGTGTCCTTATAATCCAGTCCCTGTTTCTCTAAATACAGAAATTATTCCTGTATTTATTACAAAATTACTATGAGGCTCTACACAAGCCAGTGTCTGGTCTTGCTTTGTTGTAACAGAGAAGCAAGAGGGTAAGCTCAGTATAAAATCTAAGCGAAAGGTTACGTTTTGGTATTTATGTGCAGGTGGATTTTGCACAAAGGCAGTTAATGCGCTCATTCTTGCAAGGATTCCTCTGCCCTAATTTTTAAAATACTTAAAGAAAAGTCTGGATCATCCATAAGGGAGAAGAGCGATTGGGGGTTCTAGGTCACTGTTCACAGAGGCAGGAGAGGCTGACAGACAGGTGAAGGCACCCACTTGCTTTACTGTGTAGCTCCTTCTCCTGCTGGGAAGCTGGAGGTGATGTCGAGTAGCACAGGCTGCTCTGCCCTGGCAGGAGCACCGCTTTCTCTCCTTCCCCCCCTGCCCCACTTTGCCATGCCGAGCGTGGCTGGGCTGGCTGCGGCAGGAGATGTTCTCTGTCCCGCCTTGTGCTCTTGCAGAACCTCGAGGATCCAAAGTGGCAAGCTCTGACATCTCCCTGGTTAGTGGCGTAGCGAATAATTTGCTGATCTATTCCCTAGAAAGATGTTGTTTCAATTTTTTGGGAAGTACGCGTCCCTTCTTTGGAGGTTGTCTTTTTCTTATTTCCTGCCATGTGTTTTTACCTTTTTTGCATTACAAAAATTCACCACCGGCCTGTGCTGACCGAGGAGAGAGGCTAGGATGCAAAGTACAGAATTACAAGGGTAAATAATTATTCATGCGCATGTGGTGCCCCAGCCAAATTGGGGCACCCCAAATGTGGTTTTACACAGGGTTCTTACACCCTTCAAACGTTCAGGTACAACACGATTTGACTAATCACTAGCACCCACACTACCGATTACTAATCAGAGTAAAACGTTGCAAATCAACTATATTTCTGCAGCATTCTTGCAGCTTGCCTATTGATCCAGATGTCCCTGGAGTCAGTCTTGCTAGAGTTACTGATCTGTGACACCAGAAAACACTGGGAGGGTTTAAATAATGTGTTAGAGGGGTAGGATGCTGGCATTATCTTGATTGTCCAGGGGTATCCTTTGTCCTTCATGGACAGCTCTAAGCTGCCACGAAGCAAAGTCCTTATTTCCAGGACCAGGCTGTCCTTTAGTTTGTTTTACTTAAGCATGAACAATACCAAAGTCTCCGGTAAAGTTCTACTACCTCATTACATTACAGTATATAGTGTGAACTAATAGATACATTAACAAAGTTAATACACTTTCATACTATAAAGACTGATTGATAGGTTAGGGAAGGGAATTCTCATAATGTTTGGCACTTTGACCCTCCCCTTGCCACCCATGTTTTGTTGCTCTGGTTTCACGCCATAGCCATCCGTGCCGGTGCAGGACTGATGCTGGCAAGCGTCCTTGCCCCAGCCCTGGGTGCCCACCTCCTCCCTCGTGCTGAGTCTAGCAAACGCGCGGGATGAGTCAGTTCAGTTTGCCGGCATGATGGAAAATAAATTCTTCCTCTCCTTCGTTGCTTAGTTTTTCATCGAGTCAGTGAGCTGAATCATGCTACAACAGCGCGATCGCTAGATCTGACGCAAGAGAAGCGGGAGCCCGTGGCCCGAGGCAGGAGGAGGGAGCAGGGCTGCTCCGTTTGGTGCCTGCCCGACGGATGGATTAGGAGTCGAGTGAGAGCAGGAACTGAGAAACGCTGCTCAGGAACACAGAGAGGTGTGAGGAGGGAGGCACACGGGTTATCAAAGGATCCAGGAGAGGTTCAGCAATGATAGCAGACCCACCGTCGCAATGATCTGAAGGAATGGTGGCAAATAGCAAAAGCCACTAAACAAAGCTGTTGTGCTGCTGTCAATATCTGGAGGCACATGTTGGGCTGGACTGTTTCACTGGGAAGGAAGATCAAAGATTGGAAAAGCAACAAGGAGCCGTCATGTGAGAACGAGGGAGCTGAGCTTTCCTCAGGGGATGGCAGCGTTGTTTGTCTGGGAAAATCAGGATTTATCTGGGCATGAAAGGAAGAGAAGGTTTCAAGGGTTCAAGGTTGCAGCTGTTTCACAGTGGAGGGAAGCACAGTTGCAAAGCTGAAGGATTTGAGTCCCTCTTAAAGCTCTCTTCTTAACTTGAGGTTAAACCAGTAAGTTGGTGAGGCTCTTCCCAAGCTCTTCCCTGGTAGCACACCTATGGACTGCACCCAAGCAGCTTTTTTGAACATACTGGTATTGTAGCCACTCTGTGAAGTCCTTATTTTTGTTAAAGAATTTATAGCACAGCTAAACTATACACCATATGCTTTAAGCAGCTGCACAGGAATAATTTCGTTTTAATTTTCCTTCAAGAATCTTTCAATTGCAAGGAACAGAAAAAATAGTATTTTTACTTTTTCTTCTGTCAGCTGCAAAAAAATTAACTGGGCTGCGATGAACTATATATTTGTATTAATTTGGAAGATTATAATGTTATATTTTTATAAATTGATTTATTAATACAGATATCCATTGGTATTGAGAAAGGGAAATCAAGCCAACTGTGCACATACCCTGTATGCTTCCTAATCCACACGCACAGTGTGTTGTAGAGCTGTTGCGGTGCACCCCCTTAGCAACTGCTGTGCTGTTTTATATGAAAGAGCAGCGAAGCTCTGTTGTAATGGCTTCAAAGAAAGACTGATGCCATTGCATAGCACTAATAATGCTTGCTATAACCGCCGTTTGGTTCCAAGGCAGCTATTCAAGAATATAGCACAGCTTAAAATAATGGTGCGTAATGAGTTGTTAACATGCTTTTCCCTTTGTTTAATATGTTTCTTACAATTCTTAGTGGCATTAATTAATGGTAGCTCGAAGTAATTGAAGACAAATGAAAAAACTTTGTGATGCAAAACAATAGGACAAAAGATGTCTAAGGGAGCAGTGCGAATGAAGGGGGATGGGTGTCTCTTTAAGGCATCTATTCATTAAAAATCAGAACAGAAAAATAGTTTCTGTTTTAAGTCATGTATTTTTACTTGGTAAGTTAGTTCCAGATTGGGTGCAGGTCAGTAAAAGACATACCTTTCATGTTAAGGTGGCTAATGAGAGTGAGAATTGCAACTGAAGAACAATGAGGATAAGTAGAAGAGTTAGCACTACAAACTTCGTATTTAGCATGGTTGTGCTTGAGACACTTGATAGGCAGTTCATCGTACTACAAGTAAATCACCAATACTTGGGTACTGCCATACAGACACAGAAAGCAATGTGATCCCTTCACTAAGGAGTTCTCTTTGGGATGCTGAGTTGCCTAAAAACAAAAGAAAAACACAGCAGTGCTGAATGATCCAAGTCGACCTGTCAGCAGCAACACATCGTGGCCATGTGCTGGCTTCGTGGTCTGCAAATGTGTTGATGTGCTGATACCTGTAAGTTCAGGGAACTTTAAATGTTGATGCAGAAAGCGCCGGCATCTGGCAGTCCCAGCTTCCTCGCAAAGAGCTTTATCTTCCTGTTTCATCTTTAAAATCAGAAATACAATTGTGCAGCCTTCTGTCTGACTGCAGTGGATGAGACAATCCCACGTACAGTACAGCACAGAAGAGCATCCCACTGCTGCAAACCTGAATACAGAATCCAGGTGATTTGTGGGGCAGTAGACATCAGGCTTTAAATAATGCTGAAATTTCTTAGTGCATGAAGAGGGACAGATTCCAAAACAAAGCCACAGACTTCGCTTTTATCTTTCTGAACTTGACTGGACATAGCTGAAATGGAAAGAGGCAAACTACATTTGGCATCTTCCCTGACGTAGGTGGCCAGATGTGTGGTGCGTACCTAAATGTGGAGATAAAACAGCTGATTTCATTGACGATATTTTGATTTTAGCCAGGTGTAGCAGATACTAGACTGTGACCAAGCATTCCTGAAACAGGCTGTCCGTGCTACTGGAGTAGCGTGCCAGCAGTATCGGGCAACCAGCTGTCGTTCTGGCAACGGAGAATGGGAGCAGGCCAAGGAGGTCTTCACGGGCAAGCTGGAGAGAGATGATTATGGAGAGCAAGGGTGTCATTCAGTCTCCGGGATGAACTTGGTGCCCCAAGCAACAACTCATGAAAGCACTTGACCTGGAAAAACAAGGTGGATAAAGGGAGGACTGCTCTCACACCAGTGTCTCGCTGCAGCTCCCTCCATATAGCTCCGGTGATATTTTAAAGATGAAGAGTGTGCTAAGGAGGGAGGATTCCTAGTGTCTCATTTCTGTTATCTCAGTATAGCGCCAGTGGTATTATCAAGACAAATAGTATGCCAAAACTTAAAAGTGAACATATGTTTATGGGGGTGGTGGGGAATACAAAGGTCACTGTTGCTTCTTTCTAGTCAGAGAAGACATAATGGGGCCTGGTTTAGATAAATTAAGATTTGGAGCTAAGCTCATGTCAAGACTATGCTAGTGTAATTATAAGTTGACTTCTTTCAGGGTCCTTGAAGTTTTTAGAGTCAAATAAAAATGTTCAGCAAGAGTTTTATAATGTAGTTCAACTGTTCTAACGTGAGCTGATTGCAGCTCATCCTTCTTGGCTCCCGAACCAATTTTACTTTGATTTGAAAAATTTTCAGTGAACTTCCAAATACTTACTTCCATGTCATTTCAGTGCTCTGTTTCCTCTGTTTCTGGACTTCATTTATATTTTGCTATTTTTGATGTCTTTTTCATCCCATATTTCCTTATTTCCTTACACAGCTGGAAGTTGGCATACTTAATTATTTTTTCATTCCAGTTAAAGTTGTCATGGTGCTTTTCCCAAATTTCGTTTTAAGTCATAAAATAGTTGCGGTGCTCATTTTTAGTAGAACTTTAAACCGGACAGATTGATTGATTTTTTTTTTTTTAATTTTTTTTTTTTTTTTTTTTAAACAAGTAAAACATAAAAAAAATCTTTTTGCCTGGTGGGATTGTTTGGAATTCTGGTTCTGGATTTGGGGGGGAAAAAAAAGGTGTGAAAGTTCCTGTGATTTACAAACTGCTTCCATCAGAAAGTCTCTGATCTCCTTGGAAGATGTTGTTTCAATTCTGTTTTATATTTCAATCACTCTATAACTGGTAAAGGAGTGAATAAACCATACCTTTTGTAATACTTTGGGAGAATGTAAGTACAAATGCCCTTTATTAAAATGTGAAAAAACTGTGATAGGAAAACAAATCCATCCTGTTATTCCACAGAAATGCAAGCATTTAAAATGCTTTGGTTTTCGTAAAAGGGGCAAATGAATTTTTCAAAATACAGTACAGATTCAGTTCTGTAATGCTAATTGTATTTAATAATAGTAATTTAAATTTGGCTGTGCTCTGCTGAGCAGCAGTGAGAGAAAATTGTATGTGGGAACGTTAAAGTCCAGAAGTCTAACATATGGTGTGCTTTGGCCTTCAAAGTCTGTCTTTATGTACCCATGAAATATCTCAACTGCAAAAGTCTTTCTGATGGCTGCCCCCTCCTTTCTCACCCGTTCACAGGCGGTGTCTGATACTCCCAAGCATTGATTTACGCTACCCGGTGCCTCTCTGCCTTTGGCAGTTTGTGCCATACTCTAATTTCAAATACTCTTTGTGTGAAAATGTTCTAACCGAATTACTTATGTTCTCATTCCCTAATGAGCATCAGTCCATCTGTGATTGCTTGAATTCAAATTAATAAATGGGTTATTCACAACCATCAATCCCTTGCTCTCCAGCATGTCATATGCCCTGTGAGATTCCAGTGCCTTTCTTGGTAAACTCTAAAAGACAAGTACGGCCAGCATTTCTTGAGAATTTATATCTCCTTCCCACGTCCTCCATCAATGTGGCCTCTGCTGCTTGTTTATCATCTTTCCAATACGTTTCTTTGGGTTTTTTTTAATCGATAAGTTGCAAATAGGTCAGGTTTCAGTTACGCTACGCCTCCACCAAGCTACATAAATTAACCCAGATTTTGAGGGGATGTAAGCAAAATGGGAATTTGGTTTGTTTCTCTAAATACAGTCTTGTATTGCGTTACAGTAACTTGTCTCTTACAACCTCTCGCTGTATCTCTCAAGATTTCATTGCTGCTGCCAAACACTGTGCAGATGCTGTCGGTGGCCTTATTTTCCTCCTTGACCCCTCCCCTCGAGTCTTTTCTTGGTTTCTACGTTGTGCATTGTGCTTCTGTGTAATTTCTACAGTTGTCCTTGTCCTTTGGTTTTCTGGCCTTAATCCTCTCCGTAATGATCCCTACAAGTCACTTATCAGCCATAAGACTAATCTAGACAAGTCACGTGGCGTTCCTGCGCTCTGCTCCTGTGCACTTTGCGTCTGACTCCCTCCATTATTTTAATCATCTACATTGTAGGATTCCCCCCCCCCAAATCCTTCCCTTCGCAAAGTCACTTTCGTACGAAGTAAACAGAAGTGGCACCAAACCTGACCCCGCAGCACCCTCCCGCTTATCTCTCCCCCTCCCTGCCCCGCTTCCTTTCCCTGGCACCCTCCGCTTCCTGTGCCCGAGCGCGCCGCAAACCGCTGCAGCCGGGCGGGTTCGTAGCACGCTTTCTAATTCTGCAAACCTCCCTCCCGTATAATAAAATATCAGATACTTTCCTGAAATACAGATGCAGTAAACTCTGTCCATTGTTTCTCCCTTATCTACCAAATCAATAACGTAGGGAAAGAATTCAAGGACGTTTTTCAGACGGGACCTTCCTTTTTTAGTACATGTTGATGTACACACCGTTGAATGGTTTCATAACATTAACTGCTTTTCAAATACCCAGAAGAATTGCTATCAGGCCTTTGTATCCCTAGTTCTTCAGATCCTTCCTTGCTTTTTATTAAAATACGGGAACACTAATCTCCATACTTCTAGTTTCCTGATTTCGGTAAGCTGCTGCAGAACTGTGTCAGGCTTGCCGGTTCCCCTTTCTGTCTCTTTCTGCTTTGGAGTATTAATTCAACGGACCTGGTCTTGGGTTGGTTTGGTTGTTTTTTGTCAATATTTAGTAATTGTAAATCCTCTGTTTTCTAGTACATTAGGAAAATACATGTTTACCAAAATAAGTTGTCGTGGAATAAGTATTTTATTCTCAGAGCCTTAATGCTGCATTTCCTTCTAAAATGAAGTTTTAGATGGAAATACAGATTTAGAGGAAAATAACAGATTGTGTGAGGTAGTATTTTCCGTTACCTGGGCAGACAGCTGCTTAGATTAGTATTGCGTGCATTACAAAATACAAAGAGAAGCTAGTCAGAGGGGCATGGCTTGAGCTCATGAGCGCCAGACAGTATAGACTCTATGAGTCTGTGCCTGAGCTTTGTTAGAAAACTTATTTGCATGTAGAAGATTCATAGTTGTTTAGTGTTAAGTGTCATGGGGTACCTAACAAGTACATCTTTTCATCGTCTCACAGGCTTAGTGGAAATAATAGACAAATATATTTCCCACAATAAAGGCAGAGCGTGACATCAGAAGTGCATGCGGTTCCCATTTGTTGTGTTAGATCTTAATAAGTGGCCAAGGAAAACAGTTGTTGAGGAGAGAACCTGTCTGGCAAATACCATGCTTTTTATAAAGATTCAAAGTAAAGAATCACAATAGACAGTAGCGTTCGTAAAAATATTCGTGCTTGCTATTGTGCTGAAACAGGACTTTAAATTATATTCAGTACAAATGTACCAGAAATGTTGTTACAAGGCTGCTTCTATAGGAGCTGTACACAGGAGACTCGAGTTCCCTTTTTATATATTAGCTAGTTTTACATTAAGTATTTTCATTTATTTTTGTAGCTCTGAGTGTAAGAGTTGTATTGGAACAAGTCTAAAAGCTTTCTTTTCTCATCACCCCTTTTAGATTGACGCATTGGGTAAAAGAAGCAAAGAAGCAGAGGCAGCCTTCTTGAATGTTTATAAGCGATTAATTGATGTTCCAGGTAAGCAAATTATTTCCTTATTCTGAAAAACTGACAGCTGATGTTCATGTGAATGCTACTGAGCATTTTTGTACCTTTGATAAGGTAAATATGAGCAATGGCTTTATTCTGAAGCTGATACGCTCCAGTGTTATTTCTAATGGAAAGAACTACAACTACGGCACATTTCATGACTTCTCTTAAAACTGTTCATTGTATTTACATTTTAATGTTTGTATGAATCATTTTATATTATTACAATATTGTGTGATTCTCAGGAATTTGTTTATTAGGGGGTTCAGACATTTTTAACAAAGATACATCCTGAAGCTTCATCAAGAAGCAGCAACATTTGTACTTTTAAAGGACAGAGAAAATTTTTCATACTTCCCCCCCCCCAAAAAAAAGCCTTACTGAAAAGTAAATTACTACCAAATTTCAATTCTGTTCAGTGTAAGTGTGATCATAAATTTTTTTCAAAGGCCTTTAATGTATCTGTTTTCAACTTTCCTTTATGTTTGGCATCAGAAGTTTCCAATTAATTTCTTTTTATATTTTGGGAGTTGATTTTTTTGTTTTCCCCAGTAGTAGATAAATACTGGCTGAACAGATTTTTCTTTTTGCAACTGTACCCCAAGATGAGAGGGGCAAGTCTCCACTTCCAAATCTTGGCCTGACTGAGCTGTTGGCATATGACAGTGTGTGTGTATGATTTTATACTTTTCGAAAATGTTGACATTGTATATAATATTCAAAATACTTACCTCAAGAGAGGTTTTGAGGTATAATTAATACTTCTAAGGACTTGTAAGGCCTTATTGCGAAGTGCACCCTAGTTTTTACTTGCTTTACCTTTTAAGGAACATATTTCATGCAAGCTTCAAATGAAAAGTAATTTTTTATTGTTTTGTTTACAGTTAACTGGTTAAAAGGTCAGTGTTTTTCAGATGCTCGGTGAGAGCTAACATACACATGTTTTTATGCTTTCACGTTTATAGTCTATTAGTGCCCAGTGACCAGGACCTGCTGGTGCGGCATCGGTAGGGAGCTGCAGGGACTTATCATGCTCATCCTAGACCACAGTTGCCTCAGAAATGCTGGTTTTTAGGTTCATCAGCTGTGGTCTGTGAGTTTTCACTTACTTGTTTCCTGCTCATAGCCTTAGTAACATTCCATAGGTGAACAGCTTCCTTTGCACGTCTGCTCGTGCCGTGGGAAGACGTGGGTAACTCAAGAGAGGCTCCTGACCGTTGCTCACAGGGTGCGGGCAGTTTGCCCTGGCACGAGCAGCACGGGCATGGGACGGGCTCTCACAGCTCTGTTTGGTAAAGGAAACCCCTCTGTGAAAACGCACCCGACGTACCTGCAGCCTGCAAGTCCACCATCCAGTGCTAAGGAGAGAGGCTGTAGCCCCTCCATCCCCATACTAACGCAGCCCAGGGTGCTTGTTCCCTGCCATCATTTGGGAGGCAAGTAGGTTTGATTTCTAATGGTCTGGTTTTTTTCACAACTGAGTAGTCGTGTCAAACAAGAGCTGTGTGGGATCCTTTGCATGCTCTTGTGCAGAAGCTTTTTTTCTGAAGCCTGGCATTGTCACAGGTGCTGGGATTTGAACAGCAGAGTCAGACCGAAGCCTTACGGAGAAGGCTGGACATATATCCCACCCATGCTGTAGGATCTGAATGGTGAGGGACTTTGTCAGTGCTTCTTTGTAGGAGAAAGAATTTTCTCCTTCATTTGCAAGAGCAAAATTTACACCCCTTCTTCCACACTCCACATCTCTCTCTTGTCCAGCCTTCCCCTGCGCATGCCTTATGTTATGTGTCAGAGAAATATTTCTTTGATATTCTTACTACATGTAAAAATTTCGGCCTGGCAAAGTTGTGAGTACGATGGAGTCTGTGGGATTAGAAATATCTATAGGCCTGCAGATAGAGCATGGGACTAAAACCTGAGAGGCACACGAGGAGCGTACTGGTGTTGCTAAAAGCAAATTCCGGGTTCTGGAGCAGAAGTCCGGCCAGTCTCCTGTAGCTGTCTGCAGGCGTAACAAATACTCACTGTTTACAACACATACTGCAACGAAAAGGAAAACAGCCATTAGGAGTGTATGGCACTGGTATTCGTCAGGACGTGGTGGGGCTGAGTTAGGCGTATGCAGTTAGGGGCTCGTTCCATTGTATGGGGTTTTTTTATTTCCTTCTCATCCTATGTAGTCTTTCACGTTGGGTATGGATCCATGGAGGGCTTTCCTTTATAAAAGACCATCAGTATTCATTTATCACATGTGTTGTTTTGCCTCTGTGTGGCTTTACATATCTTTTGTCCTGTCCATTTGGTATTTCAAATATTTAGGTATACTTTTAGCTCCAAAATCCAGCTATGTTTTCTTTTCAGTGTGAGAAGGGGCTATGATGTTTGGAGAAAGCTATGACTGGAATGCTGCGGAGTGGTTATTTAGCATTAAGCATCACTGTTACATGACAAGGGTGCAATTTTATCAGACTTTCAATATCCTTTATAGGACCATATAATAATTGCAGCTGAAGTCTAATTCCCAGCAGCCGATTTTATGGTTCTTGAGGAAGGCATGTATTCCTCTCCTCAGTAATAATGTGCACACTTTATATAATTAAAAAGGGCTTCTATTTTAATTTTACTATAAAATGATCTGTATTGAAACTCCAGCTACGGTGCTTTATGGATTCAGCTGAGTTTAATGATTTTCTTTCCTGACTTGACCAGAGTTTTCACTCAGGCTCACCAGTAAGGAATTTGTGGGAAGGGTGGTATTTTACTTGTAAATTTTCCTATATACATCAGGGGTTTTCTCTTTAAAAGATAAACCAGACCTTTTCATAGCTCTCTCCAGCTTTATGATACTGTTAAAATAGCATTATCATTGGTTTGTGCTGCAAAATTTATCCTTCCTAAACGAAAGTACATGTCAAGGAAAACATTTATGTACACTTACACCACGATAATTCTCACTCAGATCATTCTGTCTTGCTTGAGACTGAACATTTTTAATTAATGGAATTAATTTTCTCATTTAATTGCCTTATTTTCAGTATGCAGTAGAGAGCTAGAGAAAAGTGAACGCTGCCACATGAATTGCACTAATCAACAAGGTTGTCACAACTTACCTTTAAAAATAATGTGAATATATTTATTTTGAAGTAAATGGAGGTTGGGTCTGTATTTTGAGGAAGCTTTCTTCCATCTGTACAAGATTTCTTTCTCTCTAGTTTTATAAAATTAAGTGTATTATGTTAGCACCCTTGGCCTTTAGGGTCTTAATCTTGCAAACACTTCAAGTGAAATTGGAGCCCTGTTGTGTGTTTGAAGGAGCGGGGTTGCCTTGCAGAAACAGTATATTCATAACACTGTTTTTCTAAAGCTTTAAAAGAAAAATATTAAGCATTAAAAATACTACAATTTAAATATTTTTCTTTTAAAAAGGAACGGTGTTCACTACTTTTTTTTTTTTTTTTTAACAAAACTTCGCTGTAATTTTCAAGTAAAAGTTAAAATGTGGAGACCCAGAGTGAATGCCAGATGACAGTATCTGGATAAACTGGTTAAATAGAGTTTCACTTTATGCTGTGTCTTTATTACTGTGCAATTACTGCACAATGCCACAGTTGGATTTGCTTGGTTTTCAGTATTGCTCCTGCTAAGCGCGGCTTTGTGTAGGCAAAGAAGAAAGAATACTGCCTTTGAACAGAAAATCTGCTATCTTGATGTGGCAACGATTAAACCGAATTTGGGTTCGGTGGCTGTTTTCCTATAAAAGCTGACTGTCTATCTTTTACAATACTGCTAAGAGTTTGCCACCAAAGGGGAGTACCTGAAAGTTCGTCTCCTTCCCGTTTCTCTCTGTACTCCAGGGGAAATTGGGCGTGCCTGGGCTGTGGGCGCAGTAGGACCAGCCCTGGCCGTGCTCCGGCACCCCGTGCTCGCCGCCGCTCCTCCGCACGCACCGCGGCTGCTTCCCCTCCTGCGCTCCGCTTTGCTGAGACCTAGTCCTAACCCTCTCGCGCTCCTCCGTAATGCCTTTCTGCTTGAGGCTCAGTATTGTGTCTCGGTTATACCCCGTACGAATAGAAAGGAAAAAGCGTGGTGCTTTTTCAGCGTATACATGTTTGAGAATCAGGGTAGGTTAATGCAAAATATTTGCTCTCGGTTTGGTGGGGACTGTGCAGCTGTCTAGGGTTGAGCCATAAATGGTATTCGGTTCTGCTTAATGGGAATTTTCTCAGCAAGAAACTAAATGACTCTTACAGTGTGAAAGGGGATGTATGTGTAGTTCTATTGGAGACTCTTCACAGGTCTCTGTTGTGATCAGATTTGCCATAAGTTTGGTGCTATATAATGTGCGTGATGTGTTTTGTTTTTTTTTTTAGCTCAGAGGATCTGCTGTCTAAGGAAAGCATAAAATAACAGAGAGGGTAGAAAGAAGAAATTTTTCTTTTTTTTTTTTTTTTCCCCTAATGTGCCCTGTCAAACAATTAAAAGCAGTAACAGTGAAAGATAGCTGAATTGGAAATTGTATCTTTCCCTTACTCCTTGCCATCATAAATTGCACACCCTGCCATGCGGGCTGTATCTTACTAAGGGGTTTCAAGGAGGAGCAGGCTCATTCCGAGGGAGTTTTCCACACACTCATCATTACATGTAGTATTTTTGTTTACATACAATCACAGTTCAGCCTTGCAAATTCATACTGCCCTACATAGGGCTTTCTTTTTCCAAGGAATGATTTAGCTGAGGAAATGCAAACTTCTTTTGAAATAAGTAATCAGTAAAGCACAAAATAAGTGTTAGGGAAGAATTACTTCGAAAGGCAGAAGTGGAAGTTTGTTTCTCACCCACAAACAGAACTTCATTCCTTCACCACGGAGCCCATGCTAGCAGCAGTGTGAGATGCAGTGCTTACTGCTATCTCTCTGGTGGCTTGTGATTATTTAGAACTTAGCAACACTCTCCAGACTTACATGGCTGTTTGGGCTAAGAGAAGACTTCCATTTAAAGTGTATTTGATCAATGTTCCGAGGTTAAAGGCAATACAAGAGAAAAACAGGTTTGATTCCCCCCCCACGCCCGCCCCAAAAAACTATCTGCTGCTTATGTTGGAGGTGATAAATGTGTATGAAGTTGTTGTATTTATATACGTTATGTGACGTGTTTGGATTTTTTTGTAAAGCGTAATGTTAAGCAGAAAGCATAAAGGTTAATGCCAGCCCTGACAGCGGAAAGTCTGTATAGACTTTTCATACCCAGGTGACCCAGAAGTTGCATGATGTGCTGAAATGGCAACGTAAGCACACCCAGCCTTTTGTGCTGGTAGGGAAGAGCTGGTTGAATGTAAATTTAGGGGAGACGTAAGGAGGGGAAAAGGAAAAGAGGTTCACTCCAAGGGACTGTGTTAGGCATATCCCGAACTAGGATACTAAAAACATAGTTTGAAAAAGTTAATACTCGGAGCACTCTTCATTGGGCTAATTGTTAACTGTTGGGCAAAACTGTCTGAAGAGCAAGATCAGGTTATAGTATACCCTGAGTTTGTGGTATATCAAGACTGATCAGCACAGACAATTTTTGAGAAACTTTTGGTGTCATTACAAACAGTGTGAAAAATTTTAAGCAGTTCCTGGTTTGTTAATAATATGTGTCAAAATGGTCACCCCTTTCCAAATAAAATATATTTGAGTAACATTGAAGATAGACACATAAAATGAAAAGGCTTATATTTTTGCTACCCCTAACTTTACAAGGGAAATGAATATTTGTAACATGTGCCTTTTCTCAACCTTAGAGGGAAAAGAAAACAGTATTACAGTGAGTAGTCTTAGGAGGAAAGGAAGCAAAATGAACTTGCTCATGGACAACAGAGCGCAGACACCCCCTCAAACAGAGCAATAGGGTATCTTTCTAAACATGCTTGAAAATCTGATAAAATTAAGCAGAATATTGAGCATAGTTAATACTTGAGAGAGTGAAAAACGATAAAGCCCTGTGGCTGCAGGCAGTGATTTAACTTGTGACTGTATCCCATCTGAAGACAAAATCCTTGATGCTTCAGCAGCACGTTTAGACCAGGTAAAAAAACAGAGTTGCATAAACATGTGAAAAATGCCCCAGTTCTGGAAGCTGGGTCTGGAAGAGAAGTCTGTACAGTAAAAAATTAGGGACTGTAGACGTTGGTGATTTTCCCCAAACTGTTCTGCAAACCTTCGCACAAGAAACGCCCGAGGTAGGGGTGAGAGGGACAGTTTAAAGTCCAGGCTGCAGGCGGGAGATTTTGGGCAGCGTTTTGGTAGGGTCAGTGGCCGCTACTGTTTTATTTTCCAGAACGGTCTGAATCACCTGGGATGCTGCTCCAGCCTTCGGGTAGTCCAGCGCTGAGGAATGTAGAAGTAGCTAGTAATCACTTCAGCCTCCTTCCCTCTGGGGTTTGAATTCAGAGACACTGCATAAAATAGAATTTTGGATCTGTACTGGATGAATGGTAGGACATACTGGTAGCATTACGTAGTTATTTTCAGATGAAGCACAAGGTCCTGGCCAGTTCTCATCTCCAGTATTCATTCACTTTATCCTTATGTTTTGAAACTGATGTCAAAATAACTAAAAATAGCTCTGTTACCTGCATATGTGGCTTGAAATTGGGCTTGTCTGATCACATACTTTTTTCTCTCGGTTTTCTTGTTGAATTAATAATTGGATAAATTCCTTTGTAAAAGCTGGAATAAATATTCGAAGGAAGAACTATCCCTAAAGCATACACTTTAAAAAATTTATTGTATGGTTGTCAAGCCCTATTTTACTTGGTAGGCTGGAGGCACGGAAGGAAGAGGGGAGGTGCAGATAAGGGGAAGGATGCAATGAATAGAAGCAGGCAGAATGTGCAGTATAAGAGAGAAGATACTCCTGCAGGCACTGGTTGCGTTCACCTGGAGCCTGTAACTGCAGCACCCTTTGAAAGCTGTTGCTTCAGGGAGCGGGGTTAGAGCAGCCCTAGCCCCGGCGACTGGGGCAGTGCTGTGTACTTGGAGCAAAAGAGGCAGGCTGTGGTTGTGATGGGGAATATTGGACTTTCCCTTTCTCGGTTGCAGGAATGTGAACTGGAATTAGGATAAACCCCAGCTTTTGGAGGGTTTAGTGCTAAGTCTGTTCAGAACCTTTTAGGAGAAAGAAGGGATGACTGTGGCAGAAATGCTTTCAAACATAGTGGAAGGTTCTTTTTTCTTTTTATAATCTGCAAGTAGGAGAAATGAAACTTAGAGTACAAGCGATTTTCTGTAACTGTCCTTTGCTTTGCACTGAGCTCAGTGTGCGAGCAGTAAATTCCAATGTCTTCAGCCATTACTAGAATATTAACGATCAAATTGGAGCATTTTCAGTTACAGTGGTTTCTCTTGTAACTCATTAGGCCCTTTTTTGGCTGACATAGTGCCATAAAATATTGTGTCACCTATTATGCATACTCCAATTTAATATTAAAAACTTTTCTGAGGATTTTTTCATGGTAACTCCTTTGAAAATACAGGGAACTGCGACATAATTCATTATGGAGTCAATCATTTACTTTGCGTTATATGACTTTTTTGGATACTAGAGTAGAGATGCATCTCATAATCTGGGGCAGGACCAGAGCATCTTTCCGGCAGTAACCGTTCTAGAATTGGTAGATGAATAAAGAATGTTTTTAAATAATAGCCCACAAGATCCAAGAACCACATTCTGGCAAAGGGATCTATATGATTGTGGTCGAATTGGCTGTATACTGTCTCGCATTGTGTCACTTAACCCCGCAAGCATTGGAGAGTGCTGCCATGGAGAACTTTTGTCGTGATTAATGTGGAGGAAGGGCGCCCATTTGCTGTGACTTCCCCTGTACCCATACAGAGGGGTTGTGTCAGGATTGCTTTGCTGCTTTACTGCTTTCAGGGGCCGGTAGAATTTGGGATTCTGCTTTTTTGCTGGTAAGGAAAATGAGAGTCCCTTCACCCTCTTGTGAACACTTTGAATTCCCTGGTACAGCCCTTACAAAATGCTCTGACAGCAGGAGGGTGAGGAGAACGCTGTAAAAAAAGGAGGGGGGGGGAGAAGAGAGAGGTCCCAGTCCTGTGGGATGGGGGAGTAAGAAAATATGTATAATTCTTGATTGAAGGAAGAACCTTTTCATGTTTATTATGAAGTGAGGAGTTGGAGAGATGATGAGCTTTGTTTCAAACGGAATTACGGCTATAACTCTTCTGTCCCTGGGCTACCAGAGTCATAGGGGAAAAGGAGGAAAGCTATCATTTATTCCGTGAAATCTTTGTCTCAGTCTCTCTAGGCTATTTCAATTTACCCCTGAAATTTCTGGGGAATAATTAATGAATTAATTAAGTATGCTGTGAGGTGTTTGAATATTCAAAAGCTACAATGTAATTATTATTTTTTCTAAAACACATTTTCAGGTTATTTTCAGATACGCAGCCTCCCAAGAAAGCACTTACTGCATCAAAAGCTAATAGAGCTTCTTCCTGCCCTTCCTGCCTGCAAACCGGAGCCCGGCCTCCCCAAGACACGTTCCTTGCAGAGAGCAGCGGCAGGGCTGAGCGGCGATGCGTTTAGGGAGTCAAAAACTTCTTTTACGCCCTGACGGAAGTACTGTGACAGCAGAGCCGAACTTCTGGCTTTTCTAAAAAAGTCAAATCACGCTAATAAAGTCGTGTGAAGGAGGAATTTGGGTTTTTTCCCCTCATGGTTTTGAGTGGGCGTTTCTTGTGAGCCATCGCTGGGAAAGCTTTGCTTACAGTGCGGTTCAGGCAACAGAAATAGTGTCTTGTTGAAAGAAAGGCATTGCCTTCGATGAAGTATTTTTAGATCAGAACATTAGGAAACACATTTCCAGTGATGTAAAATATTAATTGCCCCTGTTTCGTAACTTGCTTTCTTAACGTTTCCAGCGTTAGAGCCCTGTGAGGAAGAGGGAGGAGGGGACTTAGGAAAAGCCCTTTGTTTTGGAAAAGCCTCTTCAGGGGCTCCGTGTGAAGGTACCAGCTGAAGGCACGTTGCAGACCAGCGGAGGAGCCGGCCGGCCGGCCCCGGGCCGGGCAGAGCCTTCGCAGCAGCCGGCCCCTTCGCAAGCGTCGCGCCGCGCCGCGCCCGGCCAGGCCCTGGCTGCGGAAGGCGGGAGCGGCCTCCGCCCCGCGCGGCACCAGCCGCCCCCTCAGCTGCCGGCCGCGGGCGCGGGGCTGCCTCCCGATCCGCCCCGCGCGATCCAGGCCGCGCATTGCCGCTCTCCCCCCGCCCGGTGCCCGCCGCCGGCTCCGGGCTGCCCCGCCGCCGCCCCCGCGCCCCGCCGGTACCCGGCCAGCGGCCCGCGGGTCAGCGGCGGCTGCCGCCGGGGTTCGCGGGCGCCTTCCTCAGAGAGCCTTCCCGCGGAGCTGCGCGGCGCAGCGCTGCTCTTGGAAAATGACACATGCGCGTATTTGGAGAGAGGGGGCAGTTGGCCACAGTGCTCTGTGCACTGGACGCTTAGAGAGTGACATAGTTTTTCCACTTCGTTTGGCAAATGTCCCTCCCGCGGCCCATCCCTCCCTCAG
The DNA here is from genome assembly GCF_030936135.1 of Gavia stellata. Lineage (NCBI taxonomy): Eukaryota > Metazoa > Chordata > Aves > Gaviiformes > Gaviidae > Gavia > Gavia stellata. Next base: position 5,207,956 of record NC_082618.1, read on the forward strand.
CCTCCTGTGCCGGCTACCGGGTTCAAACGGCGGCCGGAGGGAGGCTGATCTCCTCGGGGGCGACCGCCCGCGACAGAAGCCGCTGCGGCCGAGGGCTCTGAAGGCTGACTGCCCCGGCAGAGCTCGTTTTCCTGGAGCTGAGGTGGGCCTTTCCCCCTCTTCTTAAATAAGGAGGGTGGTCCCAGCGTACTCCGTATCGAGACAGCTTTTCATCAGTTGCTCATCAGCATGCTAATTGCTGTATGACTAATTATGCCCTGAATTCCAGTTGATTTTCTTAATGAGACAGCTGGGTTAATTATGTAATCGTATGATTACATTAGCCTAGAGTGCCCTGGCGAAAAGTAACGCAGGCAGGAGCGTGATGTCATTGCGGGCGCAGCGCGCACAAGGGGGTGCATTCATTTCTGCCTAATGACAGGGGAGGGCGAGGGTACCCACAGTGCTCTTTGTGTAAACACTTAGATTGAATTATTAAGATCTGTGTCTTTTTTCCAGCTCGCAGGATGAGGGACGAATGGGCTTTTTTTTTTTTAAACGAAACTCACTTTGGAAATTCCGCTCGTCATCGATAGTCCTGGTTTATCTCCTGGGTTGAGGCCGGGTTTGGGCTGAGCAGCGTGGGGTCGCGGGTGGTGAGGTGCTGCCTCTAGCTAGTGGTGTAATGCGCTGTTTTGGCCAGATCAGTCTTTAAAATTGTTGGTAAAATATGTAGTTTACATGCATACACGGCAGCGCCAAAAAAATCGCTTCTCTCACGCTGCTGTTCAAAAAAGATTCATCATCAGGGCACGTACGTGGTGTGAGAATAGCCTGAGAGGTGTTACTGCAGCTGCGCTGCATGAGCTTGTTTGATGCGAAGTTATTAACTGCTATAAAAATAATGTTACATTTGTAACATTAATTTTTTTTCACGTCTGTGTTCATTGAGACGTGTCCATCCACCTCCTTGATGAGGACAGAAGCTCGTCTGCACGGGGACCGGCGTGGTGTGTCACAGTGGTGAGCACAGGGCCGCGCTCGGGGAGCTGCTTGTGGAACGGTACCACAAGGGCAATCCAGTGGGAACTAAAGGCAGGAACAGGCTTTGCAGGTGCTGGTTTTAAAATACGGCAGTGATTATTTCTCGTATGGTGGCGTGGAGGAAGCCTTGTCGGGGGTTGGACCCCCAGACATGCTGGGCTGCCTACAGACGCGTGATGCAAAGGGCTTCTTTGTGGGTATGGGGTGCAACAAGTGGATTAGGAAAGTAGAACAGAATAGGAAGTTTATGCTAAGTTTAGTATAAAAATAGACATCTCAGTTTACTCATGGGCAATAATGATCTTGCTAAACACTTTTTAAACTTCTGGATGAGCAGATTCCTTTTACCAATTTTCTCATTTCTTATTTATCTTGTGCCTGGCCGGGATTCTGAACTTTTGCAAGCTAGAAAAGATTCAAACCAAAAAAGAATAATTTGTGATGAGTTTTCCACATTTAAGGGTTAAGTGAGATGATTTGTCTCTTTTACAGATTACAGAAAAGGCATTTCCTTCTTTGCTTCTCTCCATAAACCAGTACCACTTGATTTTTTTGAAATGCATATGCCTGTTGTTTGTGTAATGAATTGAAAGTTTTGGTCCATTGCTTGTTTAAAAATTCAGTGACCTCCTGTTAAATGACATGAAACATACTTTGTAAGTCTGGTTAATATAAAAAGGTATGCTTTTTCATGCATGCATGTGTTGGGAAAAAGAGAGTATTTCTATTTATTTTTAAATCTGCTCAGGTAAGAAAAAAGTTGTTCTGACCGTAAGGTTTATCCTTGTTTCAGATTAATTGGTGTTTCTAAATACTTCAGAAATCATGGGGTTTTAGGTTTTTTGAGATTAAAGAGCATGTTGGGGCTTGCCATGAGAAATGAAGTATTTGTCTTTCTGCCCAAAATGTCTTGGTCATTTTATTGTTATGCAATGATTAGTTTTCTTTAATGCAGTTTATAAAAGTTAAGTCTAAGAGGTGCTTCAGTCATGGGGTGTTTTTTACATGTCCTTAAGCAGTATTTAGTGGCTGCAGGCCATTAGTTCTTCAAATAGGCTCTACTAAAGTTTGAAGTTTAATGCACAGAGACTGTTTTTACATTTTGTTTGTTCTGCCACTGTTTTGCTACTTGAACATTAACCTTTAATAGAGCTAAATTAAATATACATGTCCTGATGAATAATTATGAGATTGCAAGCATTTTCATTTTGTACATAAAGCTGCTCAGGGATTGCAAATTTGACTAAAGGTTTAGTCATTATTCACTTTATAATGCCCATGTTATTTTTGTCTTCTAATTCTTTACGGATTTAAATATAAAAAGCCCTGTGTATTCGGAGCAAAATACCTCTTGTGGGTGTCCTGGCTTTTTACAACGGGCATGTTAAAACGAGGGGGGAAAAAGTGCACCCACAATTTTGTAAAATTCAGTTTCTTTCATTGTGGCACTGTAACATTATTTTACCGTAATATCATAGCTGAAGCTTAAGATCCCTGCCTGATAGGTTTTGTGGTTCCTGTAACAATTTAAGACACAGCTAGACTGAGACAATCCAGCCGTTCTTTATGTTCAGCAGATGAATGTCCTGGGCTAGCTCTTTCAGAGGGATGCTGAGCTGGAGAAGTGTGACAAAACAGTCATTCCAGATAAAGGTCGGCAGACCTACAGGGGAGAAGGGTGATGTTGTGACAGCCCGTACCTTAATTGGACCGTACATAAATATTGCAGCGCTTTTAACTCGTGCTACTGCTGTGACTTAAACTTTATATTTAATTCCTTACCTGTAGCCCCTGTCTCTGCCACAATAACATTTTAAGTTTGATTTATTATAAATATTTTAATACAGATAATAATAACGCAAAGTATTTGGCCTAAAAAGCATAAATGAAAAAGCTATGTAGTCATAAACTATGTATGTACAGAGAACAGATGACAAGCAACCTAGATTTTGTATTATGAACAGGGTAATGCCATAAGCTGTTGAAGAACCAAAGTAACAAAATGCAGCAGGCTGCTACTTATAATGGCTCTGAGCTCAACATAACCCAGTACTATTCTTTTATAAACTATGAAACAACGCTGGCATATTGAAAAAACACACAGGCTCATGCTTAATGTGTTAACAGAGGTACAATAGACTTATTATGTGTTTCCAGAGACTGAGGGTGGTCTGAAAAATTAATGACTGTGGTGGTTGAAAATTAAGTGAACTCCCTAATATATACTGTTGTTGATCCACTGAGTTTGGTGTTTAGCATTCCTCAACAGGAGACTAAATCTTTGCAGCCATTTCACAAGAGATGCTGGCGCCCATAACAGAAATATATTCAATAATCTTTTATAAGTCCATCGGACTCCAGCGTTTTCCTATTCTGACAGGGAAGAAGTCCCAGAATAAATCACGCATGCACACGTCAGGTGTGTGCTAAGGACTCTCCTTAGCAGAAGGGGACGAACATCAGAGAGTTCATACTGAGAGGACATTCGAAATAATTTCTAATTTCTGTTCGATGGGTAGTATAAGAAAAAGAGGGAACAAGAGTCACAAAACCCAAGGTTCGTGGAATTAATTACATCCACACAATATTTCTGATTATTATTGATCTGTCCGCTAGAATAAGTATAGCTCAGATCTCCGTGATCAGATAACCTTTTTTGAGCTCAGCTGTGCAGGAGGGCACAATTTGCTTCAGAAATTCACTCCCGCAGAAGCAGAGGTATGTGAGGGACACGAGCTGTCAGTGAGCTGTGCAGTTTGGTTGCTTTTTACCCAAAAATTCTCATTTTGCAAACAAAAAATTAAAACTTAAGACTAGCCCGCGCCTTCGTATCATGACAGTCTGCACCCAGGGATGCTGCCCTGTGGATTAACGCCGGGATGAAGAAGGCATGCCCCAGTTTAAGGGGTAACATAGATACAATGAACTATCTCTGTTTTTTAAAGTTCGCAGGATAGGAGGTGAGGAACATATAGGAATAATAACTCAAAGTAGGGCCTTACTGGCACTGAAAATTGCTATTAATAGAGAAAAAAGGACCCTCGTGCTCTGAACTGCTTGAGTTGCAGAAGGGTTCCTGTTATCTTACATTTTATTTTACTGTTTCTTTTTCAGATCCGGTTCCAGCCTTGGATTTAGGACAGCAGCTTCAGCTGAAGGTTCAACGTATGCACGATATTGAAACAGAGAACCAGAAACTTAGGGAGACTCTAGAGGAATACAATAAAGAATTCGCTGAGGTGAAAAATCAGGGTAGGTTGCAAACGTATTCTTTTATCAGCTTCTAATGCATACTGAGATTTGAAGACTGGGATTAAATTAAGTTTTATTTCTTATGGGTAGGGTTGACAGTAGCATTGAAATTCAGTAAAGAAAGTGTTATCGTCTATTATAGCCACTTCTGTATTTATGCGTATAGGTATGACTTTGGGTAGGCTCTTTGGATTTCTTTAAAAGTTTCATCTTCTGTAGCACCAAGTCAGAGAATGGAGCTGTTATTCTGCGTATTCGGTTGTAGCCTTCAGCGCTACCTGAAAATTGCACCCCTAACTGAAGTTATATGTAGACGTTTTATAAGAGATGGTGCTACTGCTGGCATCAATCTGAATGTGTGTGCGGGTGCGTGTAGCCCATACCTTTTACACAGACACACGCACAAATCCAGTATTTTGTACTCATGTACAAATATGTACAAAATGGAACTTTTTCGGTACTTTGTTTTTCCTTGTATAAATATGAAATGTGTTACTGGAGTACATTCAGCATACATGGTTTATATTTACTCTAGAGACTATCCACAGAGCAATGGAAATACTAGCTAATACTGTTTAATTATTTAAGTAAGTTTTAATGAGACCAGAGTACATGAAAAAACATGAAAATCTCAATGAGATTTAAAGCCTGTTGTGTTTAAGACTGTTCAAGTTTCTTGTGATTCAGAAGAGAGTTCCCTGCACTAGGAAGGAAGATTTGCTCAGTTTTACACCTGCTTGCCTATACATGGGACTTTTCATTTCCATGTTTAATACTCAGTTCTGGTTGGTGGAAAGGCAAATTGTCAAGGCATTTGGGAAAATGTTTTGTTTTGTTTTGTTTTTTTAATACTGTGGAACTGTTGCACCCAAGTGGGTGACATTGGAAAGCTACATTAGCAACTAAGTTGGTTCTGTTACATCTCATTTTCAGCATAAGGAGCATATATGCAGTTATAGATTTTTGTTTTAACATAGAGGGTGTGACCTATGGAGAGGACAGGTGTCAGCACACACAGATTCAGTCTGGACTGCAAAAGATGTCATATGGGATCCGTAATGCTCTAAGCCCGACAGTATTTTTGCTGGAAATGCATAATAACTGCAGCTGACTGTGCAGAGTTTTCCTGAGGCTGTGCACCCTGTACATCCAGGCATGACATAGGGGTTCATCCCAGAAAGTGGAAAAGATCTCGACTTCCAGAGTTTTTTTGCTGCCATCGCTCGTAAACTGGCATTTTTCATTTTCCCCAGTGTGCACTAACTTCCTTTCTGTATTGCCACTGTAGTCTTTGCGTGGCTTTTCACTCCAGTGCAATAGTTTTACACTCTGTTTCAAACAGGGATTAATAAGATGTCCAGGGAAAAGCCTGTTGTTAGCTAAGGGTGCTTTGATCAGTTAATCTCTTTGTTTGGAGGGCTGTGTGAAAGCTATATGGTGCCTGTAAGAACTTCTCCCAAAACTGGTATGAATGGCAGTGGCTAACAAGCTTTAGCTGACCTGAACAGTAAAGACGACACTTAGTTCTTCGAGCAATGTCAAGGACTAAGCTGTGCCTGCCCAACACATCTATTGCTAGGTGCCTAAAGGTAAAAACAGATTTTGTCACAAAAGTCATAATTTTTTCCCATATTTGTGCGCTTCTGGCATTCATTTTTGTAGTTTTGTTTCCTTTTAAAATGAAACATTAAAACCATGTCAAGATGCAACTATATGCATTTCCATGAGACTATTTAACTCTGTGCTTTTCCAGATACCTGAATACTTCTGCAGCTTTATGTATGAAAATACCTGAAGCAAAGGTGTCTCCAGTACAAGGAGTATATCCTTTGTACGTACGAATGAGCATCCTTTTGTCCGTGTGAAGGAGCATCATTTGCTTGTTCAGGAAAAGATCAGAATTTGTATTACTTCCTGGGTCTCAGAGAAGAATTTCCCTTTGCTTAAAAAAAAAAAAATGTGACACATCCTTTTCATGGCCTGTTACTCAGTAATGAGCCTCATCTGATTTTTGCATGGCTAGCAAAATCCCGCTCCTTCATTCAAAAGTAGCTGGTTTGCTGGCAATCATTTTTACCACTCTTCTCCCCCCTTTTTTGTGGTCACGGTGGCCCAAGCTGCCTTCGGTATAATTCCCAGACAGCGGACCTTGTCACCAGCTATCTGCTGTCTGGCTTTACAGTTCTCTAGTCAGGTCTAAAAGTCTAGACTTTGAAAGGGTTAGGCATGGTTTTGTGTGATATTATTGAGATTTTTTTTTCCCCCACGTCCGTAGGCTTCACTTCTCGTAGTAGAGTTTGTGTTTCTATGACGTTTCTGCAGAATAAGAAACTTTTTATGTCCAAAGGTACATACACAAAGGTACTTTTTTCCTAAAGCATTGTTAATGGCATCTGTTAATAAGCTGATGTCTTTAAACCACCGCATCTCTGTAAGTACATGGAAGTGTATTGCTAGCTGCAAGTCCTCTGGCAGTCTAACGCTTTTTCCAAATTCCATTATTGTTACAAAGCATACTCTGGTGAATGTCCTGCTTTTCCTCTTAGGAGCCCTATAAGGATTCAGTCCTTTCCTGTGGGTGGGATCAAAGGGCTTTCACGCAGGAACGGATCAGGGCACGTAACAAGATGCTGTCCATCAGAGGCTGCGCTGTAACTGCGGGTTTATGCATCTTCTCTCATCCGTTACCGGGCTCAGTAAATGCAAGATAGCTTCTTTATCTGAGACAAGGGTTTCTACAAATGCCCTGGAAGGCTACAAGTGCACTCAGAAAGTTACAATAGTTAATGCCTGTGCATAAAACCCAGTGTCGGTGACAAGGCAGTTAGAGCAACTAGAACGTGAAGGGCTCCAGAGTGTTTGTTGAATCTGATCTACTGTTAATACAGCAGTTGAATCTTAACTGCCATATTTTTCATCAGTTGTGGAGCAGAACGTAGCTGTATCCCAGATATGTGTTCAATTAGTGTTAGATTGCATCTGTGCATGAACCATTGTAAAACTGCCTCTTTTTACGTGAGCACAGTTATGTGAATTAACTGTCCTATGTGTAAATGCATACTTAAGCCTACACTGGGACTTTATTAATCTCCGCTCAGCAGCAAGCTAATTTGAGACTAGTCAATAAGGTGATACTATATTTTACAATTGACTTTTTTTCCTTGTCTTTTTATTTTTTTTAAAGTCATGTTAGAGGAACCTTCGTTCTGCTTTCCAGCAAACTCCATTGATCCTTCTCAACCTAAACACTTAAAGTTCAATTTAACATTTAGGGAGTAAAAGGTCTCCAAAGGGACTCATATCCATTGATTTTGTGTCAGAGTTGAAGAGCTAAAGTTTAAAACACACTGAGCCTACAGGGTAAAGAAAGCCTTGTGTTGTGGAACCACGTGGAGCTGTGTAAACTCATTCTTTCCCTATTGTTTTTCTGTAGAGGTTACAATAAAAGCACTTAAAGAGAAAATCCGAGAATATGAACAGACCCTGAAGAACCAAGCGGAGAATATAGCCCTTGAAAAAGAACAAAAGTTACAAAATGATTTCGCGGAGAAGGAGAGGTGAGTGTGCATGCGTGCATCTGTAGGTATTGTAGAGGAGAGATGTATTCTTCTGTTTAATCTTTCCAGCCAGGACTGTCTCTTCAGTGCACTGAGACAGCTCATATATTGAGCGATTCTGGTGATTTATGTGTTTGACACGGAATCATTTGATACTCAACTTTGCACAGAAAAACAATCGTGAAAGTGCGGAAGTAAAACAAGGACAGATTGTTTCTTTGCAGTGGTGTTTGGGGGCGTGGGGGGGGCGCGTCATGTTCAGAAGGGTGCAAACCTGCTTTTATTCTTCACTAGCTGTATTGTCCTTTGTGACACTAATCTTTCTCCATTAGCCGACAGTGTAATTCAGTCTGCTGTGTCCGCTTTGTGTGTCACAGTACCATTGTACAATCTGTACAACCCTGAGCTGTTTAAGATGAAATGCTGTACCCAACAGCTCGGGTAAAAGATGCATCACCCCTGCGCCTATGGTAATGTCTAAGAGAGGGGATGTGTTCCTGAATTACCCTGCAAAGGTTCGCATATTCCTACATGTCAAAATTAGGAAGTATTTTAATTATTTATTACTGATTTTTGGAAGCATCTTGGATACATTTCTAGTCTTCTGCGAATGAGCAGGGAATGTTTGAATCTTGTAGGTTAGTGGGCAGGCAAATCAGGCAGGACAAGACCAAGGGTCTTAAGAGGGACTTCTTTCAGGCTGCATGCCCTACCTTGAGAATTTATTTCTCCCATGGAGCAATAACACTGCAGCTATAATATATTCAACTTAGTGTGGAAGCCCTTCGGTTTACATGTCAGGTCTGAGTGGAAAGAATCTACCGGTGGATGCAAAGTTTTTTTTAATTCATCAATATCTGTGATTACTTTTTGATAAGTAGCATGTAAGCAGTGTCTTTAACAAGTGCAATTTGATATGCTTAAAAAAAAATAAAATGGCAAGTTGTGGAATGCAAATAAAAGTGTGTGTAAGAGAGGTTTTGAGTTCTCAAAGTATATAATTTGGTATGAAGGGAACTGACGCATGTTTCTCGCTATTAATAGTTATTAACCTGGTCAGCCGTGTTGGAGAATAAATTTATGCACCCTATGGAGTGCAAGTAGGATGCTGGTAGTTTCATAAGCCGTTTCACAATTCTGAAATCTGCAGAATATCTTAAAAGCAATGTCATAAAAAGCAGCGACTCCTGGGAGATGTTGGAGCAACTCCCTTTCAAAGATGATTTTTATAAATCCTGTAGTCCAGCTGTTAGCAAAGAGTGTAGTGACTGTATGGCCAGATGATGTTAAAACGTGTATAACTGTCACAAACAGGAAAATGCTGCCTGTGGTGTGAGCATATTAAAGGCTTGCTCATGCTATATAGAAAATATCAATGTGAGATTTGTTTTGAAACATGCGTGGTTTTTTTAAAGAGTAGCTAATAGTATTACTGCATTTGGCATCCATTACAGCTATGGTGAAACAGCTGCCGCATCTATTCACTCTATCAGTTATGGCAACAAATTTCTTCATTATGACAGTAAAATAGAAATGTATCATTCTTCTTGTACTAACTTTGTACAACAGAGGGTGCTTGGTGACAATTTTCTTAATGTGTGTGACATTTCCAAAACAAATTATGCTCAAGAAAACCTTCCACTAAAGTTGTCATTTATATAGCAGTCAACTCTTGTATAACATTCACAGCTTATGTTATGAGGTGGCTACACTGTTAAAATTTTAATAAGTGGAACTGCAAAGTATGAACAGTACTGCAATGTGACATGATTTATGGGTCCCATTGAAGCACCTTGTAGTCTGTGTGGTGTTGTCAGTTGTCTGATTACAGTTGAGACATATAATCACTCTATCTTCCAAATTCGCAAAATACAGATAAGTTGTTTAACATGATTACGAGCTCTGTTCTCACCTCTTCTCTTCCCTTTATAGAAAATTTCAGGAGACACAGATGTCGACAGCCTCGAAGCTGGAAGAAGCCGAACACAAAGTTCAAGCTTTGCAAACAGGTTTGGCATCGCTATTCTGACCTATACCAATGATCAGGCTGGAGGTGAGAGGATAGAGATCATTGCATGTGTCAGGACTGTGTGTGAACCAGCTCTTGCAAGCGCGGAGAGATCCAACCGAGCCTGAACGTGCTTTGTGAATCGGAGCTTCTTTTGGGCTTCAGCACCTTAAGTGAACGCTTGTGTTGTAGCCAGTTTATTGGTAAATACAGTGGGCAAGGCCAAGCACGAAGCACGTACAGCGTTAGAGCATCGCTGCAATTAAAGCAGGCTGTGGAACTTTTCATCCATGTTGTGTTTTGCTCTGGTTTCACACATTTCTGAACTATGATAAATATATATAGTGGTCTGGGTTCAGTATGAATCCAGTTTCTACCAGTGTGTCTCGCCTGTTGCTATGACTTGCTTGCCATTAATTTTCCTCTTCATCTCTGCACATTTAAAGATTCCAGGTCTGGACACATTTGTTTTTGTTTACTATGAGAACACAAGAAATGTTATTCCCTGAATTATGGCAATAAATACTTCAAATGAATAAGCAGTTTAGCCAGCTTAATAAGAAGTTAACAATGTCTAGCTTTGTTAAGCAGAAACTGGGAATTTTTGCAATGTAAAAGAATTATAAGAAATTGTGAAAAATCGAAAGCTATGTTTTTTCTAAGTTACAATGGTTTGCCTAGGTAGAAAGATAAAGCAAAGGATTTTTCATCAAGAGGTGTACAGCTTTATGGCTGAATAAAAAAAAAAATTGAGTAGTCTGTTTGCTTTTCACTGCTGTTACAGTGCTGTAATGCTTCATGTTTATGCCTTTTAGCCTTGGAAAAAACCAGAACAGAACTATTTGATCTGAAAACAAAATATGATGAAGAAACTACTGCAAAGTAAGATTTCACTGTTTTCTTTCTATGTCTTCCTTCAGGGTATCACTGCTTTTTTTGTTTTGCATCTGTCTGTTGGAGACAGATGAGATGGAAGAGGTTCAGGAGTCCGGATTTGTTGGAAAACATGGTCATAATTTGACCTCCTATAGAGAGATTATTAGTTTTCATATTTTCTTCCACCCAACAAGACACTTTTCCTGGCACACATACTGCTGCCTTCCTGGTTTCATTCTCAGATGCTGCATCTACTATCTATCTCTCATACTATGTATCTCTTATATTTTATTTATAAATAGGGCAATTTTAGAAATAAGATACTTACTGTGATCTTCCAATCTTGATGAAAATAAAATTTGGTTTAGTAAAGGATTGCTATTGCACTGTTAGGCACCCTGGTTCTTTCTGCTTTTGGGGTGGTGGTCATCACTCTGTCAAATTCACCCCAGATTACAGTGACTAGATTTTTTTTCTTCTTTTCAAGTGGAACATGAAGGTAGTCTCAAAAATATATATCCTTTTCTTCTTAATGGCTACTGTTTTCAATTATCCCCTGGTTTTATTAACAAGAGAGACAGACTTCTGCTGTTTTTCTTTGAACCCTTCATATTTAAGGAAAGTTAATAATGAGAAGGAATTCTCATGATCAGCAGTATTAAGCCCCAAGAGTCATTTCTGTGTCTGGAAATGGAATGGGAAAGAAGAAGCCATTTCAGATGGGTGTCCCTGGCCGGCTGTAAGGGCAAGGATTGGAAGACGCACATCACAACCCTGTGCCCACTACCGGCATCCCATAGAGCCCGAGCTTCAAAGTAGGCAGGTGATGGGGTGAACAGAGAGGAACACCCTTGCCTCCTCCCTTACCACCTATTCTGGTACAGGAGAAGTGGTAAGGGAAGGCTGTTGGCAGTCTCCATGTTGGGGCAAGAGAAACTATAGCCTAGGCTTGATGGGAGGAGTGACATGGTCTTGGTCTGTAGGTAAGTGCTTTCTGGTATGGCTCATGGCAGTCTAGATGATACAGGTTTTTCAAAACCAGTCAAGTTGGCAACAAGTTTTAATTTTTTAGCATGTGGTTCTGTGAGTGCTGAGGATCCAGTTTCCCACTGAGTACGTGCGGAACTTGGAGCTTACAGAGTTCAGTCCATAGTAGTTAAGAATCAGTGCTTGGAGTTGAAACACCTTTTACATCATTCAAGATAATCTTGTAGGTAGATTTTGGTTTTGCTCTCTAAGTCCAGTTTCCTTTGTGTTCCGTATAAGGTGATCAAAAGTATTTTTGTTCCCTCATTAATGTCATCCTTCTCTCAGAGACACATACTAATGATGTTTCTGATGGAGCCTTAAATTACTGCAGATTGCCTTTATTATTTTTTTTTGCACATAACTGCTGCTGGCAGCTCTGTTGCTGTTATTTTGTCTTGCAGTCGCTTCTGCGGGAACAGTCAGAGATCAGGGCTCAGCAGTTGTAGGCACTGAACCTAATAACCCCTCACCCTTATTAATGTTTTTATTTGCAGAGTGTTTGCTTAATTTTTTTAATACTGTTTCCCTAAGTAATGTGATTTATCTTATACTGAGCAAAGGATGTACTCTAAACTGTTTGCGTTTCTGATGTGTTTCATTCTTTCAGACAGATTCACGTGGAAATATTTTCTTATGATCTTGAGTATGATTCTTACCTAATATATATAGAATTACATAAAATTAGTAGCATCTGCAGTAACAAGAAGTTTACTGTGTTCTGTAGCAGAATGATTATGAAGGCTGGGTCTGGAATATAGTGATCATAGACCTGAATCCTGAAGCAGACATTAAGCGTGTAGTTTATCTCCCAAACTAATGTGCTGTGAAAACAAACTTGTAGGACCTAATAACAGCAGAAATATTTTATCATTGCTTCGGATATTTATGGCAGGAACAGCTCTTGCATAACAACAGTCATCTATGGCGTTTGTAGCCCAAATTTTGCAATATGGAAATCTAGAAAAACATGAAAAGGGAACTGAATGTAGACAGTGAAATTGAGTCATCTATTTTCATTGTAAAAGCTGAGAGAAATGTTGAAAAAACACCAATAAAAATGGCGAAAGACAGTTTGATTCTTTTCTAAAAAGAAACCCTCTTTTGATCTAAGTCTGAAAAGCTACTTGTATTGCCAATTTTAATTTTATGTTTTAAAAACATGTGATTTTTATCTTAGGCCAGAATTGTTAGTTTCACAGACACTTATTTGATGCAGATGAATTGGAATGCCTTCAGGAAAAAAAAGATAATTGTCAATTTTTTAAAGCTAACAGTACTTTTAAGATTTTTTTTTCAGTTTTGGAATAAAGCTGTCTTTCAACTGTTTGTAACTTTGAAAATCTTTCAAACAAAAAGAGAGAAGCAAAAGAAATACACAGTAAGAAGTCCTCAGTATCAGCATTAAGGAGTCTGGATTTTGTCCTAGCGACTGGTTGTTGTGATCTTAAAGTTGGAAATCAGTATGTCAACTTGTTTGTTTATTTTTTCAAAATGTCCCCGTTCAAAGTACTACATGCAAAGTGAGGTGCGGAGGTACCGTCCCAACTTGATGCTAGCAAGGCATCGTCAAACGAGATCAGTTGCTGAAATAAAAATCTTCAGTCAAATTAGCTTCTGTCATCCCAGTCTATAGAAATCCCCCGTTCTCTTTGCCATCGAGCAGGTAACGTGCCTGCGGCAGAAGCGGAGCTGCTGCCTGTGCCCCTTCCTCTGGCCCCTGCGTCCCGCAGATACCCCGCGTGCAGGGCGCTGAAGGTGTTAATGACAAAAAGAAGTTCATTATGTGCAGTCATTGCAGTCTGTCAGCTGGAATATCAGAAGCTGAATTTGACAAGATGGCAGCAGCAAAGTTTTCCATGTGTAGGCTTGAAGTAAAATGTAATTAGCCTTTATGTGCAGAACAAGGATCCATTGATGAATACAGCTGGTCTTTGTTTTCTTCTGTCATTGAGTGTGGGAGGTAAAAGTGTTCTTCTTCATGTTTATTAATACAAGATTCCTTAGACAAATGGCAAGCACAGTTTAATATTTGTTGGAACACAGAGGGGCTTGCCAAAACAGTTGTTGTGTAAGAGGATTTCAAGGTTTTCAGATTATAATCATCTCTGGGTTAAATAAATGAATGATTACTCTGCCTTTTTCAATTAAAGAGGCACATCCTCTCTCGAGGGCTGATACTGATTTTGTTTGCTGTCCCACACACTTCTATCAGCAAACCTGGATTTAACCAACACTAATGAGTTTGATCTGGAGATTCTATCGGAGCTCGAACTGAAAAGCAAACTCAGACTTGAGTTGCAGGAAAATTAAAGAATGTTGGTGGGTTTTTTTCATAGTGCAACAGACTTCGTTTTCCGGGGACAAACTGTTCTCCTTGCTAATGTAATGTTGCTCTTTCACTTCTAGTTCGCGGCAGAATCCGAGCAAGTGTTTGGGATTCCCAGCTGAGCGGTTAATGCTGCCAGCCAGAATGGTCGAATTCCAGTTTTAGATCAATTCCAGAGCCACCTCTTTGCTCCGACCCCTCCTCTCCCCCAACCTAAATGAATTCTAATTGGAAAAGGATCTTCGGTTGTAGCACATACAGTAGGCTTGTTACATTACTGTTAACATGTGGGTTGAGGCTCCCTGCCTTTGATGAAAGAAAATATCGAATTTCACTGAAATGCTACATTTTCACCAGTAAATGTTAAGTAGCCTTGTGAGGATTTTAGGTACTGCCCCTCCTTCTGCAATAAAAAGCCTTCATAAACAACATAAAGCAAAAGACGTTTAGGTTAAGGTTGTTGGTCAAAGCAGCTCTGCTACCAGTTTTGTTACCTGTATGGTTCTGAAAGATGCAGACTTTTTGTTCTTCTGAAAGTAGCGTATGCATAGAAAATGCAGTGGAGGAGGAGGTTTTCATACTTACTAAAGGAGTCATCCTAAAACAACTACTTTCAATAACTTGTAGAAACATATTTTGCCTTCCAGTATATGAAGCAGAGAATTGTTGCCCTTTTATAGATTAGACTGATTATTATCTTTTTTGGCAACGCAGCTAAGGATGACACAGGAGGGCATATTGGTGTAGCATCATTAAGACTGTACACTGGTGCAATATTGCAAATTACCCCACCGCATAGATCCAGCTGACTTATTTTAATCCTGGACTGCATTTTAATGAAAACTAAATCTGGAAATGAACAGAGCGTGGTTGATGAAAGCACGGTCTGCGAGCTGGCAGTCCTTGCGATACGATAAAGGAGAGTTTTTCATTGTTTTCCAGCCTGAATCTGTAAACTTGACTCACAGGATTTCAGTATCAGTATTTAATACTACTTTTCTTGCAGTGGTCATAGACCTCGGTCAGCGAGGCTGGAGATAGCGGGGTGGGCACTGCACACGTATCTCTTACAAAGGCCGTCTTTCCCCTAAAGAGCTTACAGCGTGATATCATGACGACCTAAAAGAAGTTAATGAAACAAACAGGTAGAAGCTCAGGAGTGGGAGGACAAAGCAATGCCTATTTTCATCCCTATATCCTGCTTGAAAATAAATCCTGAAGTAATCTGCGGAAAGTCAGAGGTGGGTGACAGATGGGGAGTGCTGGGGCAGAGGCAGGCGATGGTGTCAGCCAGGCAGGAGGGACAGCGGGGCGGCAAACAGCTCCTCGTGTTATCTGCACGCAGGGGCAAGGTGCTTGAGTCTCCAGTTGTGGGGAAAGGAAGAGGTTTCGTGGATTATACGACAAAAATACGGTAACAGAAGGGGATGCCTGTGGGTTTGGGCTGTTTGATTGAAGGGCGCTCCTCTTCTTTACTCACTGTCGAACAGACCTGTTCTTCAGGCATCAGTCTGGAATCAAATTGTAAAGGTGTGGCTTCCTGCATGGAAGGAGTGTAGCATTGGGCTTGAGGACAGAGGACCAGTAATTTTAGAGAATTCATGAAGAATTATTTCTGCCTGAAGTTATATGATGGAATTGGAGTTCAAGTATTCGTGTGAAATCTCCTGTTATGTTGGGGCAAATCTCAGTTAACTTGGACTTTAGGGGAATAATTCCCAATATATAGTGAGAATTGAATTTGGCCTATGAATTATTTACTTTAATTTTTTTTAACAAATCCTTCTTGTTTAACTGCTGGCTGGTACCAATATATCACTTCTCAAATGTTTGTAGTTTTCCATTTTGACGGTGCTCAGGGTCAAACTGAATAAAAAATAAAGTCGTGCTCCCTCCAGCATCACATAATTACTGTGATAGATGGTCTCAAATGCTGCTTCCCCCCATTGAGCATGAAATACTGTAGTTAGGGTGGTTGTGTTGTACATGAAATGAAATAGCTTCTATTTGCTGTGCCTTTAAGGTCTTAAAGTTTCCTATTTCCTGTTCTTTTGATGAGTCATTAACTTCTAATGCTCGTCTCTGGAATTATTGCTGTATTTAAAGTGATTTCCCTAAAAACAGGAGATGGAGAACTTCATAGGCCACGTCTCTTACAGCTTTTTCTCTTCTTAAATTTCCTAGTCATACTGCCACCAGTGAAAGCCCAGGAGTGGTGGTAATGGGGGGATGAGAAACCAGGGAAGATGTTACAGAGAACTAATTTTTTTTTTTTAAGGAAAAAAAGGGAAGAAAAATTGAATGTCTTAAATCTTACAGAACGCTTTGTTTGCATTTTACAATTTGAGATAATTGTTAAAAGTTTTACTTGTGCCTTATGCAAAACTCAACAGGCTGAAAGTCCCTATATAACATTAATATTTTGCTTAAAAACCTAGAAATGAAGATGAATGAAAATACTTTGGAGATCTGGTTCTTATTTTGATCTAAAGCTCTTGTGTGAAATAGGGCTTGAAAGCCCATGTGCTAACCAGCCTTCTCTTCACATTTCTGGTTCAGCCTACAGTCAGACCAGAAAAGTTTCAAGATAGTATGCCGTGGGGAGTGAATTACAGTGCTACTGTAGAACACTTGCCTTTGAAACACTGAGTGCTTGCTCTGAAATGTCGCCTTTACTTTTGGGTAGGGAAACTGAGGCATGAGGAGTAAGTATAAGGCTCAAAGCCAACAAGTCTGGTCTTGGCTGGAGTCTAGAAATATGCAGACATGAGAATCATAAACCACAAACTGGCAAAAAGAGTCACTTTTTTCGTATTTATTTTGAAGGGTGCCTTTATGAGAACTCCATCTAAATGGAGCATTCAGAGTTTGTAGAAGTTAGTGCTGTAGCTGGGCTGTGTTGTCTCTTCTGTTAGACTTCTAATGCTTGCAATTAGTTAATGTAAATTTTTGACAGCACAGAAGTGCCCTGGGTCCTTTCAGGGTTTTTTTTTGTTTGTTTTTTAACCTCAAGTGAGACCGTTCAGTTCCTTTTTCTAGTACAGCCTAGAAGCTGGTGTTATTTAACAGCCCAAAGTAGAAAAAAATAGCCTTAGGGTATTCCAGCATATTCTAGTCATCACCCTGTTATCTATAACCTTCGGTTGACATGCGATCCTTAGATGGAAATCTTTAAATAAATGCAAAGTACTGCATCAAAGGGTCTTACACCACTGTGCCAGCCATGCTGTTGGTCATCCTGACCATGGCTGCAACTGCGGCTCCTTCCTGGGCATGAACAGCATGGAAGAGGCTGCAGCGCCCTTGGTGCATGGGTCTGTGTGAAATCACAAGGGACAGAAGTGTCCCTGTCCTCTCTGTTCTCGCTTGCTCTTGCTGGAGCCAAACCTCTTCAGGCTATTACAAGCTGCCTTAGTCCGCTGAGCAGAGGCACCACGAGCATGTTCCTGCAGTCCCAGGCTGCCAGCAGGAACTGGCTTTCCCTGCGAGTCCGACAAAAGGGCAATCCAATTTTTTGAGCCAACTTGCCACGGTAACTCATTCTATCTGTAACAGATGAACTCTGTAAGGTGCCTGGGAGGGCTTTGTGAGGAAGAAGAGGAGCGAGTTACAGGGAAGGAGCACCCTTCTTGCAACGGCACATCTGCCCCCAAGCAATGGCAAGGTCCTTGGGCCTCTGCGTCCCAGTCAGCTGAGCCTGGTTTTCATGCAGCCCTTTCATGTACATCTACAGATTATAATAATCTCATCTTTTTGAATGCAAAGTAGCAAAGCAACAGAGTTATTTTGGTACAGTACCACTTCCTTGTGAGGTCTTCTCTGCAAAAGCAAGGAGGGCATGTGGTTCTGCTGTGGCTCCTTCAGCACAGCTACTGCGGGGCTGGGATCATGGGGAAGGCAATCAGGATAAATCCTTGAATCATCAGAAACAAATGGTTCATCTGTTTTCAATCAGGACTTGCCCTGTATAGTATGCAGGGTTACCTATTTCCAGTCACAGAGCAAAGCTCTCCATCAGGCTCTAAGTTAAACTGGCAGTTACTGCAGTAGTCGTCTCTACCTAGCCAGGCATTTTATGTGTAGGCTTTCTGTACTGGCGTTTACTTGAAACTCCCCGTGTGCTCTGTAGATGGATTCCAGCTGTTTTTCCCACTCCCACGCGACGACAGTGCAGGCGAAAAAATGAGTCACGTAGTGTGTGTTGTGCTCCCTCATTTAATGGAAAGAATGGAAGTTCAGGGAACTTTGTAAGGTCCCAAGCACCAAAACTCTCTATCCTGAAAAACAGTCTCTTTCTTCTGCCTTTATCTTCCTTTCCTTTGGAAAGCCACGCATTTGCTGTGAGAGCTGGTGGACCTGCTCTCCCATGTACCCCGTTGTTTCACATTCCTTCAGTGCTTTCATTTTATTTTTTGTTTGCCTCTTCCAAGAACAGGAAGATGTGTGCCGTCACTGTCGGTGGCTGTATCTGGCACAACCTTCATGAAAGTATCCCTATGCTGTTTCCTCATTAGACAGGTTTGTCAGCATCTCCTTGAATGTATACCTAAATGTGTCTGATCCCATCCCTGCCTTAAAAAGTTACAACACCACAGCTATAAGCCACCTTCCTACAAAAACAGGGACATTATCCTTTCCACAGTTGCTTTAAGAATAAAAAGTATTTCTGTTTTGTATTACCTATATTACTACCATTCCCATTGACATTGGGAAATTTGGGGTGTTCGTGTTCCTCAGGGTAAAGGCTGCAGAATGAAATCCTATGGCTGCATCGCTATACGAGTCATCCCTGCTGCCTGTATGAGGGCTCTAAAACTTCTGGCAGTTACTTCTCCTGCCCAACCCCACGTCAATCTTTGACTTCCATTTTAACCCTTATCCTCGATGCCTATGGCAGAAGCAGAGCTGGGAGGGAAGTGTCTGTGTTGGCTTTAGGTGCAGCAGTCATGCTCAGCGCTTGCACCTCCGCATCTGCCCCGTGCCCTGGTCAGAGGAGAAAAGGGGATTTTGGCCTGCAGACTTTCAGTAGTTTTGGCAGTGATGCGACATGGGATGTTTATAGGGACTGTCTCCTGACGTGGCCCAGGAACAGTGACATTTCTAGTAAATCAAAGACTTCTCTGAGAAGCAGTTGCAGCTTGGAGCAGGTCAGCGTGCGGGTTGGCTGTGCTGCGTGCGGATGTCAGAGGAGCGTGTCCTGTCTGGTTCAGCCCCTTCTAATCATCCTGGAGACATCACTTAATGGGACCTAAGAAATACTGCCTCATTTACATATCCTCTGATCTCAATTAAAAGACAATAAAGCCATGTGGGATTGCAGTTTTGTATGCCACAGAAAATACCTGGCATGATGAAATTGAGTGTCATTATCTTGATGAAATTTTTAAAAAATATCTTTTAATGAACGTGTTTTTTGAAGTAGTATCTTTGAATAACAAACTAAGAGAACCAAACATAAGGAGCTGGGAACCAGCACTGAGCACTAATTCAGGGATTTGGAAGAGAGGGATGTTGGCCAGCTCGTGGAGCAGAAGGGATAAGGCAGTATGGTGCAGACACTAAAACCAAGAAAAACGATAGACAACATGCAGGCCTGTTAGGAACTTCACTAGCATTCATGTAAAGCATTAAATAAACAAATGCATTTGCAATCCTCTAAGCCTGATATTATTAACCCTTAATGTTTATCTAGTGTGTTTCTGCAGGGCCGGATCATAGCAAAGGTGTGATTTTGTGCCTGTGATGGCCTTTCCTCCCACTTTTTTAACACGTTGAGAAACTGAGTCACAGGGAGGTTGGGCAGGGACACGGAGGGCAATCAGTGTTACAGCAAGAATCAAAACTAAGAAATCAAATCACTGGGGAGAAGAAAGGACTACTTCTTCCCTTTTTGCTTAGATACAGCTTCATGATGCCCAGAATAAACCCTAGCTGATTGAATCTTGCTTGCAAGTTTTAAATGCCTGTTGGTAACAAATTTTGAACAAAAAATAAATTTGACTGAAGCTCTGCTTTAGGGATACTAATCTTTTGCAGCAGTTTTTCAGTGGCTTGTAACAGATAATCTTTGGGTGCTTGTGATCACCGACTATACAACCTGCCTTCATTCCTTCCGTCAAACTAATGAACTTTCAGTTGAATAGTGTATTTTTTTCCTCCCCCCAATACAGTTTTTTATTTCTTTGTGAGGGGTTTTAGGCTAGTCTGGACTTGATTTGTTTTGTGCTGGCTACCAGGCATAAATCTCTTCAGTTCCCTGTGGACTGCACCTGCTAGATGGTAAACCTGCCCTCCTCCACCTCCTTCTGGATGAGCTCATGTGGTTGAACCACTCGTAACCTGGATTGCTGGGCTGAGTCAGTCTGATTTCCAACTACACTAACAAGCATATATAGTCATATATATATAAATACGAAAAAAAACGTATAGAGGGAGAGCCATGGCAACTTTTGTCCAATGGCTGACAGTTTCTTCCTTTTCCTTCCTTCGTTTCAAAACTCAGCGCTGGGAAAAGTGAATCTTTCTATTACGGTTGGTGCTAGGCAGAGTGGCAGGGGAGGATTGTGAAACAGGTAGCTTTCTGTGCATGGTTTCCTCAAGAAATTATATTTACTGATGTTTCATTTCCTGTCTATTTCCCCATTTACGGTATGTGGATTATTAACCTGCCTGAATACAGTGGTTACATCAGACAGATAACCTGAAGGGCACATATGGCTTTCATAAAAATATAACACCCATTTCCATCATTGTGAACAGTGTCATCTACTAGTTGGGCTGCCATAAATTGCTGTGAAATGCGCGCAGCCTTAACCAGTAGCGAGGAGCGCATAACTTAACCATGGAGTAACTAACCATCTTAATAAATCTAAATTCACTCTTTGCTGGGGACATTTCAGGAAAAGTGGGAACAATTTGTACAGCCTGTTATCCCACGTGGTCACAGTAATGTAAAGAAAGGGTAAGAAGAGTTGTTCTGTGGAGAGATTCCTATACCCTGCTCTGTGTTTCACCCTCTACGTCTGGGAATCTCTGTTTCATGTAAAACAAATAAAAAGCACTGCCAAGCAGCTGGTTTTGCAGCCAGAGTGCCCAGCATCCTTGTTCAGGGCCATCATTACAAGATTTCATGAAACAGCCTTAAAAATGAAAAGTTTCCTTTCTGAGAGAGAGAGAGATAATTGAACTCATTGATTTGTTTCACGGTTTGTTTGCCCTTTCATTCCCTTCCTGAGGTGCTGTTTGTTGAGGAATGTCTCCAATTGCCAGAAAGACAGTGGGGTGTCTAATATTTCCCCGCCAGCTCTCCTTTCAGCCAGAGCAGAGTACTGTGGCAAGCCTACGATATGAATTTTTAATGCAGAACTTTATAACATAGCCCTTGCAGCACGGCTGCACTACTCTCTTGAGCTTTCAGATTTAATGCTCTGATGAACAGAGCACAGACTTGGGGCATTCGACAGCAGTCAGAATTAACCCCTACATTACCGCTTGTGTAGCAGTTAATTTCCCTGTAGATTAATACAGACGTGGGGGGAGAGATTCCAGATACTCCCGCATTGGAAAAGTAGCAGAATAACTTGGAATTTGACTCCTGAAATTATCTGTGATGTATTTTCCCTCTTTTGCTAATAATGGGAATTCTTAAGACTATTTACTTTTCCTGGGCTCAACAATGATGCAGTCATTCTGTATCGGATTAAACAACACTGTCTTGTCCACTGTCTGATCTCTGATAATGACCCACGCTGGTATGCTAGATGTCCAAAAAGGGGAAAAAATTAAATTAGCTTTGTAATGCATCATTGTAGATTAATTTGCCGTGGGAATGTTCTTCCAGATCGTATCATTTAGTTGTTTACGCCGTGAATCATGATAGTTTATCTGAGGGGATTTTGCTCTGTTTGGAATATGATCTTAACTAGGTGTGGATGTTCTTATTAGTCCCATCATCTTATTTACCTAGCGGGAAGTGTAGAGCCCAGCAGTGTAGATAAGTAGTCCAAATTATTACTCTTCGGGGCATTAGTACATGTTTGTCAGTGTTGAATTTCATCTGTCGTAAAGCTGCCTATTCACCTGGCTTGTTTTAGTGTCTGGACTTTTTATTCTTCTGCAGTCTTGATAATAATAATTCTGCTTTACTGCAGTTAGTGCCACTGTACCGTTCATTGGCTTTTCTAAATCATCCCTTTACTTATTAAACAATACCAGTCCTAATGTATTATCTGGAGGGATATTGCTCTCAAAATTCTTTAAAGTCTGTCTGGGTGGTCTTTGGGGATTTCATAGCTGGTTCTTTTTGGTAGTAGAGCGTGTCGGGGATCTTGGCAGGATTTTGTCAAGAGAAAAATGCAGCATTTGTAGGTTTAACATTGATAATTGAGAAGGAGTCTGATGTATTTAAATTGGGATAGGCCTGGTGTAAGCCAGAGAGAATTAGACGGGACGCAGAACATGCAGAGGTGTTAATGGCATTCGGAGAAAGGGTTAGCGAGGAGTTTGTACTCTGGTGATGTCAAACCATTTGCCTTAAGCCCTTGCGAATGGAACACGCAAGTTGTTCTTAACTGATACCAGGGAAGTACATTTACACTTCTTAATCATAAATCAGCATCTCTGCTTTGGTGAGACATTTACACATTTGTTTCAGATGAGGTCTTTTAAGGAGCTTGTCTTATTGATAATAGACCCAAGATTGTCTTTACTTCCACCACTGTTATTACTGACTCATGAGATTAAGGTTTTCAAGGCTTGTTACTAAATGCAGAGAGATCCCGTCATTTCATTCAGTAGTTCTAGGCATCTATTAACTTTACTTCTATAAAAAAGCACTGTATTTTGATAGAAAATTTAGTTTACGACTTTGTCTTATGGAAAAGACAGTCCTGTTTTCATGTACTGTACTGGTAATTAGCTCTACATCTTATTTGTGTTGTGTCAAGCACACTACCTAAAAGAAGGCTGATGACTCAGTTTTGCCATATGTAAAAAGGGCACATGGGGTAAGGCAAGACTTTATTAATGTGGATAGTCTTTCAGTCCTTGGATAGAAAAGTGGAAGTGCTGTTCTGATGCTTGCATTGTAGCCTGTAAAAATAAATGTACATAAATAGAAGCACATAAAATGCATTTGCTGACCATTCATTTGAACAGTGCCATCCATTAGGTCATTCTGTGATGAATGGAAATATTCTTCTTTCCCGGAGACCACACCAAAGGAAAAAAGATGCATACGGCATCTGTCATAATAATAATGCTGTATTACCACTGGCTGCCCCGTAGCATGGGCATTATAACTCACTGGAATGGGCAACTTTAATCATTATAGCATTTTTCATTGTTTTACCTGTGTGGTGCTTTAATGTGGGAGTCTTCTGCTTTTACTAAGCCAAAGTGGAAATATTTATTTAATGAGTTGTAGCAGATTTTTATATGCATAGTGGCAGAGTTGAGGAGCATGACTCATAGGAAGTAAAAAGATCAACAAATTGAGTGCGTTTAACTGTTTCAAGTTCCTCGCCACTGTCCTTCCCATTTGGGGGAAGAGAGTGAAGACTGCAGAGGAGCAAGAGGCAGAGTCTCCCAACCTGAATTCCAGAGACGCCTCTGCCTGGTGCTCCCTGTCTTGACCCAAATCCTAGTGATAAGCAAACAGGGGGCCTTCTAGAGTGTTTTAACTTAGGCGCTTTCGGTGATGCTCACTTTCTGTGGCTTTGAAGTTTGCCTGCATGGCCGGAATGATCTTTTCCTGTTACTGACCCAAGATAAAACGTTGATTTTTTTAAATTATTTTTTTTTAATTGCATGTGATCAGAAGAAAGTAGCTACTGTAGTAAATTATGCTTTTTAATTACAGATTTTGATGTTGAGATCTGATTCAGGAGGCTGTATTTGGACTTGCTTAAACTTGGGCCTCAAAGCCAGAATTTATATAAGTTCTACTTTCAAAAATGCAAGTAAATTACTGAAATGGCTTATATTTTTAGGGCAGAAGTTGAAATAATTAAATTGCAGCAGAGTGCATGGTACTGGTATCTTTGAAGATCATGGTAAGAAAGTATTCCTTAGTAATACACAGTAGCTTAACAACTTCACAGTCCTGGGTTGGTTTAGATTTGTGGAGCCAACAGGGAAATGGGCATTAGCATTGCAACTTGCCATCCGAGTGTGACAACAAACAACTCCTGCTATTTGAATGCTAACAACTGACAAGTCATTTGGTATAGCCATTTGCCAGTTTAATGGCTAAGCAGCTTAGTTGTAATTAAACAGCAGCGTCTGTGTATGAGATCAGAGAAAATAATGTTCTACTTAAAGCTGAGTTGTTTAGTGGTGTCCCTAACTTGCTGAAGATACCAGTGGCTTCTCTGTTTCAGCATTCAGCTGGTGTGTTGTCTGTCATTTCACATGCAAAATTTGTTTGCAGCAAAGCCCCTTTTGGGGTATGGATGAGCCTCAGTCTATTAGTTAAGTGCTCACTCAGCCTTGCCTTGGTGGCAGCAGTTGTTCCTTGGGCAGGAAGAGCTCCATCCGCGGACTGCAGTTCCCATTGTGTTTCATCACAGAAATGCGTAGGTTGGGAGATCTTCATCCCTTTACCAAAGTGCTCTGTGAGTAGAGGACTGGGAGCTTATTGATAAAGAGGTGAAATTCATGCCTCCTCAGAAGGTGCACCTAACATGAAGACAAAGCAACTGATAATCTGTGGCAGGAGGAGTGGGTTTTTTGTGGTCTATCTGAAATTAATTTCATAGACAGTAAGGGACTGTCAGAAAAAAGTCATGTCCTTCGCATATCATGCCCTAGTACCTGGAAGCTAGAAACCAGTTTTTGTTGGATAGTCGTGCTGGAGGTGACAACCATGTCACCTTCAGGAGTCATTTTACTAGTTCCAGAATGAGAGTTTGGTGGGGAACGACAGAGGAAGGTGGCATTGCTACTTGCAGACACTATTCCTTTTCTTCATCCTGCTGCTTTTCAACAGATATCTTTTTAAAAAGTCTTTTTTATTTTACAAGAAGTATGTGGCGTGGGATCATTGTATTCTTTGGCTGATGTTCCTTTCTTTCTCAAAGAGAATGGTGTAACCTGAACTTCTGCACAGCAGATGAAGATTTAACACTTAGACTACTTAAGATTAGACCTGTAACATCATGTGTAGACAACTGATTATAAACGGCCTGGATTTCAGAGTTGTTTCTTTTGATTTCTGTTATCTGAAAATGTCAGCCACAGCACTCGTTTCCCTGTTACCTGATCCCTCTGTGTGCCAAGAGCCATGAGCTCCAAATAAGTCAAAATACTTTGCAGGAATTTTTCCTTCTTCTTTATTTCTCCTTTTCATTTCCCATCCCTTCCTTTTCAGTCTTCACATACTATGAAAGCCTTTGAATCACACTGGCAGTTTATGCAAAATCTGTAATTCTGATGTTAGACCCATGTTAAAAAAAAATAAGGAGGCAACCAGAGGTTTTTTCATGTTAAGAAGGTAATAAAAATCCAGAATGCACAAGGTTTAGTTCACTTTGTGCTTATTGGGGCAAGTATTTCACATCTTGAACTAGAACCTCTTGAGACTGATACAGCCTAGCATTGTCTGATTTATTTAATCACATTTACATGAAATCAGATATATTCATCAACAGAGAACATCGTGAGCAAGTTGAATGAAAGCACTACTCCATAGAATTTCTGGCTTTGATAATAGAAAATACACGGTAAGTTTTAGCTAGCAGAGCTGCTGCTTTTAGCTCAATAGCAGATTGTCCACGAAGGAAATGAGGGCCAGAAGGCTACTGCTAGCTGTGACTTCTCCGTTCATTCCCTGTTTGATGAATAGGTGTCCAGAGCCCCTGCCACCGAGCCCTGAGGACATTGTTCGTTAGCCCGTAGCAGTGGGAAGTGCCTAACCGGAGGCAGGAAGGAGTGACCTGCGCTGCTGTTTGTTTAGGAAGATGAGTGATGGTCTCCATGTGGGCATGTTTGGAGAAGGAAATGTTTCTGTGTTCTCGCTCGCTCCAGACTCGGGCTGGACGCCGAGCTGTCCTGCCGGCGGGGCCCACCCTGTCGCACTCCACTCTTCGCCGTAACATGCACAGATTGAGGCAGAAATGTCCATTTTTAACAAGCAGCTTAAATCTGTAACTGGTGGCTACTCAGTTATGTGTACATAAGCTTCTTTTAGTTGAATAAAATAAACAGCAAATCAGTATTTGTTTACATGACATGCTTTTGGGTGAATGGATGGATTTCCATGCTCCTATTTCATTAATTATTTGGGAGAAATGCTGATTGTTTATTAAAAGTAGAACTGTAGTCACAGCGAGGGGGTGGGGATTAAACTTGTATTTAAAACATGAACGCAAAGTTGGCAAAAAATACGCACACAAAGTGGCAAATAGTAAATAGTTAGCAGAGTTTTGTTAGTTATTCCAGTTTGTAGTCACTTAAATTTATCTACAGTCTTTCCTTGGCTTTACATATGGCTGGCTGTCTTAAAATATGTTGTGACTTTTTGTGCAGATAGAAAATATTCACCCATCATGTCTCATTCTTCTAAGAATTGTAAAGATACAACATTGTTGCTCTATTCATGTAGGTATCTGGAGCTCCTGAATTGTGCATTATTGGTCTTTCATCATCTTGGCAAATCAAGGAGATGTTCTTGTTGCCAGTCACAAAAGGAAGATAATACAGAGACTTTCTCAATGTCATGTGCTTCAGAGCTTATGTTATAAAACAGTTTATCCTCTTTTTTCCAGAGCTATCTACTTTTAAGGGCTTTGTTTTGTACGCTGTTGCGAATACATCTGCTGCATGCATTAGTCATTTACAGTACTTAGATCCTGTAACTATTAAATTGTTAACATTTGGAGCCAGCTATAATTATCTTTCATTATTATTATTTTTAATGGGCATAGTGCTTTCCTTCCTCTCTAGCTTTCCTAAACATTTGAGGGATCTTTAAGGTATCTGTTCCACTGAAGCAGCAGTGTCTGATTTCTGTTTATACTGTTTGTTTTCTTATCTTTCCAAAATACTGTGATCACTACGAATTTTTTGTCTGCATGAAGTTTTTGTTTCTCTCAAATGTTTAAAATGGGCATCCCGGGAAAAACATACCTTAGAGGCATGGCCCTGCAGAATCACCGTCTTCCATGACTTCTTTGCGTTCAGTGACTTGGAGAGCTGCTGTGGCTGGACACGCACACTGAGTGAATCAGCTCTATAAGCTTGTTTTGATACCTAAACCGATGTAAGAACTGGTAGTTGCCACCGTTAATCACTATTCTACTGAACATTCTTTTTATTCATGTTCTAGTTAGGAACAGGGGGTTTTCTTTCACTTTTGTTTAAGTGTGGAAGGCCTATAAACCAGCCCATAGTTTAACTGTTGGTTTTTCTGATGCCTTATTTGAATTTCTCCATCTCTGAAACCATAAAACCTAGAGGTGCTTGACTTCAGCATTAATTGCACTTTTTTTCTAGTGGTTATTGTTTGGTGAGGAAGCTGGAGGGAAGGAAAGACAGTTGTGTTGATTATAGTGTTGTTCACATCTGGGGCACTATCCATGGACAGACATTTCTTTGAGCTTCTAATTAAGATACCATGGATCTCAGAAATGGTGGAAGGCTCTTAGCTGCGTGCAGCGTGCCCAGTCAGGCTGCAGTAGTATTAAGTGAGCTCTGTGTTGATAGTCTAGATCAGTGATTTTCTGTGTGTTCTGGAGATTCCTGCAATTCCACTGGTTATTGCTAAGAGATCACAGAAATAACTGTGAAAGGCAGCCAGTCATAAACTGTAAATGTGCTATACTAATGTTTCATCCTTTGATGGAAAACCCCAGGTAGTCTGAAAGTTAGAAAGGTTAGATCACTGTTGTAGATCTCCTGGTCTATAAGTTTTAGCTGGGACTTGATCCTTTTAACCTTGTCAGATAGCTATCCATAGGACAGCAATGACTTTCTTGTCTTTTCCCTATTCATTGCCTTCATACTGTCATAGTTGTTGTTGTAGTTTTAAATATACAATAACTTGATCTTAAGTATGTCGGACCAGCTTAACTCATCAGAAAACCATTTCAGTACAGGGCTTGTAACTGATAATGGGTGTACTTTTGCCCTCTTCACTGAAAGACGGTGGCCACTAAATATAGCCGAGCGAGCTATTTTTGATTATGTAACATCTCTATCTGTCTGTACTCTGATTAAATAATCTATTTTCTTGGCAAAGGAGTACGAGTTAATTTTCTATTATTGATCAAAAACATATTTTAGCGGTGATACAGATGACTTATTTGTCTTGCTGCCTGTTGGATTGATTTTTGTCACCACCTCGTCGTCAGTGATGCCGTGGCGCCGGGTTTGCGCGGAGCGGAGCCAGGCAGTTAGCCGGCAGCGGTGAGACATGCCAGGCACGTGCCGGTTCTCACCCAGGTCAGTATTTAACAGTCTTTCTGTGTGATGTATGGTGGACAAGCCTTGCTCTTTCTCGTAACACTTTTTGTAACTGTTTTTCAGTGAATATATTGTCTGGTATCTGTATTAACTAAACTTTTTTTATTTAACATTTCCCCATACACACTTTTTTCCTAGTTAATTCGTGTTCCCTTGTGTCTTCTACCTTCGTAGCATTGATATTGTAGTAAGGTAGTAAAATAAGCTACGTGGCCAGGGCCCGTGGAAGACTTCGTTATTGACCATTTCTGGGAACAAATTTAAGAAAAAAAAGCCCCTGGATTAAATTTGTGAGCTTTTATGTGCATCTTGCCCATATAGACCCTCCCACACTTCTTTTTTGTGTGTGTGACAGCAGAGTGGTCTTATTTCTGATATAACATCAATTTTGTTGCACGCTTCAGCCTGTGGCTTGGGAAAATGATGCAGCTACAACAATCTGGAGGCCAAGGCAAGGCGGTGGGGGAAGGAGGCAGAGCTGTGTGCAGCTCGAGGGGCCAGCAAGTCTGGCCCCATCTCTGTTTGTATAACACTTCAGAAGCAAAGTAAGGTTCCCTGAATTACTGATTTACTACTTAAAGCCATAAAAGGAGCTAAGCCTAGAGAAAATAGCAGAAGACTAGATAGGCTTTATTTGGAAAGTTTAAAACTTCTACACATACAGTGCAGGAACTGATGGCACAGACTGTCAACTTAGGGCAAAAGAAGGGGAAATTCCCCTGCTCTGTGGCTGTGCCTGTGTACAAGTTCATGCTCCAGATAAGTACCTGACTGAACCCCATTAATTGAGGACAGAGAAGCTGCATCTTTGCAACCGGTGTGTCCTCCTGGGGTGTCCCATCGAGCACACAGCCTGGTGTGTGGGTCCACACCCAGCCCACGTGTCCGGCTCGGCAGCTTATGGGTCAGCCCAGCTCACCAGGTCTCGCAGGTGAGACCCCAGAGCCGGGCAGAGGATGTCACACCTGGAGAAATGCGGGTGCTGAAGCAGGAGGGAGAGGGGAGCGAGGTGGAGGTGTGACACTTGATGTGGTTATAGGCTTACCTTTACACCTCCTGAGGTCAGGGAACAGCCAGGGAAGGGTGTTTGGTCATTGAAGGTCTAAACGGTGTGAACTTGCGCGTTAAGCAAATGCTGGTTTTGTGGCTCTAAGACCCATTGGTTAATAGAGTTAGAACTGCATTAAAAATAAGCAAATCCAAAAGGTAGATCAACATCGTCTTACCTCCTTTCTCTGCTACAGCTGTTTGTTACGTTTAGGAAGGATGGTTCTCATCCACTGGAGAGGCTTCTGACATCAGCGTATCTTTTGGATACAGTAGAAATGTTGAGAAATTGTCATTAGCAACAGAAAACTATTATTTCCAGTTCAAACTCCCCTTCTGTAGAAATAGTAAACCTGTTACATTAACTGTTGAAACAGAATAATTAAATAGTTCCATACCACAGGCTACAATATTAGTCAAGCCTGAAGCTGTTTTACTTCAGTGGTATTTTAAAGGCTAAACAACTGTTGAAAGGGAAATAGAGAATTTGAAAAGTATTTCTGCAAATAAAATTGTAAAAGGTTAAATTAGAAAATACTGCATTGTTGTCTTCCAAGGGCTTGCAGTAGGACCTAGGGGTTTTGGGTTTTACCAAGAAGGATTATTTAAAGTCATTTTGCTGTCTAATATATATCTAGTTTAGATTCTGTGTAGACAAGCAATCTGTCAGTCATATTAGTGAGCATCTCTCATAACCCAATACAACGGCAGGCTTAAGTTAGAAAAGAATTGAGCAGCTTTATATATTCAGCAAAGATGTAAAAATAAAATATGCTAGATGCTCTGCTGGTACAGGTGACTGGAGTGAAGCTGCACTGATTCACACCAGCACAGCATCTAATTGGTGCCAACCTACCATCCAGCTCCTCGACCAAGTACAACTCCTGTCAGCAACGGGAGGCTGAGTCTGCTTTTTGGGCTGCCCCACTGGAGTGAGAGCAAATCTAGAGGAGGGAAGGGAACGAGAGGAAGGCGACTTTTTCGTCTGAAGACCAGGGGGTTGTTCTGTGTCTCAGGCATTGGTCTCCATTAAGTAATAATGAACTGCTGCTTGTGCAGATTTAGACAATACCTGCCTTTTCTCCTTCCTCCAGTTTGTTTTCTCTATTCTCTGGTTTCCCGTTCCCTCCTTTGTTTCTTTCTGCCTGTTTTTTTTCAGCTTTGTCACTAAGGTCAGCAAGATTCATGCTATTGATAGCGATAAACTGAAACTGCAAAATGGTGACATGATTGCAATTTGACAGAAGTAGTGTTTCCATTCACAGCAAAGCTGGAACAAATTGGGAAGAGAGAAAACCGTATTGGTAGTCAGATACATTATTATAAAGATAGCGATCATCCTGATTGTTAATCTCCAGCATAGCTCATGGGAAAGGAAAAACCTACTCAAAACGTACAGTAAACACATCTCCCATCATGCTTTATGCTATTTTCAGTCCATTTATTGGATAGAAGGACATTGGTTGCCTTTCAGAGACCATGTAGTGCTGTTTTCTTTGACAGCTGAAGGAAATACTTGCTTGAGTAGCTAACAGAGAATAGGCACATCACCTATATTCACTTCTAAAGCCAAAAGCATCTAAAGCATTCCCCAAATACATCTCCCACTTGAATGCTGTGTAACTGCAGAGTCAACATGGAGCTTTTCTTTTGCACAATGTTCATCTCCTTTACATAGATAAAGGCAAAAAGTTGCATTTTTATCCAGATTCTATCACTAAATAATGCCTTTGTGTTGTCCATCATAAACCACTGGCCAGATGCTACAGACACATTTGACAGTGTAGGGACTCAGGGTATTGTCATATTGGGTGCCTGTTAGTGAATGTGCTTGGAGGGGTACGTAAGCAGCTTGATAAGAAATAGTAAATTGGAGATTATTGGCCTAGTGGACATATTTATCTTGTTTCATGCCAGCAAATCCTTCAAAAGGCCATGTAGGATGTTGTCTTATACTCCGTAGTACCAGTTACCAAAGTCAGACCGGGTAGAGGGGACAGATAATTAGAGAACTTGAGCTTTTCAGCTAAGATTGAAACAGGTATGGATTTCTCTTCTCTAGTCTGTTATATTTACCCTAATACATGTCCAGGCCACTGGAAAATTACCATTCTCCACAAGGTAGGAGCTGATGGTCTGTCATTGCTGTGGTGGTAAACAGTAATTTTCCCTTGATACATGCCTGTGGAGTGATACCTGTATATAAAATTGCTTACTGTACTATTTTCAAACTGACTTAAATCTGTTTCACTGAATATAGACTGAGGTAAGTTAAAGAAAAGCATTTTATAGGTTCTTACAGTGATGGACAAAGATACAGAATAAGTGGAGGAACTAATAGCTAGCTAGATTTTCCAAATTACTGAGCTCCCCAGCTCTTTCTGCAGTTAAGGAGAAGAGGAGATGTTGAGTGCCTCTGGAAAGAAACTCCTAAACATGAATCTGGAAGATGTATGTATGTTGCTATAGTAAAAATTGTGATCGGTGTCCAATTTTTGAGGATATTTTTATTTCAAAGAAAACAAACATACAGAAATATGTGATTTTAGCATTGATGTAGAATGAGGGAAGATTGTTCATTTTGGGGTTGTCACTACTCAAAACCTAAAGTAATTTTTCAGGTTGGCATGGTGATTCTAAAAAAAATCAACCACCCAAAAAAACCCGCAAAAAACCCCCATGACCTTGCTAAGATACATGTACTGATTTTACACATTGTAACTCCAGTGACGACATTAAGTTAAAATATTTGTGTGTATTTTTAGAGGATCTTTAATCAAAGCACAGACAGTTCTTCCTGCTGATTCTTCACAGTTCAAAGTATTGCCATTCCGATAAAAATGAATGACACCGAAGATGCCTGCGATAAAGGTTTCTAATTTTGGATAAATTATCTATTTTAACTCCATCAGTAAAAATAAGTAAATTGTTGCAGGTGCTGTATTTCCAAAATGCCAAACTATCTGTTGTTATTATTATTTATTTGGAGAAACAATTATAAAACAGCTTATGTGAGTTGTAGAGCGGCAGAGTTAATCAGTTAAGGCTTGGCCTTAGGGAAGTTCTTGTTTTAGACTTTGTTATACATTTATTTCAAGCAAAATAAAAAATGACAGGTTCTGCTCTTGTGGGAGCAGCCTATTTGTGTGTCTGTGCGCTTGCAGCCAGCAGTAGCACTGCA
Organism: Gavia stellata; assembly: GCF_030936135.1. Lineage (NCBI taxonomy): Eukaryota > Metazoa > Chordata > Aves > Gaviiformes > Gaviidae > Gavia > Gavia stellata. Next base: position 5,240,715 of record NC_082618.1, read on the forward strand.
TGACCACAGCCTTTAGCCCGGCTTCCTAAGGAAATGAAGCTTCCATGAGCTTGTGGTCTGGTTTACTGCCAGCCTGCTTGGTGATCAGTTGGCAGTTCGTCAGTTCCCCTCCTAAATTAACTTGGAAGCCGATGATTGACTTCAACAGTAATTAACAGCATTAGAAATCCCCGGCACGGGGAGCACTGGTGAATCTTGTAGGAAATGGGGAGTGGATAGGAAAGACAGACAAATAATCCGTTGGACTGGACGGCTGCAGGTTGAGGGAGCGGCGGGTGCCTCTCCACTTGCTGGTTGATCAGCCCTGTCTGTGTTGCTGGAAAGCATCCATAATCTGCATTTCCATTTGTGGGCTGGGAGGTGGAGAGGTGACATTTAGGAGATAAGGGAGTGACCCAGAAATATTGCAGGAGGAAGTAGCAATGGGGGGCAGCTACAAAGCTAAGATGCGAGAGCTGATATTATTACAATAGATTCTGTCTAAACAACTTTATAGGAACAATCGATAGGAAACAGTGCTTTATTTGTATTTGGGCTCAGGGGAGAATGTGTTATTTTATCCACTGACTCACCTCCATGTAGAGCATCACAGGAAATGGTGTGCAAGCTGTCAGGGTCAGGTAAAACTCTGGTCCTACCAAGTCAGGTTTTGTAGTGGCGCTGACTTGTTGCTTTATGTTGAGGATTTTGCTCATTGTGGGAATCCTATAGACTCCGAATCATGAAAATGGGTAAGAATATGCCTGACTCCACCACTTCAGAGGCTGTTGCTTGTTTTTGTCCATCAGGCCAGTGCAAAGCACCTTTTTGGAGCAAGCCGGTATTGACCAAGTCTATTAAATGTTGCACAAATGATAGCTGCTTTGTTTAATTGTGTAACAAATTAACTGACATCTGAAGCTCTGTGAGTAGGCTGCAGAAATGGCCAACTCCAGGCAACAGGAATGAACACCCAGAGAGCAGAGCGTGGACCTGGAGCTTTGAAGTTCCCACGTGCTCTGCAGGACACGTTCTGAAAGTGAGTGAAGTTCATGGCAGGTGGAAAGCATTAAGGTTTATAGGTTTGGGAGCAAATCGAACTAAGCTACCATTAATAAAACAATCACTTCCCAAAATGGCTTGCAAAGGATGCTTTAGATTAGGGTTTCTCATAGCACAGACTACAAACCCACTGGTGGAATAAGTGGGCAAGAGGGAGGGTCCTCTGCGTTGTCTGGTATGAGATGCACGTTCCTCCTGCTTACATTGGGATCAAAAAGTCACGAGAGGGTGCAAAACCTAGGAAACAGCGTAAAAGTTGCTTTGTGTATGAGGAGAGAAGCTTTCTAATAGAAAGACCTCTAAAGCTGCTGTTTGGAGCCTTGGGAAACAGGCATTTCATCGTCAAATCTAACCAAAAGAACCAAAATGAGAACAATTACAGGCAACATAAGGTTCAATAATGATGTCGCCTTAATGTGATTAATAAGACTGCTGATTTCCCACGTCTTATCAGCCGACTATAACACTGTTCTGTATATTTGTTATCTCCATTATGCGTTGTAGTATGGGTAGATAAATAGAAATACCATGGAGGCGACAGGAAACAAAACAAAAATAATCAAACATGTTTATCACTAGAGCATTAAAATGGCTGCTGTGGCAGACACCAGATGAATTATGCAATACATAACTTAATTCTCTGGGCCACAGATGTTTCATTTTTCCTGCAAGAAGATGATTGAACCTTGAATGACAGTTTCAGGCAGTCTTTGATTGCTCTGTGGGTCACATGCTTGATATGACCTGCATTTGAGTTGCTTTCTACATGCTGTTGCTTTATAAAACATGTAAAATTGACATCATGTTGGCTGCTCAAGGCCAAGTCAGGAGTAATTCCATGCTTTTGATATGCTTTGTGTGCAAGTGAGGGAGAGGGAAGGGTGTCGGTGTTTAAATTCTGGTACGTTATTGAATCAGCTGAAGTCAGGAGAGGGGAATTGCGGCAAGCTCTTTCAATTTGTAACAGGAGGCACTAGGAAATAGAGAGTTTGCCGCATCTGTGTCATCTTGCATTGTTAGAAAATCCTCAGAGTCGTAGTATTGGATCAGACAGTGACTCCTGCTACCCAGGGCATAGCACAGTGCAGATTGGCAGTGGCCAGGAAGGCAGCTGGAAATGTTTGTTTGTCTAAATCGGCTCCTCTGATCATGAATATTTGGCATAACCTGAACCTGGAGATTGTGTTCCTCAGCCTGAGGACTTGATCCTGCAAATCTGGTGGGTTTGTACTGGTTCTGGTGTGGTATCTCAATCTCAAGACATTAATGCAGGTGGGATTCAGGCATAAATACATCAAAAATTAAACATCAGAAAGTTCTTTCTCCTTTTCTCCATAGTCTCTAAAGGCAGGTCAAAATGATTAGACCAGAACTGAATTGCGGGGACTCCTCTCTTTGCCTGCCGGGACTAGAACCTGCAGGAGCTCGAGCCCACAGCTCATGAGGGTGCAGACTTCTCACCAGCTCCCTCAGAAGTTAGTGGAAACTAATTTTTAGGTCTGTCTAAACAAGGTTATTTGTTTCCACAAATTTCAGGTGCAAAAATTCTCTCGTGTTTCAACAGCCTTCTTTGAACTCCTCTATGGCCCAAAGGATTGTCACCAGTGGTCTGAGCTGGGAGAAAACCCAGAATGATCCAAATCTGGACTCTCCTAATTACTGATTTTAACACTACTCACAGAGCTTTGCAGGGTAAAGCAAAAATACATTGTGAAAGAGGACATGTTTGATCATGAGACCAGGAGAAAAAGGATTTATTGCATTTCTTTTCCTGTCTGTAACGGGCAGCGTGATGGCTGGACACAGAGTTCACAAAAGTCCTATTCTTGTGGAGAGAAAAACACAGTGAAAGTTGAGTAAGAAGTGTTTAAATGGAGGATTGAGCAGTATGGGGAGTGAAGATTCATACTGGCTGTGGTGCAATATATGTAAATATGTGCCACGTAAGAAAATAGTATTGTCATCAAATAAAAAAGATGGACCATATATTTATATATTGGGCTACTTTTTAATACAACCAACACGCCTTTTCTTTATTGCAGCTGCTTACATCAAGCGTTCTTCTTTGGTTTGCAAAGTGTGCCAAGGTCATGTGTGTGTAACACTATGGGAATTACAGCTCTGGGGTTCTACCAGTTGATACTATCTGTTATATATAATTCTTGTTTTTTCTCTTTATGTTTTATTGAGCATATCAATTACTGTCACTCATATCAATTTCTCTCTGTAGAAATGATTCAGAAAACACTGCTGATCTTTATAATCAACTCTGCTCCCTAGTGTATCACTGGAATAAAGCTGATTTCTATTGTGTTTAAAACTTTATAATTGCTAACATAATTTTCTTATCCTTAAAATCCTGACTTAAGCCATGAAAGAGAAAACAAAGTGCTGTGCAGGTTTTCATGGAAAGCAGTTTTTCTGCAGACTGAGAGATGTTTTATTCTATAGGGTCTTTTCCTTCTAACAATCGAGATGATTCTTGTTTTGTATTGTCCAGGTATTGCTCAATATCTTGGGCTTTATAAGCAGTTTCTTTAACCTTTATCAATATTTGATGATCACTTGACATCTTTCAAGCGCCTAGGACATCATTTATTTGAAGATCATACTTGCAGCTGGTGCAACTGCTTGATCCTGGTACTTAGGATACTAACCTGGTGGGCTTAATGAGAAATCTTTGCGTGAGATTTAGTTTATTTTTTCAGCTTGAATCTGTATGCAGTGCACTGCATGGATAGAAGGCTAGCAATGAGAGGAAACAAGAATTAATTCTAATAAAACTAAAAAACCCTGAAAAAGTTAGCATTGAGTCTCTCCTTTTTTGCTAGGGGAGGAACTTGATTTAGTATAGGGTAACTGCAAAGAGGGGTCTGGACAATGTACAGTGGACATTTAACCATTCCCCAGATGAATGCAGATGACGTATTGTGTAATCGCTGGAGCACCTGAAACCAGCATTTCTTTGATCTCTCAATTTAAAGCCTTCAGTGTTTCACTGCTTAGCAGAGAGAGGATTTTTTCTTCAATTGAGTTCCTAGGAAAGGAAACACCCAATTCATTACTAAAGTTGGTGGATTTATGAATCCCTGAACAGAGAAATTCTTTTACAAGAGGCCTGGATTTATATGACATTGGAAAAAGGATTATCTGATCTGAAGATCCTTAGAGGGTTGCTGTGAAAGAAAATATTAACCTATAGCTCTTGCAATTTGAAAAGTAGATTTGAGAACTTAGTAGTAAAAAGTGTCTGAGTTCTTGCCCTTTGACGTGCCATACTGGTTATGCTGAAATAACTTTTTTCCCCTTTCTTTGTATGACCCTGGTGTCTATTACTTTTGGAGGTTGTATTAGCAATAAAGGTGGATTTATCTAATATGGGTGTTTGTTGGATCAGAATTATTATGAATTTTAAAAGTGCCTGAACTATGTGGACAGTGATACTCATAAGGTGCAAGAAAAATAGAATTAGTGGGGTTTTTATATTACCTTCTATTGGAAACTTCTTAAGAGCTTCAAAGAAAGTGTTTAGTTCTTCTTTCTTTCCTAGAAATTAAGCAAGCCAGCACCACGGGCACCTTGGCATGGTCACTGAGGTGCAGGGATTAGATGAGGGCATCCACCAGCAGAGCTTAGAAAGAGTCTTGAATTTGGGTGGGAAATTTGTCATCCTTTTTTGCTTGAAGAAAAAATAAAATTGAATATTCAAATGCTGGCATGCTCTTGTGCCCTGAGTGAATGCCGTGATCATTGGGCTGCAGGCAATTCTGACATGGTTTAGTGATCTGAAATTATTTCCTAGTCCCAGGAACCTTCCCTGATAAAAATTTTATTGAAACTTGAAAAAATTCAATGTACTGCTGGGTTTTTTTTTGTCCCTTTTTTTTTTAAATGCTCTGGCCCTTCTTCTTTTCTTTCCCTCCCAAATGTCCCGAATAACTCTTCACATTTTGTCTTGTTCTGGCAAAGTACTAGGTTATACTGCTTCTAATTTTAAGAGGCTAAGATGTTTACCTAATTTGGCCAAAATCTGCTCTGTGACAATCATAGATATATGTTACAAGTAGGATTTTTCTTTTTTCCTTAATTAAACATAAATGCACATTAGTTGATACTGTATGTTTTGAGTTTGAGATTGCCTGTGTAAATGTTTTAGTAATTAGAACATTTTAACAAGCCCCAGTGGCTCCATATACCGTTTGCTCTGACCAGTAAACTTATACGTGTTTTTAAAGAAAACAAATGTGTGGGAAAAAATGTTGTTTGTTTTTTGCCAAACCAAAATATTAATTTGCCCTGCTAGTGAAGTTTCTTGGCCACGCCACTGACTGCAATTTCAGAAGTGTCATCTGTATTTTTCAGTTCTTCCATGTATAAAGAATCCAACAGCAGTTTCCTTCAAGGTTCAGTAAGTTTGAATGTTTAGGGGGCTGTAGCCACAGGATTTGGCAAACCATTCACTTGTCATGTTAATAAAAAAGGAATTGTTTCTGCCTCTTTAAGCTAGTATCTAAATGAAGGAGTTGGATCAACTGGATTTTGATCATAAAGTCCAGATTCTTCTTGCTTGCAAGTGAATAGCTTCATGGTGTTTAGGGGTTTCATCTGATTTAATTTTACCTAGAAAAAGAACTGAGCTTCTTCCATGTTACCAATTCTTGAATTTGCTTGCTTGTTACGCTCTTCAAACCTAATCGGTTATCTTGATCTTAAAAAGAAAATTGAGCCTTTCTGTGGTTTTTATTTCTCATAAGCAATTGAATTGAAAAGTGGCTTTTTTTTTTTTTTTTAAACTCCTTAAGTTGTTTTTTTATAGATGGCATGTTAGCTTTGAGGGCTCTTTCATGACTGGTAAAAGCTTATACCTTGTAAAGTCTATAGCTTTTAATGCATTTTGGTTTTCACTTCAAACGCAGTAGCAAGAGAAGAAATAATAGAATATTTCATGGTCATGCTGTTTCAACAGTTCAGATTCTTTTTACTTGGTGGTGCTTATTCTGTAGCTCCAAATGCTTGGGCTTACAATTTGATTTCCTAAATTCCTTAGCCTGAAAGTGTTGAAACTTAGGACAAGCTACCTGTAATACAGCCTGAAGAACCGTCTTGCTTACATGATTACTTTTCCTCTAACACGGAGATTATAAGGAATTAGATCAGATAAATGATTATACTATCTGTGGAATGAGAAAACACACAGTAGATAATATTTGTTCCTGAAAACAACTTTTACCCACTCTTTTTCTCATGATCTGTTTTAATTTTAAGAAAGTGTCACCTTTGGCAAACCCTGAATGCTGTTGGGTTGCAATGTAGAAATTGGCTGTAAAACACCGTAAATATCAATGCATTACAGCAAAAGGTCGTCTTGTCACTAATTACCATTGTTCGCTGTAGTTATCTGAAGGAAGACAGAACTTTGGGGTTTTTCTCCTTGGCTTCAGCTCTTGGGGTGATGGGGGAATCCAGGCGCTCACAAGAGGCCAAGTCGCGCGTTGCTGGAGCACAGGTCTTACAAGGAGCAGCTGAGGGAGCTAGGGTTGTTCAGTCTGGAGAAGAGGAGGCTGAGGGGAGACCTCATCGCTCTCTACAATTACCTGAAAGGGGGTTGTGGGGAGGTGGGTGTTGGTCTCTTCTCCCAAGTGACAAGCGACAGCACAAGAAGAAACAGCCTCAAGTTGCGCCAGGGGAGGTTCAGGCTGGATATCAGGAAAAACTTCTTTCCTGAGAGAGTGGTGAAGCACTGGAAGAGGCTGCCCAGGGAGGTGGTGGAGTCACCATCACTGGAGGGGTTCAAGGAACGTGTGGACGTGGCACTGTGGGACATGGTTTAGTGGGCATGGTGGGGTTGGGTTGATGGTTGGACTTGACGATCTTACAGGTCTTTTCTAACCTTAATGATTCTGTGTGTGCTTCAGGAACGAAGAAAGTTAAAAGTAAAATCATCAGGTCCGTATCTCATATAAGTGAGTTTAGTTCACATGGAATTACTTTGGTCAGAAATTTAGGGCCAGTATAACCACAGATTTGCTGAACTTGGCCATTGTTCCCTTCAAGGTTCTCACCAGATTTTCAGTGAAAACCTGCAGGACAAGATGCCGGCAGCCTTGAGCTGGACGGTATTTTGCCTGTCAAGGAGTTCCATGAAGTAAAGAGAAATATTGAAATAGGAAGGGCTGAAAAGGAGCAAATGTGGCGAATGGTGAATGCATCAAAAATTACCTGTGTGGGACTAATTCAGTGAGCCAAAGTGGAGTTTCCTTGTACCTTGCAGGTTTGAGTTCGACACGGTGCTTTGTAAACAATAAATCAATGCAAGTTGTTTCTGTGAGTGCATAAAAGGTGTGAGAACTGTAATTTATTTTATAATAAATACTTCTGCTGAGCAAACAGTGAATGTAGCTATTAGAGACTCTCTCAAATAAGTGATTTTAGACTGCTGTGAGTGCCAGCTACTGATGTGGTTGTTGAGCTTTTTAAATGAAAAGACTGCATTCCTTTTGAAGATCCTTCTGAATGCTGTTGACACTTGTGCTAGGAAAGAATATAGAGTAATTTAATTCATTACTTTACTTAAAGATAACATTTATGGTTGCAGCATTAACCTCCATTGGTGTGCAGACTGCTAGGCTGGAGATGTTTTGCTTGAATTTTTTTGGAGATGTTGCATCCTTTTATTAGGTTTGCGGAGACAGATTGTGTGTGGAAAAGCTAGGTAGAAAAACTGTACGAGGGAAAGGGGAGTTCAGGATCAGTCAGCTGGTGTGTCTGGATGCAAGGACAAAGGGACAATTTTGCCCTTGGCTACAGTTTGACACTTCTACTGGATTCAGTCAGAATTATCTGTGCGCGCTGAAGGGCAGAAATGTCATTTTTATGGGGTTTTATATCCTTGGTCGCTTTTTTTTGTTATTGGCTGCGTATACCAGTGCGGTAATAGAGCTCTTAAATCCTGACCCCAGCCAAAATGGCATACAAATACCCGTATTAATACTTCTGTCCATTTTAAATACAGGATTGTCCTGAGTCCTTCCACCTCTTTTTTCAGGGGCCGTCCCGTGTTTCAGCCTGTTTTACTGGCAGCCACGCACCTTTCCGCTGGCCCGGGGTGCTCCTCTGCTTTACTGCTCTTGGTCCCATCTCCTCTTGGTCCTTTGGCCTCGGACATCCCTCCCTTCCTTCCCTCGCTCTGCTGTCTTCATCTCTTTCCCTACCCTTGGCTCCCTTCACTTGCCTCTGTGACCGTTAAAGGTGGCTGAGGGTGCTTTGATGGCTCCAGACCCGCTCACACTTCTGCCCCTTCCCACTCATCTCCTCTGCATCACAGTCATCTTTTTTTCTCCAAAAAAAAAAGCTCCCTTGGCTGAACTGAAAAACATCCTTTCTGCTCCCAAAGCAGGGTGCTCATCCTCTCTCGGTCCGAGGGTTTTGTGCTTCCGAGTCCTTCGCTCTTCTCAGGTTCTGTAGTTTTTCAGACCTTTGGCTGATACCTGGCACCCCAGGTTTGGGAGGAAAGGCGGTGAGTTTATTGTTCTCCAAACCCTACAGAGAAGCCAGCGGAAACTGGATTCGCTTAAGCTGTAGCCGGCGTGTTGGGTTGGGACATTCCCAGCTCTGATCTGGAAGGCATGTGACATAATCCAGACATCATTTACTGGCTCCATATAACCTGAGGCATTCACACATAAATTCAGCCTGGATGCATAAGCTTATATAAAGAGGATCCTTAAACTATCCTGACTAAAAATATTTGTAAGATGCTGGGAAACATTATTTTTTTTGGTGCATTAGGATGCTCTCTTCCCTTTATCTCTGTTATAGATACATAATGGGGTCACTTACATGGTCTTAGGGACATCTTTGCCATGTAAAATACTGTAATTTCCATAAGTGGGTTAACAAGTGTTTTGGGGCTGGAGTCTAAAACAAGATGTTTCGCAACTACAGAGGCTAAAGAGATCAAAAGTGTTAGTGTGGGCTTTCCTTAACCTGACCAGGTTAGTCTTCTGGCTACTCCCTGCACACTTTGAATCCTTATTTGCCCAAGGAGTGATTGTTCAATTCAGTAACTAATGTCTGTTATTTATTATTAATTCAAAACAATGTGTGCATGATTTCTTTCCAATGTAAGAGCACATTAGCTTCTCCTGCACAAGAAAACACATGTTAATCTGTTTTCCATTATTGTCCAAAAGATTTTTTCAAAAGGCAATTCATGTTGCCCCGACAACATTAAAGGCTGTAATTAAAAATAATTTTCCATTAATTTATATACATACACATTTACTTATTATGATCTTTTACTGCATTTCCCTAAGTGTGCACGCAGAAACCTAAAATGCTGTTGAAGAGTAAGCCAATATTCAGTGTAATGATCCAGTGTCGAGTGTGCCAGTACCCCGATGTACTTCAATTAACCATCTTTCCCAGCAAACACCTGCGTAGAAAAATGGATCTTCTGTGGGATCAGCAGAAAAACAAGCCCTGACTTTTCTGCATCAGCAGAGGAAGGGAATTCCAGTATTTCACAGCTTTTACTGATAATCATCTGCTACAGATTAGAAACAAAAAACAGACATTATGGTGTTGGCAGACTGCAAAAGGACTTGCTGGTTAAAGCTGCTGTTCATAGGAGATGAGGATAGTGTTTATTGCTTCCATATGGTCCAGAGATATAAGACAGGCAAAATATCTGGGGAGAAGTCATATGTCTTACTGTATTGATACAGAACATACTTTTAGGTTTGTAGGCCCTTTTCCTGGTACCTTTCACAGGTAAGAGCACAAGTGTGAAATATTTGCCATTGATTCACCATGATGATAAAAAAAGATTGCTTAAGGATTGGATCCATTTGTGTGAGCAAAGTCTTAGAAGTGCTGGCGTTTTTAAAGGGACAGGGCTGGTAGCTGCCACCTCAGACACGTATGTGAAGGATCTGTTTTTCCTTGGCCATTTGTATAGTTTTCAACCCTTTGACTTTCCTATTCAGCTTTGTAAAGTGCATTAAGAGCCTGAGTCTAAATTTAGAGTTTCATAAATTTGTGTCAAAAAACTCTTTCCTGCATAATGTAAAATTAAATTTCTTAGTCTCTTTGACCTCAGGATATTTTTTTTTAGCCCAATTTAGAACCAAACTCCTAGGCACACTGAAACCAAAGAGTAACAGGTTACTTTTGTGTAGGCGTATACAAGTAGTTGACTGAAGAACTGCAGTCTTTGACTTCTCCGTAACTATCACTTGTGAAGCACCTTTACATGTAGGAAAGATGACGCTGCCCATCTGCAGAAGGTTGGGGAGTAAGATCTTCAAAGATCTAACGAATATACTCAGATATCAATACGCTTGTTTCGCTGCAAAAGGGGAACAGGCAAAGGAATTGGAGACTTGCAAACCAGTCCACAGAGCTGAAACCCGAGAGGATTTCACCCGTCAAAAGATTAGCTGATCAGTCGTCTTTTTTTTTTTTTAAATACTGAAAATTGGTATTGTTCATATGAATGTTGCAATTGTATTGTGCGTGAACTCGTATAGCAGGCATTCTTCATGTGATAACAGTACTTCTGCTCTCTTGTTCTCCCAGGGCTGATGAAATCGAGATGATCATGACAGACCTTGAAAGAGCAAATCAGGTAGGATTTTAAATGAGTCCCTCATAAAATTCTAAGTGTTACTTTGATTTTTTTTCCCTCTCTTTTGGATTTCATGACAGTTCTTTTATATGCACTTAGCAGTCGTAACTGTGTAGAGTAAGAAAATATGCTAATTTAGAGAAAAAGACAGCTCTTTAGGGATACTCTGTAAGGATTGTATGCACAGTAGAGTAGTGCTTGCCATATATTTACCTTCTAATAATTTAAACTTAAGTTTCCCACTATAGTTATGCTTGGGTTTATGTTTCTAAATCCATCATGTTGGCCCCTACTCGGACATGCAGGTAACTGGTTTCCCCAAATTAAAGGACCTCTGCCGTGCAGCAGTTGGCAGGGCTGCCGACGGCCTGACCTGCTGCTGCAGCTCCAGCTTTTGTGGACTTCTCTGGACTTTCCTTTTTCCTTCCTTTTCTGATATGTTTTAGTGGCGTGTTAATTTTTAGCAAGGGTTGGATCAGACTGTGCTGTGCAGGAGAACAAAGAAATTGTAATTTGTTCCTGCAGATGCTAATTTGGTAGATGGCGAAATGTCTCGCCGGCGTTCCCTCACAGCGCGCCCGCTCCCGAGAAAGTGGCGCAATCGTACAGAACATTTTAAAATAAAAAGTTTTTAAAAACCCAGACCCAACACCCAAGCAAAGTGCCCTTCTGGGCCAGACCAGTCTGTACTTTGAGTGACTATTTGAGGTGACGAAGGAGATGTGTACGGACATGCAGGATTCACAGGTGATACATGCGATGGGTGATGGTTTCACAGAGGGGAGCCTCAACCAGGCATGTTCATCAGTGAGCTTCATTAATCCCTCTGTCAGGTAAGATCAGACATTACAGATCTTAAGTCTCTCAGGTTACGGTTTTGTAATCCAGTTGAAGCTTACCTAAGAGCTCACTTCCAGGAAGACGAGCTGCCCCTCCTTCCCCACCCTGGGGTCCGGCAGCACGCCTCGTGCCGTCAGTGGTGGTTGTGGAGCCGCACCATGAGCCAGACCAGGTCACTGATCCTGTTGAAAACTAACCCCCCCTCCAGCTGCTGCTCTGTTTTGTCTTTCCCCTTTTGCTAGATCAACTTTCAGCCCTCCCACTCCCCTGGTGCAGCTGGCACACAGAGCAAGTATATTGTCCTTTACATTAGTTCTTAATAAATTGGAAAAATACTAATGAAGCAGAAGGCAGATTTGCAAGTTGTTGGGTTGACTGTTCAGTCAGTAAAAGAAAATTGGGGTTTGCGCAGTGGGATTTTAGTTCTGTCAAAGAACTTTTGTAGACAGCATTAAATATTTATGAAAGTGCTAGTAATTATTTGAAAATCTGTAGACTTTATAGAAATGATGTAGGTGTTAAAGATGTTTTGGTGGAATTATTTTGTGATTTTTGCAAAGGCAGTACATTTTGCAGAGTTGTAGCAATGATTTACCCAGTAGGTTTTTTCTTTTGTCAGAGTAGAAAGGTGGTTGTAGTTAAAAAACAGGTATTTCTGATTTCCGTTTGCCGTACTAAAATTGAATATATCTATTTATACAGAAATACTAAAGATATTTTCCTGTCTAACTAGAACAAACCTGCAATGTGGGGTTTTTTTTTTTACTTTATTGAGTTTTTTTAAATTAGTCAAAATTTATAACTGCTTATGTGCATAACCCTTGGTTTGGTTGTAATTCAGCAAACTCTGAATCTGTGTTTAAGCATCAGTGTGCAATTCATCTGAGCTGCTGTAAAGCCAGGAGAGGTGATTCCCTCTCCCCTGTCCCCATCTCCCCCTCCTCTGCTTCCCCCTCCCGGCCGCTGTGGTCCTGTCCCCTCCCTAACAGCAGCGTTTAGGGACCTTCCTTGAGTCCATTGAGCTCCGTAACTGCAGAAAAACCTGAATTTGGGGCGACGGGCCCAGGTTTGTTTTCTGTGGGTTTAACAAATTGAGGCAGCTCAACAAAACATGGGAGAAGCAGCAGCGCCGAGATGAGGGACGCGAGGGGAGCGTGCGCCCTCGGAGGAGACGGGGAAGGGAAAGCTCACCGGTGGAGGAGCAGCAGCAGCGAGCTGCTGGAGTAGCTCAGCTGATTTCCTGAAACATGCCCGTTGTCCTTGTCTTGTGTGATGCTTTACCTTTATAAAACACTTCTATAAATTAGAACTAAGTGATCTTTGTGGCAGCAATTCCTGTGTTTTACCTCTTTAGAGTTGAAAAAAAAAAAATTGGAAGAAAGTAAATGCATTGCACAGGCCAGAAAGTGAGTTTGCATCAGGCTGAAGTGTTACAATTGCAGAAACAAGTACTTAACGTAATTGTGTATTTAATAGTTAAATTAACATTTCCTTTTACCGTTTCAGTAAGTACTTATTCCCCATTACTAAGACTACCTTTAAAGAGTAATGCTCAGCATGACTCCTCTTTGAGGATAGACTGCCTTGCAGATTTTGATGTGATGTTTTGCTGCTCTGGAGTTAACACTGACCCAAACGACTGGGATTCGGAGCAGAAATTTACAGAACAGCAAAAAGTTTCCACTGAAAATGTGAAAAATATTTGCTGTAAATTTTTAAATATCTGATATTTCTTGAAAATCCCTTTCCTAGTTACTGCCCTTTTTGAACCCAGAGCTGGCGTTTCTGAACTTCCCTTGCTTTAGGTGAGGACGCTTCTCTGACTCTTTAAGAGGTGGGGAGTGCCGTTTCCCTCTCCAATTCCACAGTAACAAGAGGGTGGATGTGCTCAGTGACGTTGATCCAGGTGTCCGTATTCTGGGTGAGGAGAGCCATGGGGACAGAGTTGGTGTTGTAACTCCCACCTTCGTGTCCTGTTGGGTGAAGCATGGACCATTCTTCTTAGTCTTCAGACTCCATCACCTCTCTTCTCCCACTGGTTTTTACTTATTTGGATCCTCAGATTGTTTCATGCAGGAGCTTTCTGGGCTTGTTTGTGTGCTGTCATCCCCAGAAGAAACTACTAGCTCATAGAAATAATTACCTTTAAATACCAGTGAGCTTTGCAATTTTCTGCTTAGAAAGAAGAAGGAGTAGTGACCGCAAAGCTCGGTTTCTCTCCATTGTATCGTTAACGCAAGGTATAAACTGAATTTTCCGCCAAACCATAACCCTAACCAAAGAGGAAAATAAATCCCTCACTTGAGCAGAGCACGCTGGGGTGGAGGGGTTGGAGGTGGGCGCTGGAGGTAGCGATGTGGTGGCTGCGGGGATGACAGCCCTTCCTCAGCTGCTAATCCAGGCACTCAGTGCGGTTAATCCAAGATCTTGAGTGGGCTTTTGCAGCAGGGCTAGTCTCGTTCAGACTGACAAAGCTCAAAGAGAGTAATTTAAGTACACCAGTTTACACCCACTGTTAGGGTGAGGCGGGTCCTGGCTGGGAGGTGGGTGGCAGTGGTGGCCTGTGGAGTGACCCTTCCACGTTAGAGTCCTGAGAGCTATAAACCGGGACCAAAAGGACAAGAATAGTACGTTGAAATGGCTGGTCGACCTATGCCTGCCTCAAGAGGAGCCACTAGCTCCATGACGTGAGCTTTAGCAGGGGTGTGACGTCTGAAGCCAATAGCCCCCGCTTGCTTTAGCAGTAAGGTGCAACTGCATCGTCTGCAAGGCAGCAGAAGAGCTGCGGGCAGCGGCAGCCGGGGTCTGTTACCCCTCCTCATCCCCGAGGTGGTATGACTTGTATGGCTTGGGTCTGTAAAGGGCTGAAGTCGAAATATAACTAAATGCAATGAGAATGGCTTATTTTCACTTTACTAACCTGCCAGCTCGATAACGAAAATAACCCGAGAGTTCACCCTCGCATTTCCATGAAGATTTAATAATCCTGTAGTTTGGGGAAGGGACTCGTTTTATTAAGATTTCATTTTGCACAATAAATCACTGCATATTTTCTGATATGCTACGAAGTTTAATAATAAATAATTAAAACTAAACTACCCTTACTTGTCAAAATAAATGATTTATCATAGTTTGGGATATAGCATCTTTGAATTTTTTATTGTTTGATTCCCAGAATATTATAATTTCTAATCAGTGAAGTTAATGACGCTCCAGTGTACTTTTCTGCATTTGCAACACTTACAGTTGTGTGAATGTATATTTTACGCAAATATTTATGCTTAGTACTTTTCTGTACCTTTTCAAGTTTACACCTTTCTCATGAGGGTTTACAGCAGTAAGTCACCAATCTTTGGGCTGACATTTATTCAAATGAATTATCCTTCTGTTTCTGTACTTCATCTAGCAACCTGGAATCACCCAGTTGTGCATGAGAAAAACTGAGGTTTCCATTGAAAAGAATAATTCCTATGTTGTGAAAACAGAAATAATTTGGAGAGTTAAAGAGAGAGAGGCTCATTTTAAGGTTTTAATATTGAGTCTAAGTTTGTGGTTTCATGTCATTGAGGTTTCATGTCATTGAGGTATCCAGATCTGTTTACTGGCTTTATACATTCAGTTCACATTGGGTTTTTTAAAACAAAAAAAAAAAAAAAGTCTAATGGGCTTTGTAATTCAGGCTTCCTGGAAAAAAAAGTGCTTTTTCACTTTTAAAAGAAAAAGAGAACGGTTAGGGTTGGTTGATCCTGGGTTATTGTATTTTAATCTTGAGGAGGAGGAAATAGATTTGAAAAACAGACTCAGATATGGGTATAGTTAGATTTTGGGAGTAAGAAAGAGAACATGGGGGGTTTTGGTGCACTATATTGTGAAAGCTATAGAAAAAGAATTTTTATTTTTTTTTCTTCTGTGTCTATGCCATGTTATCCCTTTGGAAAAGCTAAATGTTTCCATTGGTTTTCTTTCCATCTTCACAGTGCTGACAGTGCTCCCAGATTTCTTCTACTTATTTTTTCTGGGGGAAGAAAGTCAAATACAGAAACTTTTGTTGTCAATAAAACAAGACCAACCGTTCTTTCTAAAATACATAACCATTTACTAAAGAATCTAGGCTGGATCAGTGCCATTTATTCCACAGAAATGTAGTGTTAGATTTTAAGATCTGTAGAGGAAGGGTTAGTGAGTTTAAGCATTTTTTGGAACCAAAATTCCACTAAAATACATAAAACAGAGTCTGCTATAGAAGCAGAAAGAAAAGCTCACCAGGGCATTTTAGCAGAAATGCTGTTCTCAGGATTATTTTTTTATTTCATTGGGTATGGTACCTTCCTGTCTCTAACAAATCACATTAGAAAATGGTTTGAAAAGATATTCCCACTAAGTGAGATTGCTATAAAATATGTATGCTTTTGAGCAGCCGATGGAAGAAATTCTCCCCTTTCACTTAGCAACACAAATGCAATACAATATCGGTAGTGCAAGTGCTGTGCGGGAGGGTTTTGCTCTGACCCACCGGTGGTAACGCCACCAGTGACAAGGCAGTCCTTGTTTTTATGTTTCCACGAAGAAGGGTATTCGTCGTGACATGACTCCTTCATCCGCACCAAGGCTAACGCAGATACTGCCCACAAATGCTGCCGGAGCGTTTGCTTTTTATTTCTGAGTGCCTTTGCAATGAACTAGAGCCTCCGCTGTTGCGGTGTGCCATAGCCCCGCTGGATTCGGTGAAGTTATGCTGTTTTATAGCAGATGAGGTCATTCGCTTAATCCTGTGATTTCACTATCTGTAAAATGGGAATAATAACATTTACTTTGTGAAGTGCATTGAGGTCCTCGCATGGAGAAGTGCTGTATAAAGGCAAAATATGGTTAATATGATTTTCATACAAACACAGGAGTTTCCTGTAAATGCCTGGCTTTCAGTTGGGAGTACATTTAGCTGGCAGCCTTTCAGCGCACAAAGGAAAGTGCAATAGCCTGAAGACAAGAATGAAGACAACCCAATCTCTTCTGTTTGTTGGAGTTCTTTTTCTTTTTTTCATGTAATTCTCCATTGCTGGAAAAAAATAGGTGCCAGAGCTGTGAAGAGTCTTTCATGTCACCGACTTTCTGATAACCTTGCTGTTGTTCTGTCAAACCTAGGGTCGTTTAAAGGTTTTAAAGTAAATTTTTATATCTCAAAAGTTAGAAAATTAAAGCACATTGAACCAGTGTGCTTTAATTGATCTTGTACTCCAAGAAACCTAGCTTTTTTGCAGTAGCTTGCAAGTAAGAATGTCAGCTTCAAATACTTAAAACCCAGCATGGTGATTACTGCCATAACCGGGCTCATTAACTTCAGCAGAATTACTTGTGATAATATACACTCCTAGCCCATAGGAAGATTTGGCCACATATAGCACTGAATTTAGCATGTAATAAGGAAATACAGTTTGGGTGGTGGAACTTTAAGGGAAAGGTTACACTTTTTTGCTTGTAAGATCTCATTTTGCTATTCACACCACTGGTCTTTGATCAAATTAACGTTTTACTGTAAGTAGAAGAGCACTCAGTTCATGCTATTCATTATCTTGTCAGGAAACAATGAGAATAATTTAAACTGGATATATTGTGTAAGGCTTGCCTTTTTTTTTTTTTAATTGGAAAGCGCATGGCAGCATTACGATCATGACCTACCAGCTCCGCTATGAACAGTACAATATTTACATGCTATATTAAGGAGAATGAAAGGTATTTTGAAATATTTTGTTACCAGGGAGGTAGCTCTATGCGAGGAAAACAGCAGTATGGAAATTAGGAGGGATTGTATGACTGAGCTATCCAGAAAAGTAGCATTTTTAGACAATGCTGGATTTGCATGATCTCTGTCAAGGCCAGTAGTGTGACTGTCACTGGTCATCGTGGTTTTCCTAGGCTGTGCATAGTAGACTTGGAAGTAAGAAACGAAGAGTTCTAGCACTGGCTGATGAAAAGCAACTTGTACTATGGCATACATATTTCTTAGCCGAAGTGGGATAGTTTCACACAAAGAGAAGGTTGCGTGAACTTTCCAGTGGCTCCAAGTTGTGCAAGATTGCTAGGTTTTAGCCATTTTCCATACTGGGCGTCTGTCTCTGGCTGCACTCTCTTTTCTTATTTCAGGAAAAATTGTTCAACCGTTTCTAAGAACAAGATTAGGGAAAAAAAGCCAGTTTTCCCCACATGTTACGAGCTGTTCTTGCTGTTTTGGTGAGGAGCCTGCTGTGCCCATATTTACGAGAAGGGGCTTGGCACTTGATGAGGGAGGGTTTGCCTTTTTCTCAGGGTTGCATCTTCTGTTGCTTCAAGTAGCAAAAGAAAAAAAAAAAAAGCCCCAAGTTTGGCCAGCCTGTAAGTGTCTGAAGAAAACCCGAGTTCACACAAACTCAACAGAATCTGGTTTGAATTTGCCGGCTTTGATGTCCGTGCCTGTCCCAAGCACGCTGCAGGCTGTCACTGGGTGAACATCAACCAGCCAGGTTTTTCTTCCCTCGGTTGTAACATAAGGTTCAGTGCCACTTTGACGGAGAGCGCTGGGAGGGGAGATGCTCTTCCCGGCTGCCCCTGCCGCCACAGGGAGACGGGCAACGTCGGTGTGAGAGCACGGAGAGCGGGAAGTGGAGAGAGAGGGGGTCCGTGGTGGGGAGGGAGGAGGAGGACCGGGACGAGGCTGCTGCAAGGACATTTGGAGAAGAAGCAACGAGGAGAAGAGGAAGGAGGAAATCGTGGGGGTAAGACAAATTCTGGAAGTTTGTGTGTATTCGTTAGGTCGTGCGAGCTTGCTTTTGCCTGCCTGAAGCTAAAGGCACTGTGAAGCTCAGAGAAGACAGAAACGGTGCTTCCAGTGGCCAAAGTGAATTAGGAAAGGGACAAAGTGACAAGCAGAGAGGGGTAGGAGTCAGAGAGGCAAAAACAGGGGTTTGTGCAGGGGAGCAATGCCGCAGCCGCTGTATGGGGTCTCGGGTGCAGGCGAGCGGGTAAGAAACGGCCAAACGCAGCCCGTGCCGCGCGGGGAGGCTGTGGGTGACACCGCCGGCAGAGCACCCAAATGGAAATACGCTGGGGGCTCGGGGAACCCTATAGCTCAAAATGGGCGTTTGTGCCAGTGCATTCATTAACACTTCTGAAGCACTTAGATCCTTTGATGGTGGAAGTCAGACCACAGCCCGTGAGGAAGCGATTAATCCTATCTGCAGAGGAGGGTGGGATTAGGTTGTAGTAAATAAGCCGCAGAGGTCACACACGGAACAAGGAGGACAGAGCAAAATATTCATTCACCTAGCAATATTCATCCTGAGAGTTAAATGAAGTAGGGGGTCTCCCTGGAAAAAAGGAATAGCGTGTTACTGTGCGGTTCCAGCCTGCCTCCCGAAGCCCTGCGCACAGGGGGTAGCCGAACATACCTGCAGCCTTGGGGTTGGCTTTGCAAAACTTCCAAGTGCTCAGTTTTGAAACTACCGTTCTTTTAACAGGTTTTTGTGTGTAATTTATAATTTATATTGCAATAGCACCCAAAAGTGCTTTCCAGACACTGAACACATCTATAATTCTGGCTCTAAAAAGCTTCCATTCTGGAAAAAAAAAAAAAAGAATAATTGACCAGTATTTCCCACATAGAATTGCCCAGAGTTTCTGTTGATGTATTTTTAACAATGCATAGTATGAAATCTTGTCTAATATTATTCGCAGGATTACAACAGGTGTTCTGAATTGGCTGGGGAGGCTCTGCAGAAAGGGCAGCTGACAGCTTACTGTATATGCAGATGTAACATCTATTAGAAATATCCTCTGTGGTTTGCTTGCATGCAAGCTGAATAGATTCTCAAAACAATGCTGCTGTGAATGGAAGCCATCAGCAGAATTGCTTAAGGCTGCAAAACCCATTACTTATACAGCAGTAGATGCAAGAGCGAGCGCCACAGTGTAGTGACTTGTCCTGCTTTGCTGGAGTTGTTTAGCAGTTATTAGATCAATGTATGTACATCCACATCTAATAAAGTGCGAGAAAATAATTTAACTCAATCTGTATTGTTAGCTCAGGTTTTTATCCTAGTATTACCTAGCTGCATAAACAACCTAAACTTTCTCTTTTTGTGCCTTTTTAATGCTGCTACCATTTTTTCATGCACAGAATAGGTTGTGGCCCATGCTCTGATTATCAGAGCCATGTTACTATACTTTTTACAATTACATTTTAATTACAGCTGTAAAACCTATGCAAAATCATTTAATATAATGTTGTGAGCAAATAGCACAGACGGTGCATTTAGTATTTGATTGCTGTTAGTTTACTGATTGATTAAACATGCAGACAGAGTCTCTGCTTTGACTAGTAAGTCAAAGACCATGCACACACGCAAGGGTATAGGATTTATATTTGCTATTTTAGATGACTTCAGTTTTCAAAAGGGTTAGCTGAAAAAGCAGGGAGTCTGGCACACAGAAATATGGCAGTGTTGGTGGCTTGAAAATGAATTTATTATTCAATAAAGGAAGGGACCCATCAGTGTAAAAGTTGGTCAAGAAAAGTTTTGACCTTGATTGGTGGCAGTTCATGGGTTTGGAAGAGTTGGTGCTATGTCCTGAAAGTGGAGATAGAAAATCATTTTAGTTATTTTCTGCTGAAAGTGCAGCATGATTTGCATGGAGTAGCCCAGGTGACAAGCAGTAATTACTCAAGGAGGTAAGCAATATGGTTTTATAAAAATAAAGCAAATTTTGACAAAAAAGAGAAAAGAAAGTCTGACCAAGAGGAGTATATACTGTAAAAACCAGGTTTCGTTCCGCTCTCTTAACAGAAGCTTATACACAGTTATGGAGGGGACTTTGCTGCTATTTATTGCCTGAAGTTACTGATCCATCTGTCTCTACCCAAACTCTTGCACAGACAATCTTTCCTCATAATTCTGCCTTTCTCCTTTCTATTATTATTCAATATTTGTATGGAATTTTGTGTGGTAGCCAAGTCACAGGCTTATCAGATAGTGCGTAAATCCTCAGCAGTTGGTAACTGATCTGTGCAAAATTGTCAGTTTAGGGTTAAATCTTGTTGAATAAATAGACCTGCTGAAAGAACAGAATCTAACAATTCATGGTTTTGGCAATAATTACTGAAGAAAGACAGCCCGCAACATTGCGTGTGTGTTAGAGAGAATGGTCAGAATATCTTTTAATTCAGCATTTACCCGTGAGAATTATTCCCATGAGGAACCTTGCAATAAAATCTGCTTGGTCTATGAGAATAGAAAAAAATTGAATAAAAAGACTCCATTTCCACTTGTATTTATTCAGTCTGGGAAATTCAGTGGGCCGCAGCATTAGTATCAGCAGGGGATTCCTTGCTCCTAGCGTTAAATTACTGTCATAATCGCTCAATTATTTCTTCCTTGTACTGTTTAAAATAAAAATCCATCACATTCTATGTTTTTTTCTAACATTTATTAGGTTGAGTGTTTAGGAAAATCAATTATATTCAGTCAGGCATGAATTGATGAATGTTCTTGTAATAATTGTCAGTTGTTAAACTGAATGTACTTTCTCTTTTCACCCCTTTTCATTTCCTTCAGAGGGCAGAGGTGGCTCAGAGAGAGGCAGAGACCTTAAGGGAGCAGCTCTCGTCAGCTAACAAATCTCTCCAACTCGCTACGCAGATCCAGAAGGCACCTGATGTGGTGAGAGAAAATATTTACTGACTCTTACAGGTTTCTGACATTCCTGCAGTACAGCTCTTTCGATTTATGCTCGCAGCTATAAAAATATCTGTTTGGAGTAATATTTTAACTGAAATGGAATTGCATTCCTTTGGGATTGTGGTTTGGTTAAACTTCTGAGGGGGTTGGTGGCTGCAGAAGACCACGGGAAGGACAGAGGTCGATCTGCTCTGTGGTGACGGGTACAGTGATCCATAGCTCTCCACAGCTGCCAGTCCAGGCGGATAGCAGCAACTCTCAGAAATTATTTCACGTTGGTAGGAGCGTCAGCAGAGGAAAAATAAAGGCAGCAATGTGGTGTAAGAAAGAGTGACTTGGTGGGCTGTCAGAACATGCCTGCCTGGAGGGCACAGCGAAGGCATGGAGCTTCAGACCAAGGGAACCAACTTTGCCCAGAGCTGGTTGCATTAGCGGGGACCCACTGCCTGCCCGTTTCTGGGTCTCGTTATTCTTAGTGTATGGGCTGTCAGAGGAACTAGAAATAAATTCAGCATCATTCCAGTTTTCACTGAATATATCTAAAGTGAGAATTACACCTATAAATCCAATAAAAGATGAAAATTGAGAAGGTATCCTGTACTCCTGAAGGTTTGGTTGGTTGTTGCCTTCTCTGTGTGTTTCTAAATAAAGCAAACACCGCTGTGTGGGGCGGTGGGTAGCGCTGACTGCTGACCGGACCTTGCGGGCACAGAGTGCTGTTACAGGACTCAGCTGGTCCTGGGTTAACAGGTATCACAGATGAGCAGAAAGATTATTTTGATTTTTGTTTGCCAGAGGAGAAATAGGAGTATTTAAATATAAATATGCTATTAAGTGAAATTTAGTCTACTTCTAAGCAGCAGATTTAACAAACAAAAGAAATCATGCTCCTTATATTGCTTTTTTTCTTGTGAGTCATATACATGCTTGACAGTGATATCGGAGAAACACATGGTTGCCTTTAAAGCACATTTGCAGAGAATGAGTAACAAACCGTAAGTCCTCCATATCTGTTTGGTCGTCTATTAATACGACCCAGTATTTTCTCAGAGAAGTCAAAAGAGAGACAAGCAGGCTGCTAAACAAAAAATGAAAAAATAAAAAGCCTGAATACCACTTGGAACTCTGAATTACCTGCCTCTTCCTATCTCGTGTCCTAGTCTTATCATTATTTTAACATTAGGTCTTTCTTGTATTTAATAGTACTTCTGCACTTCATTTATATTTAATATGACAACTACTGCAGGATGAAAATGATCATTATCTATCTTATTTCAGACTCTACATTCTAGTCTCAATAGGCACAAGCAGCAGATGATTATACAACTTGTGATGTTTCATGCGAGCAAATTAGAGGTTTTTTCAAGTTAAAAGTATAATTCAGTGTAATAGGAGAGCGTTGTTAACTGCTGCTCGTACATGTAGCTTTCTGTGAGATACAATGGTATGTAGTCACTGAGAATCAAGCTAAGTGTTTAGAAGATATGGAAAAGGTATTTTGTTGTGCCTCTATTTTCCAGAAAAGAGGGTATGGAGTGTATTTCAATCTGCTGCAATGTCATCTTGAATTGTAAGGAAAGTGCTTGGGTGACAGCATCGGTGGGTTGACTTTTCAGCTCTTTCGCCATAGGATCTTTGGTATAATGCTTACTATCGTTGTCTCTTTGTAAATGGATTCTTTCCTACTTCCGTGGTGTTTTCTGAGGAACAGCCATTAACCTTTGTAAGACCCATTTTAGGCTTTTTAATGGAACGTGCGTTCATCACTGGGCTGCCTCGTGCTCCCCAGATCTGCACAAGATTTTCCTTATGTTCTTCATGGAAGAGAGGTTCAGAGCTCTCTGATGCATTATAGCTATTGATCTCTTAACACAAAAGGAGACAAAAGACACGGTACAATTAGTCTGTGTTACCTTTTCTGAATAGATCTACCTTCTTAACTTCTCTGTCCTCCCTTATTTCTTGTCTTACTGGAAAGTCAGTCTAGTGAGGAAGTTTCAGGCTTGAGGACAGATTTTGCAGCCATGGGAAACTGGAAGAAGAAAGATCCTGATTTAGGAAAGGGAATCTCTGAAAGTGGAGACCGTAGGGAGAATGGCCTTGTCTTAACAGCTGTCACATCTGTCTTCATCCCCATGGAGGAGAGGCTTTAGCTGCTAGCAGTAATGTTAACAGCGAACAATTTTCATGCAAGGAGCAAGTTCATTGGAAGTAGCACTTTGGGGCAATTTTTGACAATTTTGCCTGGAACGTGTGGCATGCATACGAAGAGCCAAAGGCACATGACTCTGCCATTCCTGATTAAGAAATTCTGCTCCATTACTTCAGAATATTTTATCTGATTAGTATTTTGTAAGCACAGATTTTCATAGTTGTCAAAGCATTTGGACTATTAATAATAGATAGATCTAAATAGAATTCCTTGACTTTCACGGCTGCTTCTTTCCAGCACACTTATGAAATAGGGAAATTAATTCTCTCTATTATCCCTATTTTACCGAAGAGCTGTCCTGGCGAGTAGAAAGGTTCATCTTCCAGGTTCATGCAGTCAATCACGGGAGTCCCAGATTGAGAGATTGTTTCTGGCTCTCATGCCACCCGATGCCATGCTTGGTCCTTACCTAACTGCCCTGAATTCAAGCTTGTTGCCTTTTTTTATTTATGTGGTCTAACGCTTTTTTTTCACATTAGGAGCAGGCCATCGAGGTGCTAACGCGGTCCAGCTTGGAAGTAGAACTGGCTGCGAAGGAGCGGGAAATCGCCCAGCTCGTAGAAGATGTCCAGAGACTCCAGGGCAGCCTCACCAAGCTGCGGGAGAACTCCAGCAGCCAAATCTCACAGCTGGAGCAGCAGCTGACCGCCAAGAACAGCACACTGAAAGTAAGGCTCCATTCTGTGCTCAGCAGCTTTCGAAGGATATAACTGACACACTAATACTGGGGTTTACTGATGTAAGCTTTCTGTGGTTCTGGGCGGCACCGTAAAAGCCACTGGCTTCTTCAGGATGCTGTTGAATTCCAGTTTCTGTGACGTTTTATTCTAAGTGATCACAGTTTTTGTGAAACTTAATTTACATAGTTCTCATTGTTTTGAAATTTGGTTTTTGCAGACCATGGCTACCTTTAGAATTAAAACCACCAACAAAACCCAACACATCTTTAGCATGGATATGTAGTTAAATAGCTGAACAGAAAATCCTTCTTAGGTTTGAAAACTTTTAATTCCCATTCCAGTGATTGGTATTGCAGATTTGGCAGGGGTGTTTATTGTGCTATGGTCTATCTTTGAATTTAGCTGCTACCCCCTCCAATTCTCTCCACTGGAAAAGGGAAGTGTATCATTTAGAGTATAAAAAACAAATAAAACCAAGAGACAGAGAGAAGGCTTTTTAGCCTTAATAACCATTTAATTATTTCTTTAACTGTATATTTGCTGCAGAGTAATTCCCATTTATAATTAGTGGTCCAGTCCTATACTCATTTGCGTACCAGTAGCACTGCACTAAAACCAGAAGAAACATCTAACAATGTTGTGAGTGACCCTTTTCCCTTTTGCTTCAGCAGCTTTACTTTCTTTGTGTGCTAGCCCACCCAGTTTTGATCTGTCAGTAAGCATGAGAAATGTTTCCTGACATGTGTTATGAATCAGTTTCCTGTAACTCCTGTCTCTTTCATTGTTCTACCATCTATGAGCTTCAAAGTGTAAACAAGATAAATTTATCTATTCCATTAAAGACTTCATAGTTTTGCAGGTTTTATAGTCTGAGGGTTTTTTGAAAGCAGGAGGCTGATAGTACCCACTTAGCTCTGACTGTGGCGTGGGTTGCTTTCCTCTATCAGAATGATTTAACGTTCAATTGAAACTCTTACAAATTGTTCTAATTCTGACATTTTTTAGAGGTTACTAGTTCTGCTCTGGTGTAGCGTAATTTATGTGGAGAAAAGTCTGTTAGGGATGAAAGCCAAAGTGTTGCATTCCATATGCTTTCTGCATGTTTTAAGACAGCCTTGCGGAATTTTTGTGAAAATTCAGTAGAGCAAAGGAAACCTATTAGGTCCCTATATTGACAGTATCAGTCTCTGCCCATCTGTCACCATGTGGGCACCACTTTTTATGAGGGAGGAAGGTTCTGAGGGACACATTTTGCTGGCTACGCCCATGCTGCAGGGGTTTTTCATTTTTTCATAAAACCTGATAGAAAATTTCTTGAGTCCTTGCACTTGACAGATTTTCTTGGAATAAAGCATGTTCCTGGTGAGGTCAGTATTAGTTTAGCCATTAACTTCAAAGGGAACAGGATCATAGAAATGACAGAGCAAGTCTTTGATTTTCATTTCAGTAATCTCCTTCCATTTTCTCATAGACTTGCCCGGCTAATGCTCTGTATTTAGGTTCCTGTTGATAGTGTCTGATGCAGTGACTCTATTGATAAAGTTTCAGTCATTTCAACCCTCTTTAACCTTATTTGTTGCACTATAAAAATATTTCAAAATACATACTTTTACCCCAAAGTGCTGGGAAAACCTGTGTCTGAGATTTGTTGTACAAAGAACCAAATCTCAGTGGTGATGTGTTGATCTCATGTTTGACTATAGAGAAATTGCTTCTAAAATAACTGAGATTGTAAAGGTTGCCTCCACAAAAAAATGAATCACAGTTTCACAAATTAAAGCAATGTTCTCAGACCATATCTTGGGGGAATTCTTTAATACTCTATGACTTAATGAAACAATACAGAAATACTTTCAAAATTATTGCTTCTTTATCTTCATCTGATCTAATAATCAAAACATGTCCTCTAGTAACAACAGTTTTCTAACTATAATTATATTAACCCTTTGTTGCTGGGAGTTAGAGCTTCCCTGCTACCCAGTTAAAATGCAACAGTGCTAGTTACCAAAGAGATATATCAAATAACCTAGCTTAGTTAAATATAGGCTTTTTAGTTTATCACTCTAAACTAAACTACAACATTAGTCTAATGGGGTTTTTAAAACATTTTAAGCCCCTTTATACAGCCCATGCTGTTTTACCTAAGACAGTTTAATTAATAATACAGTAATGTTTTATTTATTTTTTTAAAATAACGTAAGAGGGGACCCAATCTATGCATGCTGTAACGTGGGTTCATTCATACAACAAATGCAAGACGATTCCTGAAGATGGACTATTTGCACATTTAGTGTGCAGAAATGCCACCAGCCCATTCCTTCTGTCCTCTGGCTCCCTACATTTTTGTGTGTTGGAGGACGTTAGAATATATTTTGTCTGAATTAACCAGGTTGATATTTAGTGCAAGATATTAGTTCCTCCAGATTGTCTCACAGCTTGAACCTTTGTTATACCATGTTCTGTGCATTTTACAGGGTTCTTTGAGACAATTACCATACTAATACATTTTAAAACAGTCGTTGACTGGGAAGATGCCAAGTGCTTAAATGGTCTGCTTATATACAGGCATTGCATTCTCAGTTGTTAGTCTATATTGTTTAGTAAAGTATACATTTAGGTGCAGATTTTCCATGGCAACAATCTCTGTATTAGGCACTTGGGAATGATGGATGTATGTGGTTTTTATACAATTCAAAGTAAAATATTGCAGGTTGCCATACTGCTGTAACAGCATACAAGTACCTGAGAGTCCAAACAGCTTCATTCTGTCAACATATTTTTTTTCTCTCTCTCCCCGCACCCCCCCCCGCCCCAACTGTGCTTTGTACCTAAAATTTCCAGAAATACTTTCAGGGTATAGCATATCCTTATACAGAATTACATTTAATATAGATTGCATTAAAATGGGAATCATTAGCTTTTCTGTATTTTATATCTGTTTCTACAAAAGGCTTTTTTCTTAGCATATCCTTGTATAAGTAACATATTAATCCAGGATATTGTTTGTTTTAAATTTATTCCAGTACTTTTTATACCGAGGACTGCTGTAAATAGCCAGTTATCCCTACTGTAAAAGGTAATCTGCCTGTAGACCCCAAAATGTT
This sequence comes from Gavia stellata, assembly GCF_030936135.1. Lineage (NCBI taxonomy): Eukaryota > Metazoa > Chordata > Aves > Gaviiformes > Gaviidae > Gavia > Gavia stellata. Next base: position 5,267,927 of record NC_082618.1, read on the forward strand.
ACAAGTCACAGAGTTAAGGGAGAGGTGAATTGTAGAGCATCTTTGCTTTAAGCTGTAGAGTCGCGGTTAGAAGCATCCGGCAGTGACGAGGCCAAGGAGACCTGCGAGATGTCGTGTGGTGTTTGGCAGGGTCCTCCCATTGCCTGCATTGAGTTTTAAAGCTGTCAGTCACGATGCCGAGTCTCCTCCCCAGTACCAAGGGCTCTCTGGCTCACTGGTTTCATTTAAAGATCCCTCTCCAGTCTTACTGAACCTGATCTGGTGCATTAAAAATTCTAGCTGGATTCCTCGTTAAAGTAATTGTTTTGCTCAGCGTCAAGCTATAGCTTGTAAAGCTGCTTGAACTTGTGGCATGTTGTAGCTGGCCCTCCTTAAAACGTGGAGAACTGAAGTGACACCTTGGTATGTAGTACATTTGTATAATGAGATTGCAACACACGTTGGAGGTTATCGAAACCTCAAACTTCTTTAATATTTGTAGGATTTTCCTGGTCACATCAACCAGGATTTTCCTAGTTACATCAGTGTAGCATTTTTTAGCAGGGCCAGAACAGTTAGTAACTGGAATTTGGGAAGGTAGGACATGTCAGCAGAAATTACTAAAATTTGCCCTGTATTTATTCCAGGTTAAAAAAACTGTTTTAGCTGAAATAGACGTGGTTTTTTTTTCTTTTTAACACAATCCGAATGACTGCACAAGTTACTGATGGCTAAGGATGCTAGGACACAAGACCTTTTAAGAGGTGGCTCATTTCATCACTGTCCCATAGAGTGCAAATTCCACACTTAACAACGGCTCCTGCTTTCCTGCAGCAGCCGGTGGTAGTGATCCATTAAGAGTTGCTTGTTGAGCAGCTGCCAGAGCAGGGCCCATGTATTACTGCTGGGAGATGCCTCTTGTCAGCAGCGACTAAGGATTGTGGATTATGGTATCGAAAAGCAGGAACAGGAATTTGAGTGCCGTATATGGATAACGTGGATGTCCACTTTGTCGCTGCTTTTTAATGTATGTACTAATGGCAAGGCAGAAACGTCAGCAACGCGTAAGCTGGAAAGGGCACGATAGGAAATCCTTTAAAAGATGGCAAAATAGCTGGAAGTCCAAAAAAGCCCCATCGTGCAGCTGTTGTCATCTGAAGAAGCCTCATTTAAATTATTAAGATGGCTCAGATGATGGACTCGCTAATCTGTGGGTGCTACATGTGTATTACATATTACATGGTGTTTAGGTTTGCTGCTTGTACCCATGGGATAGCTTTGAGATGGGTGATACCTACACACTGGCTTGCTTAGGAAGACAACATGGTTAAGAGGTTCCCACTTAGCAGACCCCAAAATATTACGAGTCAGAGTTAAGGAAGAGGTGAAAGGTAGAGCATCTTTTCTTTAAGCTGTAAAGCAGCACTTAGAAGCAGCCAGCAGTTCATCTGTCCCAGCCCTGCCGTTCACGCACCCTTAACTGTGCTGGTGCAGAACTTTATGGGGCTGCATTTTAAATGGGTTTGGTAAAATTATCCAAGTTCACAGTAGCCCTCCTCCTGCGTTCAACGAGCAGCCCAGGAGTGGGTGTGGGATCGTCTCAAATTCACTTCTCCACTGAAAGCAGCCTCTCCTGGGCATAAAGCCCTATTTTTCTTTTCCATTTCATATATTCCTTTCCTTTTCAAAGTAGCTGCTCTGTCTTTGAGGGTGGTACGTCCTTGTGTTATTTCTGTTTCCTGTGACCTTTGGGATTCTGTGCCAATTTTAACACCAAAAATTAAATGAAGCAGAGCTAGCCTGAACTTCTTCATGGAAGATGCAGGCCAGTAAGTGCTGTTCTTTCTTTGCTTAGATCAGGTGTGCCTATAGTAAGCAAAGAAATTATTAGTGGGAAATTAATGTGGCTTCTGCAAGCAACGTAACAGCATCAATTATGTATCACTATGTTTTAGGCCTCCTGAAGCATTTATCCTGTAGTGATGAGCACTGTTGTTGGGAGCAGGGGCTCTTGGGTAAGGTCCAAATGTGTGGCATTGCGGTATGGATTGTGTTAGGAGGTTTGTTTCAACGTTTGTGGCATCTTCACACCGAAGAGAAGCCATTGAGACTGCCCCAGGTCAGGTAGACCTGAGCAAAAAGACCTGCTGAGTTGGTCTCAATGCTTCATCTCCGGTGTGTAATCATATTAGTTATTGCAGTAAGTAATGCTTGTAAAACGACTTGGTACAGCTGTTTTGTTTGGGCATGAGGCATTGTAGAAGTCTTACAAGCCTAAGGCGTTCCAGTCAACAGCTTCTTCGGTCTTTATTTTTCATGTAGATAAGGTTATCGAGAACTGTCGTATTAAGAATACAGTATGTGCCAAAGCATCCTGCTTGTTTACCCAATTTATCAGTTTCGTAAAAATTTCAGCTGCCCCATTTTTAATACCTTCTTCCCCGATCTCTTTGTGGAACACATGACAGTGACATTGCAAACAGCCGAATTGGGACCTACTGAATTCTGTAATGCTTGGCACTCTGTAAACAAAGGAAGAGTGAGGTATAATTGTGTTTACGTTGAATTGGTTATAGTTTGTTTTCTAATATATGTAAATTAGGTATGAGTCATTAACCCTCACTTGTGCGCTGCTGTATATATAGAATAATTTAAAGATGATTTTGAAAGCCTGCAGAAAAAAATCTAAATAATTAAATCCATGTTCTTTCTTTTAAAGCAACTGGAAGAAAAACTGAAAGGACAGGCTGATTATGAAGAGGTTAAGAAAGAATTAAAGTAAGTGTTAAATGCTTACATAATTTTTTCACAAACTCTAGTTTAACAATGCTTGTTAAATGAAGCCACAAATCTGTGTTCTTGGAACAATAAAGAATTCAGTCAAAACCACAAAGACGGGGAAATCGGGAATATTGGCAGAAATTGCATCCAGAACCAGTGCAACTGCTATATCTGAGAGTACTCCTTTTTGTTGCAGCACAGTATCGCAATAGCAAATAATACACGTGTCCATGAAGAAAAGGCGCTAAAATTATGGTCCGCCAAAGGTAAAAAGTTTGAAAATCTGTGGTGTTTTAGGTGGACCACTCTTCAAAAATCGCCAGCCAACAGCTGAATGTAACATGGACCAAGAATTTAATGCAGGGCCTTTGGCCATAATACCTTTTCTATGCTTTTGCCAGCCACCGTTCAGCACTTACCATTTTAATGCTGTGCTTGTTTCACTGTATATTTTTGCTAATATATTGTGGTTTTAAACTAAAGCCACAAACAGCCTTTTCCTATTTCAAGGGGGTTTTTTAAGAGACTTAAAAGAGCCTCATTTTAAACTATAACAAGATAAGCTGTCAGGTTTAGAAGAGAAGTTTTTTGACTGGAAATATGTTTAGTGTCAAGGTTTAAATAGCTGCAAGAAACTCCATCTCTTCTTTCATCATTCTGGCATTTTTGTGTGTATTTTAAGAAGACTGAAAAAATGTTACCTTGTTTAATGAGGTATTTCAGATGCGGCTGGTAGTCATGTGCTTTTGTTTACACGTCCCTGGAGAATATGGAAAGCAGGTTTGGTTTTGCAAGCCCAATGACCAGCCCCTGGTGCTGTTATATTCAAGCCACGCTGGCTGCGGCTCTGGTTCGCTGCCAGCTGCAGCATGCCCTGATGGAGGTGTATAGTTTCAGTCAAGTGAAATGAGTTGTCCGTTTCTTTGGTCATTATACCTGAATATTAACTGGTCTCAAAAAAGCGTCATCGTTTTAGTGATGCGGGTAAATACGTCCATGTTCTCTCCTGAGTTAAGGAAACGCAGCTTTGGATTTCAGCCGGTTTATGCCCTCATATGTGAAGTGGTGGATGGGAATTAGGCCACAACCTTAGAATTTGCTACATGAGTTACTAAATGTGAATGTGCCAAACCAGCAAACGAGTTTTAAATCCTACCTGGTTTAATGCCTTCACTTTAGATACAAAAGTCATTTAGATCCCTGTATTCCTGGTGCTAATGCCTTTTTCTTTTTTACCACACTGACTTACAAGACGAGGGCAGGGATGGGAAGGCAGATAAGAGGTCCAGGAGAAGCCAGGACACAGGAGTGTTCGTATGGTCCTTCTGCCTGTTCCTGTTACCTCGAGATGAGCCTGCAGTGAAATAGATGGGAGCATCTCCTGGAAGTGGCCCTTGTTGGCTGCCAGTAAATTAACGCTGTTCTCCTGGCTGTTACAGCTTTTATATCCCCTAATTTGTGGGTAACATTTTTTATCTGGGCAGGTGACTTTAAAGGGACAGCCAGCTAGCTTGTAGGTGGCTTGGGGTCCATACACCATCCTGCCGGATGGCGCAGGGGGTTAAGACCCTCTGTGAGGACACTGCCAATGTTTGCAATGCTGCATCGTCACAGCGGCTCGTTCACGCCACCCTCTCTGCTCCCATCTGGTCGAAAAGATTTGCCAAAATCTAAATGCGCATCACCTGGGAGTGACCGTCTGATCTGACGTGAAACTATGAAAAGTCTATTGCTGCAAATCTGGTATCCCTCGTACTGAATCCTACTGTGGACGCCTTTGTGCCCGGTAACACTAACAAAAATGAGCTGCTCATGATGCACAGACACACCAAGAAAAAAGATATCTTGTCAGTAAGGAAGAAAGAGAATAAACTTCTCCATTGTTTTGGCACTGATGTGTTTTCCTTAATCCTCCCAAGGATGTTAAAGACATTCTAGGCTGAGGGATCTCAATATCAGCCATCTTCTAACCTTGGAGGAACTTAACTAGGTCCACGTCAAGATCTGGGGCAGGAGAATTCCTTGCTTTCTGCATTGGCTTTTGTGCCAAATGGCTTTTAAACCTATTTTTGAGATCTGAGAGATCTGTGTGTCCTTTCAGTTCCCTCTCAAGTGATACGACAGTGCTAACCCTCCTGCCTTTACAGTCGGAATCATACAAACAGAAAGTCGAGCTGTCCCAATGCACACTTGCTTTAGAGTAAGATCTTTCAAGTCGTCTTAGATGTGCAGATTCAAGTCACAAGACTATTCCTTTAAAAAGCAGATAACTGATCTTGAGCAGCAGGTTGAGTTCAGATCTCATGGGCAAAGATATTCCTGGAATCCAAAGGGGAAATGTTTTGCTTCCTTGTATTGCTGAGGAAAATGTCTCTTTTGTGACACATTTGGAGAGTCATTTCTGACATGTTTAACTTTTACATTTCTTGAAAAAATGAACCTGCTGTAGTGAATATTCCTCCAATGGCAATTTGAGATACCATCAACCTGGGTTTTAGTATATTTGGGGTTTTAAGTGTATAGGAAATTACCTGTGACATTGCCAGAAGGCTATTTCAGGTAGCAAAGAATCCACTTTAAGTAGGCAGGGGTCAGCAGGTTTCCAAGCAAGGTTTGAATACGCATGCCTGCTCCAAGCTCACTGAAAAATGCAGCTGCTGCAAGGTTCAGGATCCTTTCTGAAGGTCCCAGCTGGCAGCAAGTGCTCAGAACCAAAATGCATTGGAAGAGCAGCCTGTGCAAGTGGAGGGCACAACAGGATCAGGGCTTTAAAGGCAGACTTTTGGTGCCGAGAACCTGATATACACACTAAATACGTTCAGGCTTACTTGGCACTTCCGACTGGTTTCAGCCTGCTTCTGTAGGCAGCACGGTAGTGGTCAGAGCACGTCATGCGCGCTCCTCCGAGAGCGGGCAGCTTCTTTTGCTTTAGTCTCATCCAGAAGGAACGCGGTTGGTATGCTCCAGGACTGCCCTGCGTGGCAAACCGAAGTGTGGTAAGTGGGGATTACTGGGAGACCTGTGTCGCAAGTGTACTGCTGGTCTGAACTGAAATGGGAGAAGCACCTGGGATTTGCCATGGGAATTTTGCCACATGATAATTTGCTGTTACAAATCGTTTTTTTTAAAGTTCAGATGGATCTCCTTATTTGAGCATCATAGAATCACAGAATCACAGCATCACTAAGGTTGGAAAAGACCTGTAAGACCATCAAGTCCAACCATCACCCCAACCCCACCATGCCCACTAAACCATGTCCCACAGTGCCACGTCCACACGTTCCTTGAACCCCTCCAGTGATGGTGACTCCACCACCTCCCTGGGCAGCCTCTTCCAATGCTTCACCACTCTCTCAGTAAAGAAATTTTTCCTAATATCCAGCCTGAACCTCCCCTGGCGCAACTTGAGGCCATTTCCTCTTGTCCTGACATTTATCACTTGGGAGAAGAGACCAACACCCACCTCCCCACAACCCCCTTTCAGGTAGTTGTAGAGAGCGATGAGGTCTCCCCTCAGCCTCCTCTTCTCCAGGATCTTTAAGTTCGAGCCATTCATGCACAACCTCTCTCTTTGACTGGCATGACTCCATTAATAGCAGAAAAGAGGCACTTTTGCATGTGGGTGAGCTGTTGTGCCCACATAAAACAGAGTCTTCACAGCATTACTTTATGTGCTTGTGTATCGGATGACGGCTGTAATCTGCAGCGATTTCAGCTGGCAAGAGGTGACATCCAGTGCTGCTCTATGATGAAACTGATGGCCAGAATTTTGTGATTTTATTAATTACTATATTTGTAGGAGTGCCAGTTAGAATTGACACTGTATGCAACAAGTATGCACAGATGCAAAATATGTGAGGTTTCTGTCTCAGAATGACTTTTTTTTCTTGGATTTGCTATGATTTTGTGTGATCTTGAGTGAGTCACTGAGGCCACTGATTTCCAGAGTGCCACTTAATGGACATCTAATTCTGGATTAATGCACGGACAGATTTCTAGAGGAGCTGGACGCCACGTGGTCTGCGGCAGTTAATGGGTGCTGGGGGCCTGGCTGAATCCTAGTGGCATCCAGAACTAGTCCCTGCGTGTTAATACTGGCCTTCTGCATTCTTCGACTCAGTTTCCACATTTAATACGTGGTTAAACATATTCTCCCTGCCTCACAAAGTTCCTGGTGCTTTATACGTGAAAGATGCTGTATAAACACCGTCTAGATCTGTTGATGTATTTCTCTTCAACAAACGAATGTCATCTTTGTACGATGAGAAGCTGAAATCATTTATTGCTTCAGTCTGAGGAACTTCACGTCCTGCCTGCAGCAGGCCTATTTAAAAAAATTTATAAGACAAAGCATGGTAATAAGTTTGTATTCCTGTAAGATTCTCGTTTGCCAGACGACACAACTCTAACTGAAAGACTTTGAAGGGAGGCGTCCTTTGACCGCTCAGTATTTATATAAAATATTGACGATGAGACTATCAGATTCTTCTCTTAATGTACTTATAAATATTTGGATCTTTCATATTTCTTAAGAAATATTGTGCCATTGTGTCTTCTCTTTGCCATAGAACTAGGAGGTTATTAAAATGAAAAACTGCCTTTTAGCCTGTAGTGTCTTGGTCGGGAAGATTATTTGTGCATATTTTCCTTGATATGTGAGCTGGTGTATATTATATAAAGTACTGTAACTGTGGTGGTGATTCCCCTGTTTTGTTCCTTTGCTACAACTTTTTCATTCCCTTCAAGCTTCACAGATAAATTTATATCGCTTCTGACAGCTTAAAATGTTATATCCTTATTAACCTTTAAATTTACGCTTTAAACTGGCCTTGTGGGATTGCATATGGAATGATTTAGATGACGCTCGAGAAAATTTTCTCTATCTGATAACTAGTTTGAATAGTTATTCTATATTCATTATGAGGCTGTGTAACTGCAAGGAAAGTTGTTATCACTTGTAGTGTTGCTGGAGAGTAGGAAATGATAATGTTAGTGCTCATTAGTGCAGTTGTTATGAAAAGAAGAAATAGAAAATAATTTTTTTTCTGCCTTCCACAGTATCTTGAAATCCATGGAGTTTGCACCATCTGAAAGCTCTGGTGCGCAGGTACTGAACCTACTTTTGTCTTCTTAATTACTTCAGCAGTTCAGTTAATTAACAAAAATTTTGTCTTGCAATTTGTTGGTGTTGCATAGAGAATTTCCTGTTGATGTTGAGACATATGGCTTGATCATCATTTTCCTGATGTTTTCTTACGTAAAAAGCTGAACTGAACATTTTTTGCCTATTAATTTCTTTTAAGTGGTCAAGGACAAAGAATGATGTTTCAGCTGTGCCGGAGTGGATAACCATAATGTTGTGAAATTGAGTCTCTGAAAGATACTCGAGTCAGTGCATAGCCACGATGAGATTTGCGTGTTTCTTGTACTGACAGTACGCTGAGCAAGGATTTTAGCATTTTTAAGTCTTTGTTAGCCTTGAAAATAATGTTCACAAAAGAAAACAAACCTTTGAGCACTGAGAAAGCAGGAGAAAGCTCTGCTATTCCAGCAAATTAATCTTACTGAAGTTTAATTGTTATAAATTAAATTCCTGCTTCTGAAATCTGAACTGAATATCAATATACTGGGATTAATTTTCAATATGTTTTTTAATGATCAGGGGTTAGCTATTTAGGGAAAGGTAAATGGCAGGTTTCTGTGACTGATTTTATTTTTGAACAAACTGTTTATGCTGAAACGCAGCACTTCAAGGAAATGCTTAACTTGGGTCAGTTGACCTAGAAGAAATAATATAATCTTAACTCCTATTTTAATGAGATTAAAAGAAGTCTACAGCTTTTGAATTTGAAAGCTTGCCAGGACCATTTTCAAATAAGTGGGATTAAGACAATGTTCCGTTACACATTCCAAAATAATGCAGAATTGATGAATGATTTACAATGAAAATTAAACAGTGACTCTCTTCTATGGCTCATGTAGGAGCACTGAGTGATTCCTGCAAATATATGCATGGTGAATTCCCTAGCTGCGTTCATAGCAGAAATGAGCACTTGTTTTCTTCTTCTGAAATCCTTTTTAGTGCCTGAGTGAGACTCTTAATGCTTTTAGAAACAAACCTCCCACTTTGATTTTCTTTAGGATGCATCTAAACCGCTGGAGGTGCTGCTGCTGGAGAAGAACCGCTCCTTGCAGTCGGAGAACGCCACGCTGCGTATCACAAATAGTGACCTGAGTGGTAGGTTGACACGATTTTCAGCTATTTTGGTTGGTTTGCTGTCTTGTAGAGGGAGGGAGGGCTGACTGAGAGATGAATGTCTGAGCTAATGCGTGGCAGAAAGATTAACAGGCAACAGGAACACTGAATAATGTTTGGTTTCTGCAGTTTCATAGGCTGGATAATAAAATAAAGCTCGGAGACCTCAGAGAGTCTTTAAAGGTTAGGAAAGAGAGGCATTACGAGATGTACCAAGTGGTAGCATTTGAGGCTGTCTTCTGTTTTGGGAACAAATTCATCCGTGGCACCAGAAGTCTCTTCCCCCACACACAATGTTATGCAGAATGTTTGCATGTGGAACACAATAATCTTCCTGTCTGATACACTTAGATATACTACCAGCAGGTCAGCTTGGAAAAACAAAATACTTTCTTTTTAGCGAAGTGTGTTTGCCGTTTAGCTTTCCTAATGTGGGCTTTTTACATCTTGTGTGCGCATTTTTTAAATGGCAAGTCATGGAATTTCCAGATCCTTGAATGCTTATGGTTTTTGCAGCTGGAAGAAAGTTAAAAGTTGCCACTGGCCCTGGGATTACTGAATTCTGAAGCGTTTTATGACTTTAACTGAGTGATCTTGGTGCATCCACCTAATGGTGATTCCTTTATTCAAATTGGTTTGTTCCAAAATGTAAATGTTTGCTGCATTTGGGTTCAGTCAGGTCCAATGAGTAATGTCTTGAATGAGAGACAACAAAGCGACTTGCTGTCTGTAACTGCATTTATTTTAAATGTATAACTGCACTTCATGTAATTGTTCTAGTTTTAATGTTTGTAAGGGGGATTCTCCAGGCTGCAACATACAAGAAAGGTGCAAACATGAAATGCATGTTGTTTGTTTTGGGGGCCTTGTTTGGCTTATTAAAATTTCAATTATGGAAAAAAAAAAAAAAGAAAAAAGAAAACAAACAAAAAACAAAACGAAAACAAAAATCCTACCGCCACTTCATTGGCCCTTGTAAATCTGCACTTTTTCCCTTTGCGGGGCAAACTTTGCATTTTTTTATCTTGGTTTTTCCCTCTTTGATCCCCCATAATGCATTATGTTTGACCTTCCTTGTAGGGTCAGCCAGGAGAAAAGGGAAAGACCAGCCTGAGAGTCAGCGTCCTGCAACCTTGCCGGCCTCCCCTCCTTCTCAGTTGCTCCGCAACGCGGGGGAGCAGGCTTCCAATACTAATGGTACACACCAGTTCTCACCAACGGGTTTAAGTCAAGACTTTTTCAGCTCATCCCTGGCGAGCCCCAGCTTACCCCTGGCCTCCACAGGAAAATTTGCACTAAACTCTCTCCTCCAGCGACAGCTAATGCAGTCCTTCTACTCCAAGGCAATGCAGGAAGCAGGAAGCACAAGCATGATTTTTTCAACAGGTCCTTACAGCACAAACTCCATATCTTCCCAAAGTCCATTACAACAAAGTCCGGACGTAAATGGCATGGCCCCGTCTCCCAGCCAGTCAGAAAGTGCTGGGAGCATCTCTGAAGGCGAGGAGATAGACACGGCCGAAATTGCACGTCAGGTGAAAGAGCAATTGATCAAGCACAATATTGGACAGCGGATATTTGGACATTATGTGTTGGGACTGTCGCAAGGGTCTGTGAGCGAGATACTAGCCCGGCCAAAGCCATGGAATAAACTGACTGTGAGAGGCAAGGAACCATTTCATAAGATGAAGCAGTTCCTCTCGGACGAGCAGAACATCTTGGCTCTTCGCAGCATCCAGGGTAGACAAAGAGGTAAGCGCACGCCGGCCGAGGGTCTGGCCCTATTTTCCTGTTAGATACAAGCGTTAAAAATTGGAAGCTTCCCTGTACGGGGCCGTTTGTGTGTTGCTGCTGTTTCCACCTGAGTCAGATGTCAGGTACAGAAAGTACATCTTTCTAACTCTGCTTTTCAGCACTCAAACAGGTCAGTATCTTTGCTTTTGCTTTTTTTAGCCGCTGACCTGTGTTTGTCAGCAGGAGCAAGCAGCAGGGACGCTTCCATCCCTCGCTTCCCAATAGCTCCATGTCAGAGCTAAATACAGAGTGAAAAGGGTCAGTAGCTACGAAGGGTATCAGCCCTCAGAAATGCTTGAAAATTTTTATTTGGGGTTGTTCATTGAGACCAGACTTTTGTTGTGTCTTGTGTGATTATTTTTTTCCCAAAGTGTTCTGACAAAGTATCATAGGTGATGCATGAGATGAGTAATTAAAAAACAATCCTAACTTAAAGCAGCTTTGCATATTTAAGGCAGTGATTTTAAGAAAATAACATGCATTTTATTGTGATTCATCTTAAGCGAAGACTGAGATTTACATTTAGAGAAACTGCAGAGTAAGTTGTTTACAGTCAAGAAATATTGGAAAGGACAGGCAGGATTTTCCAAGATTTTGTTTAATTGAAAGCGCACACTGTTAGATTTATAATCTGTTCTTCCTTTTGATGATTGTACTTGAGGGGATTATCTGCCCATCTTTAACCTCTTCATTTTTGGTATCTCTAGACATTTATTTATATCTGTCTAATCTCCTTTCCGAACGTAGCTGTAATCTTTATTAACAAATCAGCCAGCCTTGCTTCTTCCAAAGTAGCCAGCTCCTCCAGCGCTCAGCCAAAGGCTCGAGGGGGCGAGGACAGCTCGAACCCTCGCGTTCAGAGACAGGCTGCTAGCTTCTCATGTCACACAGCCCGTGATGTCAGAGCAACCATCCCCTGATTGTTTTGTTCTTACCAAACTTGTTTTTCAACAGAGAATCCAGGCCAGAACCTGAACAGACTATTTCAGGAAGTACCGAAACGAAGAAATGGGTCTGAAGGTACGTCACAGGCAGGTGTTTTTCTTTGCAGTCAATACCTAGGAAGTGGAGTGTGCTTTAGCTGTGTGTTTCCTTAAAACTGTGCAGTTTGATTCTGGCCTGGAATCTGATAGAAAAACAGACAGTAAGTATAAAACAAACCATGGGTTAGACGAACACTTTGCTTTTTCTAATTCTGCTGCTGCTGTACTAACGTAACCCTGTTTGGATACTTTTTCCACTCCCAAACCTCACTGCGTACGCAGATAAAAAGAGATAAGTGATAGAAGTGGCTTTATAAAATCATCAGATCTATTGAAATGCTCTCTTTGCTATTTTTGTGATTTTGGAGGGAGAAGGTTGCACAAGTACGTATAATCCAACATCAATCGCATACTGCTTCTGCTCTAGATTTACTTCTTTCTTCTCATGGGTCTTATGTTGACAAATACACTTTACTACGCTGTTCAATTAGTGTGATACTTACTCCAGTGTGGTGTATGAAAAAGATAGCAAGATTAGTGCACATCAGATGGATAAATTATCACTGAACAGGAAGTACAAACGTTTTTCTTCGTTATAGATTAGTGGCAGAATTTTTCTTTTAGCAAGGCGAGAGGAAGAAAAGACAAAAACCAGGTATCCCGAAACTCTGTAGTTATTTTTACTCCAGTCAGAAGTTAGCTAGCTCACTTACAAATCATAATCTCGTAACAAAAAGCACAGTTAAGTGCAATAGCATTCACAGTCATAGTTTTCCCTCCTTTTTCCTCCCCTTAGTGGTTAAAAAAACCAAAGCAAAAGCAAACAACCAAGTAATAGCTTTTAGCTGGAGAGTACTTCAAATGGTATCTGCGTTTAAATGACTGTTTCTCTTAATGTATTAACCTCTAGAAAGTTAAAAATTATTTTTATCTAGTTACTTTTTAATTCTGTTTTGGGCTGAATGTATACTCATCCTACTGTGCCTAGCAGCTGATGCAATTTTTAAGGTGATTCCTGATCTCATGTTTTTAGCTTTCTTCCTTTCCCCTCTGGTTCTTTTCCCTTCTGTTTCCTCTCCCCCTCCAAAAAAAAGAAAAGGAAAAAAAATAGACCTATATATGTTATCCTGGGAATGGAGTATATGAGCACCTAGTTCCTCCTCTGATGATGTCAGTGTTCTCATCGTTGCAGTGCAGCTAGCGGGCAGGCTTTTGCACAACGACGATATTTTTCTTTTATTACGTTACGTACATTCTTGGTGTTGTAAATGTAAAGGTCCTATGTAAACTGTTGTCAGGTCGTGCTGGTGGTATATCAGTATATACTGTCTGTCTTTGTGTTAAAAAACAACCAAACAAATAAAAGTTTTCCCAGTGTCATTAGTTTTGTTTTCTTCTTCAGGTAATATAACCACAAGAATCCGAACCACAGAGACTGGCTCTGATGAAGCCATCAAATCCATTCTCGAACAAGCCAAAAGGGAGCTGCAAGTACAGAAAACAGGTACGATCTCATTTTGTCTCTTGCTCCTTTTATTTCAGAATTTAATTAAAACAATTACCATGAGCTTTCTGGTCAGTTAATTATATTCTTAAAACCTTGAATGTAGGTTTGAAGAGCCTTTTTTTTGTCTTTTTTTCAAATATTTAGTGGAGTTGTTTCTGTCTCTAAGGCAGCCCAAGTTAAGGTTACGTGTGTCACGGCCTGGCAGGGTCTCTGCTCAGCACTCTGCCCGCTCTGCTCTGCCCCGCTGCCGGGGGAGCGAGGCTGTGAGGTTTCTAAACGCCTTTTTTCCAAGTGCAGAGCTCTGCCTTCTTTACACCACTCCAGACCTGCAGGCACTCACTCTGCAGGACGAACCTACAAAATCCTTTCTTCTACCGGTTTGCTCCTTGGAAAAGGGAATGGCTCCTGCTTTCTCTTCCATCTCACTCAGGCCCCAGGGACACAACTGCATGGGAGAGGGAACTGAATGGGTTTGTCAGGGTGAAGGTCACGACCTAGCCAGCAATTACCAGTCACATAGTACCATCGTGCTGTGGACATCGTGTACTGGAATTGCAATATAGACAAACTCAGTTCTAACTTCTACGTGACTTTATTTTTGGTTACGGACTGTGTTCAGTGAATGAACTGGCAAATCCAAAAAGCATTTCCTTTTCAAAAAACGTCATTAGTTTAACATCTTGGCCCGAGATAAGTTTAATTTCTCATTGTGTGCTGTCATGTAGTTAACATTTCTATCTAGTCCATAGCCTTCCCAACTTTCCAGCACTGCTAAAGGGCTAATGCTGAAGTAGAGAGTACTGTGCATTACTTCTCTTTCATTTTTTAAAGTAAATACTGATTGACAGTTTTGGATACTTGTCTTTTAAATAAAAACTAAGCTAATCTCATGGCAAAATAAAAGAGACTAGTTAATATACGATTTGAATAATATGACTTCATACCAGTAATGATTGCGTAGAGAAAAATGTGGGCTGTGTGCAGGAAGCTGCAAGCACGTTATTCAGTAGCATGTTTCAGCTGAGCATCTCAGACTTCCTTTCAAGTATTAATTCCGCCTCAAAACACCCTATGAAACCAGTAGATAAAACAGAAGAGATGGTCCCTCTGTCTTTTTTCCCATTTGTTACCTTTTCATGTATTTTACAGTGTGTGAGAGGAAGGAATGTAGGGAGGCAAATTCGGAAATGTATTCAGATGAGGCATAAAATTACTAGAGCAATATGCAGCGTGTTTCAAACCTTACTTCACTTTGAGGCCACTTCTTGCAGTGTGTGGGTTCCCTGTTGCTATCTAGTGCTTCACTTTCCCCATTCTTTGTAGAGTAGCTTTCAGAGGAATTGGTTTTCAAGCACTGGGGACCTCAGTGGAGACTAACGTAAATGGAAACAGATGCCATTGCAAAAACCTTCTGGCTCTGCAGAGATAATTCAACACCCACGTTCCAATCTCTGCTCATCCCTGACTGCTGCAGTGCAGCCACACGAGTCCTGGCTCACCACTGAAATACTGCATTTAGGTGTTACCTCTTCTGAAGGCGCCCGTGGCTCCATTCCAGGGCTTCGGATAAGGCAGAGAGTGATGGCCAGGCGTCAGCCTGATTTTTGTAGAGCTGTTTATTTCAGTGGTTGGGACCATGGGACAAGAAAACAGGAAGCAGGAGCATATTTACCTTGTCAAATGAAATAATGCAGTCTCTTACTAAAGTTCTTGCTTTGTTGTAATTTGTGTGTTATGTTTTTGGAGTTAAAAGGACTCACCTTATTTCTATTGTAAGAGGGTGTTAACAGTCCATCCAGGTGAATGCAGCTGTGTTCAGTTTTGAGTCTGTGTTATGATTCATTTGTGGAGATAGAGAGAAGTGAAAGGTTAAATAACTTTGCAAATGGAACCATAAAATGTTACTGAGCACTTGGGGGTGGGGGGAGGAAGAGGTGAAGGCTTGGTTTTCAAAGGCATTTATTTGAAATTTTTTACAATGGTGGAAAACATGCAAGTAGTACTAGACTTCTGCAGTTGAGTCTGTGCGTGCACATGTCCAGCCCTTTGGCAACTATAAAAGTTTTCCATTGAAGAACTTTGGAAATGTTACCTTATTTTGAAAAGTGCAGATCTTCGCTTAGTGAAAACTCCTCCCTCCCCTCCAGAAATGTATTGCAGCCCTTTTTCTGACAGGGAAGTATGTACAGTAGCGCATGTTGAATATAAAGCATATTCCTCTGTTGCATTTAGTCTTTTGGTTGTTTTTCATAGCTGAGCCGGCTCAGCCGCCTTCTGCATCTAGCAGTGGCAATTCTGATGATGCTATTCGATCCATTCTGCAACAAGCCCGACGCGAAATGGAGGCACAGCAGGCTGCCCTTGAACCTGCCTTAAAAACACCACCTTTATCTCAAGCTGACATTTCTATCCTGTCCCCCAAACTAGTATCTACACCTGCAATGTCTTCGGTTTCCAGCTATTCTCCTTTGGCCATATCCCTGAAGAAACATTCATCTGTCACTGATTCCAGTATCTCTGCATTGCAGAACCTCTCTGGGCTCAAAAAGGAGCCTCAGGAGGCACCTGGTTTAGAGCTTCATGGAATAAGTGATTCTGCCCAGGGTATGTTGAGGCATGTTAAAAATGAGTTGGGACGTGGTGGTGTTTGGAAGGACCATTGGTGGAATACTGTGCAGCATGAGAGAAGAAATACAGCTCTTCCTGAAGATATAAAAGTTGAGGAAGCCAGTGGTGGAAAAGAAAAGGTCAGCAATCAGACTAGGCCAGATCGTAGCCAGCTCCAAGGACCATCTTCTTCAGAGTATTGGAAAGAGTGGCCAAACGCTGAATCTCCGTACTCCCAGAGTTCTGAATTGAGCATGACTGGGGCGAGTCGCAGTGAGACGCCACAAAATAGCCCCCTCCCTTCATCCCCTATCGTGTCTTTGTCAAAGCCATCCAAACCTTCAGTTCCTCCACTGACACCCGAGCAGTATGAGATTTATATGTACCAGGAGGTGGATACGATAGAGCTAACGCGGCAGGTCAAAGAAAAGCTAGCAAAGAATGGCATCTGCCAAAGGATCTTTGGGGAAAAGGTAAAGAACTGGTTCTCTCTTGTTACACCAGTATTGTGAATGTGCGTTGTGCTCCCTGCGCTGGTACGGAGCTCAGTTTGACGGAGGGGGATATGCCACATAATGTCTTACGGAAAAATGTTTTTGCTTCATATGTTACGTGTTTAAAAAATAAGCTCACAAAGGGAAGTACTAATTTTCCTCTATTTTGTGAATTGCATAGGTTTTTATACAAAGATTGGCTTCAGCCACTTGTAATTAGAAATGAGGCCCCTGAGTTTAGAAGCATTGAAAGCTGAAGCAAACGTTATTGAGACTCAATATTTCATGCTTAATGTAATGAATTCATGGAATATTTGAGTAATACCATTGTCATGACTAGAGAGTCTTAAATTTGTTGTAAGTGAAGATTATGGACACAAGAGCATTTTTCCTTTTTTTTAATATTTGGAAATGTGCACAAGGGTATTTAAACAAACACACGGAAAGTCCCCTACTTCTCCTTAGTCTTAAGTCAAGAATTTGCAGTCATTTCTTACACCTGGTGCTTGGTATCTTAGCGTGCTTTCAGGCGTTTTTGAGCAATGTTTGATTACAGATACGCGTTGCACAATAAGGCTTTCTGAAGTTCTCACGTTGTGGGCCCTAAGCATTGAACACGTGGGATTTCAGGGGGGTCCCCAACCACCAGAACACACTTCTCAGGCTATAGGAAGTGGTGGGCATCTGGTGTTTCTTCTTCCGATAAAGAATTGAATCAATGTAATAGTATAATAGGAGCTGGCATCGCGCTGTTACCTTTTCACTAAGATGTAAAATGAAAAGCCTGACCTCTTGGGGTCGTTAAAGATCCCGTGGCAGCTTTCATTAAGTATGATTTTTAACCCCTGTACCTGTGCTGAATTCCAGGCAAGTAATTGCATTCTGCCTGTCTGAAATTCCGCCTTTGCTGCAGTCGGCTGTATTCTTAAATATTTACTTACGTGAAGCAGCTGCTGCTACAGGTGAAAACACACATCGTTATAATTCATACCAAAAAAAAAAAAATCAACCAAATATAGGCCTAGTCTCAAAAGTCCCAATTATTTTTGTTTGAGAACAAAATACATGCCAATCATTTCCTGTTTAATCTGCCTGTGTGTGCCTGGACTCTGTGTTTTTCCTGTTGGAACTGATGAAACTCTTTGACACAAAATATGAAAAGCATGCAAATCTCGCACCATCATTTTACCGTTTGTGCTGCTGCTCCGTTCCTGCAGGAAAAAACCCATGCTCCAGAAGGAAACCACGGCAGGAGAAAAGCATTTCCATCACCTACCTACAGATGTCATTTTGCAGTTTTACTAATTGTCCATATAAAACCTGTTTGAGCGATATAGCAGTAAAGGAAACCAAAGTGACTTAAATTACCCCCCTTCCACATCAAATGTGTTAACGTGCCGTTCTTGGTTGCTTCACTTCAGGTATTGGGGCTGTCCCAAGGAAGTGTCAGTGACATGCTCTCCAGGCCAAAGCCATGGAGTAAATTGACCCAAAAAGGCCGAGAACCATTTATTCGTATGCAGCTCTGGTTGAATGGTGAGCTGGGACAGTGTGTCCTGCCTGCACAAGGGCAGCAACAAGGACAAGGTAATTAAAATTCCACTATGTTGTTTGAGTTGAGGAGGAGGAAATACTTCTTTTTTGTCTTCTAAATTTGCAGTAAGCGAGACTTGCGCCCGGCGCTAGTCCAGGCGTTAATGGAAGTGGCAGCGTCCACCCTCGCAGCCCGGCCGGTCCCTAGGGAAGACGCGCTGGGAATGTTTACGAACGAAGCACTCGTTTATGCGTAATTGATAAGCAGCAGTTATCAAGTTCCTAATTAGGATGATGTTATCTAGGCATGAATATGATACGTAATTCAAAAAATTTTGGCCAAAGAGCTGGAAAATCTTGTGCGCTGTTTTCTAGGGTTGCATAGGGGATTTTTATTGTTCCTAGGAGAATATCGATTGCTTTCTCAGGAGGTGAGCTAGAAGAAATAAGCTTTAAAGGGGGAATGCTGTGTTGCAATTACGCTTTTATTGTGGCGCTCTCTTATCCTAATACCTATTGATACCGAAAGGCCAGACTAGAGTTTGGCCTCGTTTGTACCCTTATAATGCCACTGACTTAAATGAGCAGCGTGCCCTTGCCGAGATAAGCGGTTTGCTATTTGTTGAGCCTGCTTACTGTTTAGTTTGTGGTTTGGCATCTCCTTTTATTGTTCCCTGATTTTCCTCTCCTCTCTTATCTAGTCCTTCACTCTGTGACATCATTACAGGATTCCCTACAGCAGGGATGTGCAAGCTCAGGTAATCAGCTGGTTTCAATGATTTGCTCTGAAATAATTCTCTGTGCTTTTGTTACGTTTCTTTTGCTTTGATGCCGAGAGGTTTCTCGCGTTTTGTTGTACCATACAGGAGACCCTTCAATTTTTTTATTAACACAGTTAATTCCTCATTCCCTCCTTGTTGCTATGGCAGATGTAGGGAGTACACATATTTAGCTGCATATATTAGGTAAAGAGACTCTGTCTGATCTTAGAGATCATTGGCTCTGTAGGGTTTTTTTTACCGTAGTTCAGCTTATCAACTTGACATGTGACAATGGCTGTAAAACAAGCCTTTCGTTTGTAATGTGATCTACATACTCCAGCTGCCTTCCTTGCTGGCATATTTTTCTTCCACTTCCATTTGCACAAAATCTGCTTTGTTAATTTGAAGGTGAGGAAAAGACCATGTTACGTCTTTCTTTTTCAAGCTTCGTTAAATATTCCAAGCCGACCTTTTTTTCTCCCTTCCCTTTCTGTTTGCAAAAAAGCAGATGCAGCAAAGATGAGTGTCAAAGAGAAGTGAATTGCTAAAGGTTTTATAAGATGGCCACAGTATAGGAAGGAGGCTGGAGCAGAACAGCTGTGTTCCTGCTGTTAGATACCAAACGCTACCCACACAGACTTTTTACCAATGATACGCTTAACTGACGTAAACCACTCGGGCTGTTTTGTACTCTAGAAAAATACTTGTGCCCCACTCTGTGCTTACAGCCAGTGCCCTGTATTGGAGAATTATTGCATTTCAGGATACAGAGAAGGATGGGTTGTGTTCTTCTTCCACCTTTCTGCCATTCTGAAACACTCTTTTTTTTCTGGAGCTTGCTGGGCTTATTCTGAATATCCCAACCAAACTGCTTTTTCTCTCTACTGGGAAACTATTTTGCATTCTAAAAGATTTTACTAGAAGAAAATCCGTGATGCTATTCAGTCCACGTTTTTCTTAAGAAGAACGGTTGAAAATAAATAGATAAAAGCAGAAAAAAAATGCCCCTGGTAAAAACAAGCCATGAAAACAAAACCAAAATGGGAAAAAATTATTTGCAATCATAGGGCTATTGTTACTTATAGCCAAGCATTTAGCGAACATGGAAATTTCCTGCGACGTTTTATACACTGCTGTTCATTAAAAGCGTGCCATCGACTACTTTCTTGTAGCTATGCAAGAGTAACTGTTACAGTTATAAATGCCTAAGACAGCATGGAAAATATGAGTAATTAATTGTAGCCATTTTAAGAGGAATTTGAAATCAGAGGAGCTGGGAAAAGGCTGCATTGTTATTGCTAATCATCATATTTATGACTAACTGTAATTAGAAAAGATTGAAAGACAAGCCCATAGTATTAAAATCCAACCACCTTATGGATTCCCGTGAGGATCGCTGGTAGCTGCAAGTGATTTCCTTCAGGAAGTTCAGTTTTGCTGCCGTGATATTTTGCTCCCCTCCCACACTCCCAATCACGTTTGTCAGTTCCTGCCCTTGAGCTAATATTTTGTGAGGCAACACGTTCCTATCAGCTAATACAATCATATTATTGATGATCGCCCTCCTTCTTCCCTTAAAGCAGACTTACAAATGAGAAAATGGGCTCGTGCCCTTTTCTTCCTCCTTTCCGATGATTAAAAATAAAATTGTTGTACAAGATGTTCTTTTCTTGGTGCCTTTCTCTGTATAAAGGAATAAGGAAGGTTGTGACACCACACAGAATGAAAGAGCGAAACCAAGTTATTTGAATGAGGAAGGGCAGTTTGGTAATTTTCTTTTATTAGCAGCTGTTCTGTAATTAAAAGCGCAGCAAACAGTTCGGAAAAGGTAATAATAATTATGCATTTGTGAAAGATCCTCCACTCCGGGGCAGGAAAAAAAGAAGACAGCTCCAATTTTCTGGTCTTCTGAGACGTTTCCCAGGAAAATCAAGGCAGAAAAGGTTGCATACTTGTAATTTTAAAACAGAAATTAATCAGGACAATTTTAAAACGAGAAAAGGTCTGGAGCCTTTTCCATGTAATATAATTGGCTTGGAACTTGTTGAATGCATGAAGGGAAAGAAGTGAAATTAAACTAATACATTCAGTGGCTCCTGAGTGCCTTGCCAAGAAGGTCTTCAGTGTACAGAGTGTCAACATGCATAGTAACGTCTCAAACTTTTATTAGCTGTGAGTATTTTCATTACCGTTTGGCACTACTCTATCAAACTAGCAAGATTTTCTGGATTTCTGACCCAGTTAGTTACACTTCTAGATCACAAGGTTTTGAGTAACACCTCATTCATGAAAATCTGTTCTTCTGTCCAGTACTTTTCCATTGTCACACGTGGACAGATGGACCCGTCAGTCTTCTATATGTAAGGATGAATGGATAAGCATTTTTTTTATATATATATATATATATATATATATGTATTTTGAGATAGCAAAGAGAAGGCAGGCTCATTTTTCTTCTTTGCAAGCTGTAGTTATGAATATTCAAAAAACACTGTCTATACCAGAATTACAACCAGATACATAGATCTGTATTTTCTGCCTGTGACCTTTCGTCAAGGCTTTGGTGATTTTGTGCAAGTTTCAGTGAACATGTTTTACACAAAAATGGTGCCTGTACCCTAGGTGGTCAAAAATAGTATCACTGTACCTTTTCCAACATTTTTTCTGTGTATTTCTTTCCACCTAAATGCTCTAATGCCCTTGGGTAAATCTGCCTTTTTAATGATTTATGTGTCAAAAGCACGGACCAAATCACGTGGAAAAAAAAGTTGAATTAGTGTCACCCAACTGCATCAGCATTTTTTCATGATGAATTTGGCCCTTATTTAGTTGCATTACTGATGATCAGAGCTGGGTTGAGTTTGGACAGTAGCCATGTGCCAGAAGAAGGTTTATGTGCTTGGATATTTTTCTGAATACTTGTACTGTACATAGCTCTTATTAGTTTGTTTTATTTTGGGGTCTTATGTCTTTACTGAGCATCTCTATGACGTTAAGACACAGTTTCTTTTTTTGGTGCTGTTGATTTCATAGCTGCTCTCAGAAAAGCTGAATTTTTATTCACTTTTGTATTTATCCTCTGTGAAGGACATACACTCTCTATATACTACATTAAAGACTTGCAAATACTCAGTGGGAAAAAGACGTGCCTTTTTGGTATGTGTTTCTGTAAGGGTCGTCTTATGACCTAATGTGGAAATCTTCATTTGCCGATACAGCTGCGGGTGATCTCAGGGGATTTTGAATTTCCCTTTTGTTTGTCTTCCTTTCTGGGTATCATCCATCATTCCTAACCTCATGCTGCTTAGCAATAGTAACACTCATGGGAGTTGAAGAAAGGATTATAGCAGCATAAAATGGGGAGCTAATTAGAGCTTGTTTCAAAATCAGAATCTAGCTTGAGATAATTGCATATTATCTGGTGATTTAAAAACCCAAGATCTACTGTATTTAGATCAACTAAAATATGCATAAAAGCTTTATTTTCAAAATAAAACATTTGTAACAACAGGGAGATTACTTCTTATCATCCCTTGGGAAAGAAAATCTGAAAAAAAAAATCAAAATGCAATCTATGGTTTACTGTAGTTATGATGTTAACAGACATTGTGGAATGATGACAAACCCAGGTATCCACTATGTTTTTATTTATGGAATACATATTCCTGTAATATTTTTCAGTACAGAAGCTGCTGAGCGGGCAGGTAGTTCATTGTGTACTGGGTAGATCTTCCCATTTACCTAATAACAGAAGGATGCCATCAGATTGACTTCTCTGAGAGAAACAAAGTGGGGAGAGAGTGTGTTTCAGGCTTACAATCCATATTCAGGATTACCATCCTGATGCGCCTACGGGAAGAGCTCACTAGCCACATGGTGCCAATGGAGAGGCTCTGACCCCCTCCGCCCGTTTCTCTGTGGTTCGCGGTATTTCTTTCATTGTACTGGTTTGGTTTGGACGGGCAGAGCTGTCTGAGATGGTGCTCCAGAACACGACTGGGATTAGCACGTGGAGAGCTGGATCCTTAGTACCTTGAGATCACGCAAGTGATCAGTCCAGTGACGCTGACAGATGTTCCCAAATCCGAGCTTTTTTTTTATTGTTGAATCAAAAAGAAGAGAGTGATTGTTTTGCAGGCATTTGCTGGCATTCGGGTTAATAAAATTGTACGACATGAAATGCTTGTGGTTAATGTAGTCTATAAAATGGAAGAGAAGGGAGATCAGGTGGCTTTTAATAGCTGAGTAGTTGGACTGCAAGCATTCCTTGTGTAGCTGGGTGATGTTTGAGGACCGATTTTTGAGTCGTTGCATTTGGTTGAGATGGTTGTCTCCTTTTGTGCTAGGTGCAAATGCATTTTTAAAGTTTGGAGCTGAACAGCTAGATCAGCCCAACAGTTACCTTCATGCTAACCCTGAAACACGCTGACATGTCTTGGTGAAGTTTCCACATTCTTTCTTGTGTGGCTTGAGATTGCGGCTCTGAAGCAGTTGGCCGTGGCTGTCTTGATTTCAAACCATAGGATATCAGTTGGCTCCTCATAAGGGCAGCTGTTGTAGTCCGTCTGTAACGTGTGTGATCATATTCTGTGCCATTTCCCTGACATTTGGACCATGAAAACCTTGCTGGCAGCCTTTCTGGTATCAATAAAGCTGGGAGAGTCACTGTCAAGGCACCTTACTGGGACCTGGGAATGCAGCGCGAAGCCAGTGTTTCAAGTTAGTTCTTAATATAACGTTGGCTATCGTTGCTAGCCATCATCTGGTCATTTCTGCCTCTTGCCTAGCTCTGTCCTCCCCAGGCTGTCTTGCATGGCCGTAGTCCTTTGTCCGTCAGCAATGCTTTGCAAATAGTCGGTATTTGTAGAGAAATTCCTCTCCTAGTTGTATTCGTTTCTGTCCATTGAACCACCGAGTGATTAAACTTGCAGAAGATGACTCCATCCTCATTGTGGTCATAGCTTTACTGTTATAAAAGTGCTAAAGTAAAATATATAATCATAGAGTGAACACTGTTTTCTAGGCAGATATTCCTTGCGGCTGAATTATAATGACAAAGCACCAACACGCTTTTCATACTAATATGCAAAAGAGGAGACTTATGCTGGATTCTGAAGGGAAATTTAATTCACTCCGAAGTGTAGTTATAGGTTCGTAGCATTCATTTTGGAGAAGTTACCCAGTCAAGTTGCAGCTATGTTTTATTTCTGCAGTTAATTTGGGAACGTGGGTCCTTTACGCTTGCTCTCCTTCGGTGTGTGTGAAAGGATCTCCAAGCAAGGAGCTCGCGTGCAGCTCTGCAGCAGCATTTCGCCAGGCACACTAATGCCTCACTCTCAAAAGTCTTCATTTTTGAAAATTAAAATTAATGAATGAATATATTTTTTAAGCTGTATGAAAAAAGAAACTTTCCTGACCATTGTTGCTGCTGCACTTCTCAGGTAGTTTATAAGAGTACCGGTTAGTGCAATAGTTGCTAAGAAGTGGATGTAGTTTGTGAATACGTGCTTCCACTGTAACTTCAGCAGCAATCTCAGCATGTAACTTCCTTGCACTCTCTTCACGCCTTGCTTAAAAGAAACCGCGGCCGTTGAATATTAGACCTCTGTAAATTCCACTGTTCATCATTTCATTACTTATTACTTAATTTCATTAATTACCAGCATTTTCTTTTCCCTCCGCCTGTGCATTTGCAGATGAGCAGCCTCCTTTGGGGAGGGGGCCCACGTTACCTCCCCTCCCCGGTGCCAGGCACGGGGGCCTTCCCCTGCCAGCTGCTAGCCACAGAGGAGCTGGGTGGAAAATGATGAGCTGATACGTTAGAAAGCCAAATATAAAAATAACTGGAGCAGCACTGAAACGCGAGCGAGGCCGTTGCAGTCGTGCTGCGGTGCGGGAAGGCCATGCAGCTCCGGGGGGGGGTCAGGAGCCGGGGTGGTGGCCGGGATCTGTCCCCCGTGGGCTGGCAGCTGCAGAAGAGGTCGGAAAGGCTCTTCTCCGAAGGGAGCAGATATTTTTCTCTCGGTAATAGGAGGCTCTGGCAGCTGGCAGAAGCTCACGTTGGTCTTCTGGTTGCTTGTGGGAAAAGGAGGGGGCTGCAGGTCCAGCCCCCGTGGCCACGTGGCTGCCGCCGGCGGGATGGAGATAGCCATCGTGCCCTCGGCCGTCCCCGGGTAACAGCCCCACCGCTGCTCAGCAAATGACAAAATGTTCCTCCGCCTGATGAAAATTACTTGCTTTCAATTCAAAGAACAGATAATGGGCTATTTTCCTTCCAAAATACTGAAAAAAAAGGTGTGCTAGCACTGGCTGCGCAGGTTGTTATTCCCATCTTAAAACGGGGATGGAGCTACGAGGCAGCCGGCTTTTCCACCGAGTAGCTCTGAAGCAGGGAAATAAACAGCCCGTTAGACTCTTAACAACGAAACCCTGTTCTGATTATAGTTACATATTATTTGATAGCAAATCATTCCCAAGAAGAAAAAACAGAAAATTACCAGAAAATTAATATCTTCTAAGTTACCTTCTAGCCTGTCCTTTGCATTAGGCTGCAGCAGGAAAGGAGAACAACTGATGAATTTGTCTCACCTAATTTGATGGGTATTGGAGGTTTTTAAATTTGCCAGCAGCCATCCAGAGCAAATGAAAGAATCCAGTGATTATTTTATATCTGATGAGAAACACAGCTTGCATTGGAAACAAAGCAAAGTGGATTTGAGATCAAATTTAAACAACAGTGAAAATAGAAAAATACCCAATTAATAAGCCTAATGAAAGGAGAAAATAGAATGACAACAAGAAATGAAAAATAGGCCTGATAGTACATGTCCCATGTTTATACTTGTCAAAGATACTGCTGATAGCAACTTAAGATACTTGCTCCTTTGGCTCTATCTATAATGCCCTATAGCGTGGCTGAAAAGAGGGATGGTTCCCCAGAATAACTCCGGCGCGGTTTGATACTGTTTATTGACAAGACCTGAGCTTGACAAAACGTCCCCATGTTGATGTCAGAGCTCAGAGCCTCTCCGACGAGACTGTCCCAGGACAGCAAGCTGTTGTCCTTGCGAGGTGTCCTCAGCAGCTCTCCCCGCAGAGCCCGGCCAGAGCTTCCTCCTGCCGTGCGGCACGAGATGCTCCGCTCCTGTGTCTTCTCCTGAGACATCCCCCCTTTCCTTTTTGCTTGCCGAAGGGAGGTTGGGATGGGTGCGGAGATGGGAGCTGCCGCCTCCTGCTCCTCTCTGCCTGGTTTGCACACGTGAAGGAGGCGTGAAGATTAGCTGCAGTGTAACCGCGGTTGTGGTTTATGTTTGTTTCTCTCTTTTACCCCTCTGGAACTTGGGTCCTAAAAATAGAGCAAGTTTGAACTGGCAGATGTTTCATTTGTCCTTTACGAGAGGACCAAAATTAGCCTCTCATTTGGCACCTAAATAAAGCAGCTTAACTGCCTTTATGCGAACTTTGCAATTACTGTCTATTGAAGTTGCAGCATTTTGTTGTGTTTGATGGGGAAGGGTATTATGTAAGCAATACCAGCACCTAAAAAGCCACCAGACCTTGAAAGAGAGAGGATGAACAAGAACTAGCCCAACTGTTTTGTTTTGGGGTTTTGGTTTGGGTTGTTTTTTTTACTTTTTCTGATCGGAGGCAGGTGGGGTTTTCCTAACGAAGGTTTCATTTTTAAAAAAAAAAAAGCAAAAGTAACTTGGAAATGCTCTGAGGGCTGTCTATTGTAAAGGTAAAAAAAAAAAAAATCTAATAAAAGGACAGCAATGGTTTCTCTAATTTTCAGAGAAAAATCTGCACAGAATGCCTGAAGCTGGGTTAGCAGTGGGACTCCCCAGGGGCAACAGAAAGATGTTATAATCAATTACCACATCATAACACTGATGTATGATAATTACTGAGTGTTCCTCCTGAGATAGTGCAGCATTTGGCTGGGATGCGGCTCTTTCATGGTCCACTGCCTGATTAATATGCAAATAATAGGCTGATTGCATGATGAATGCAGAAAATGAGTTCGCTGATAACGTGAGCACCGAAGCGGGAAGATGATAAATTACTTTTACTGACTGTCCTACATTAAGTACCCTTTCTCAACAATTTTATCACAAATTAAGTAAAGCAGTATGGAGAGATTATGAGGATGTGTAAAATAATGTACCTTAATAGCTTTTATAATATTGTTGCGTACAATGTAAATGTCATTTTGTTTCAGTACTTTAGCCAGTGCTCCTCCCGAAGAGGAGTGCATTTTGTATAGCAACGTTCAGGGTCACTCTTCTGCGGCTGCTTTCTTATAAGATGAAGAACAACCCACTGCGCTGCGGATGTTAGACGGGACTTCACTATTGAGGCAGTCGTTAGTCTCGGATCCATCCCGTATGTATCTTGCCCATAGCAAATGAATGTCCACATTGTTTAGTGGGGGAGGTATATCTAAATGCAGTGCAGAGTGCACGTATGCATTCTGCTTCATACTCTTGTCTGGAGCAGAGAAGAGGTTAAAATCTCGAAGGAGGATATAGAAATACCTTCACACTCAGGCTTATGACAGAGGAGGACAACAAGCAGTCATAAACATGGTAACATGTTAAAGTTAGTCTCTAATCACAAGCTCAGCAAGTCAACAAAGACACCATAAACTGCAGCAGAACCTCTAAAAACTCTAACTCTGTTTTCCAAAAGGTATTGTGCACGTGTTTATTTTGATTATACTAAAAATATAACTATGTGGGGTTGTGGCATCTTGATTGATTGCTTTCATGACATATTTATTTTAATATTCAGAAAATCCTTAATAAAGCTTCTGCACACAAGCTGTTTTAATAATAAGGTTATTGAAAATATTTTCCAGCAGTTATTTCTAAATATTGACTTCTGACTAAGTTACAGAAACACAGAAAAATCTGAATATTAAATAAAGATTAGCAGAGTAGAGCAATGTCTTTTAAAGCAGCCATGATTTTGCCATTAATCACCTAATTTAAAATCTGATTTTTTTTAGAAAGGGTTTTTCGATTGTTTAAAGGTGCTATGTAAAAACAAAAAATTACCATTCAGCACCCTTCAATGCAAAGACCCTACTTTTGGCTCAAGAAGCTATGCGTGAGCAGGTAGGCATTTGAGGAGATTCTCCCTACGTGCTTGCTGTGTTGTTTGCCTCTTCCATAGACATCCACTTTTGGCCAGTGGGACTGGGAAGGGATTTGGGGCTGTTGGCCTGACCCGAGCATTGCTCTGACGTTTCTGAGTGTGTCTCTACATCCAGCTAAAAGAATTCTTAAGTTCCTTGGGTTTTTTTGCCCCTTCATTCGTTGTAAAATAGCGCTTAAAATCATGACTGTGTAGAGACCTCCTGCTTCCCTGTAGGCTATTTCAAAAATGCCCCTTAATGCTTCTTATTTGCGAGTTTCATCAGGTGGTGCAGTTGCGTCAGGGGTTCGTGTGTCTTTTCCAAAGTCTGATAGATTTCAGTGCAACTTTTCATTTTAATTGATGAACTCCAGTTGTATCTTGCACAAGATTCTGGACATCCTGGATGTAGAGACTGCCTGTCGTAGCAATCTGTACTCCCCATCCGAGCCCATCCGCAGCAGACAGCCCAGTACCGCAGCCCTCCTAACTCAGTAGGAGTTTGGTGGTTTGAGTTTATGCAGCCTTACAGTTGTCCAGCTCTCTGCAACGTTGCATAGCTGTTCCTCCTTTACAAGTACCTGGATTTGCCTCCCCGCATCCGGGCGCAGCATGGTGCGTGTATTGTGCAGAACGGAGCTTTTCAGCTTTTTGCATCGGCGGGGCACAAAACACCTCTCGGAGAGCGACAAGGCGCTCACCAATACAAGGTGTGGGCTCGAGGGATGTCTGTAAAGGCTTGCAAGAGTTCACCAGCCAGGGCGTTAGGGCGTTCAGCCTTCGTGCAGCAGCCAGAGAAAGAGGGGTGAGACCCAGGTGATGGCACTGGCATACTCCACGTGGCAAAGGCTTTGGAAGAGGCAGGCGCAGGGAGGAAGATCTGACCCGATCAAAGCTTGTGAGCTGAGCAGGACGGTCCCCTGCCCTGGTTCCTCGCCGCACGCTATCCAGACTGAGCAGGCGTAGGTCACACAGCAGCTAGACGTGCCTCGCTTGGTTATAAAGTTGGTTGGATGGCCCTGGGCACAGGGTGTTCTTCAGTTGTCGTTCCGCAAGCAACATTTAACTCACAAGGTTGCACTAGGACTTTCCTCATTATGCTAACACTGGGGCTGACATAAAAAAAACAGCCTTTTGCTAATGGGCTTGCACTGCAAATGAGGTCAGGAAAGAGATCCAGATTTCTGTTCTTAATCCCTTCCACCCATACCGTGTTGCAGGTGTGTGGCGGCGGGCGGCTATTTTTCAAATCTGGTTCACAGATTTGGTTCCTCCAACCACGTGGGACAGCACAATTGTGGTTCAGTGTCAGGCAAAAACGGAGGTAAAGGATGGAGCCAGGACAGGAATACCTTAAACTGATACTGATGCCAGTTCTTGGCTGTGGGGTCACAGTCTTAACGTAGGTTTGGGCACAACAGTGGGATTTCCAAGACTGTCTGAGGCATTTGTGGTTGCGCATTCACTGACAGGGGAATTGGTTGCCTAACTTCTCTAAGTACCTTTAAATGTCCAGCTGTAAATCTCTCTTCATGAATCTTTCGCCAGCTCCCGTCTTACTTGCTCTTTTCTGAACTTCATCCGATTTCTTCAGCTCCTTCTGGTTTCTAGAATGGCTGAAAACGTACTTTTTAAACACAAGTGCAGAGCTACCATAATTATTGAAAATGCAACATGAAATTGCAGCAAAATGTTGTAATCCTTTAACAATACACAGAAGCAGTTTTTTTCAGGTACTTCTAACATTTACCTTCATCATTCAGGTAGTTTTATGTGCTCCTGTCACATAACATATATGCAGAATGGGGACCTTTATTTTTAATACTGCCCCAGTAATTTCAGCGTTAACCAAAGCTGGTTTCCTCCCCTTTCAGTGCAGACACGCAGACATCTGCACACTTTCCTAAAGGGGTTTTCTTTTGATCCCTCCTCCCATCCACATAAAATTTCCCTCTGAGCCAAGACCCAAAATAACATTTTCCCCAAAGTTACATCATTTGTGAAACAAACAAACAAAATCTCCATGGTCATAGTGGAAATCTATAATCGTAACTACAGCAAGCGCTTGCAACTATAACTGCACGCACCTACGTACTTTACATCGTTATATATGCTCACTGTAGGGAGGTTTGTGTACTCCCTACATATAACTGTGGGAGTTTTGAACTGTAGGGAGGATCCTATTTTCATAAGCCACATTAATTTGCAAATTGGGAATAGGCAAGGTTCACTCACTTCAAGTAAATCCACCAAAGCCACTACCTGAGAGAAAGCATTCAGCTTTCAGGGGTATTTTAATTACTCAGAAGAGGGACGTATTGCAGTGCTGTTCCACAAATGCTGATCAGATGTATCACGTAGTTCAAACTTGCGCTCCACCGCTGTTAGTGAGGAGAGTTGTTAGGATGCTTTAGAAGATCCTGCAAAGACAGCCATTGCTGAAGGTAAGATTAGATGGAAGGTCAGAGAAAAAAAAAATATCTCCCTGCAGTTTCCAGGCCCTGGGAAGGAGAATAACACGGTTGTCCTGAGGATGTTGCTGTTGCTCCGCTGTGTGATCAGGTCCCGATTCTCAGGATGACATAGCCTGGTTTTTGGTCTACAAATTGGATAGAATGGGCAGCCTAATCATCAGGGGAAAGCAGAAACTAATCCAGTCCCAGTGTGAGACACTTTGATCTCAGGCAACCTGCCAGGTCTGTTGTTGTCCATTAACTCATCTGCACGAGGAGGTAAATGTAGGCCCTGAAGTAGCAAATGCTCTTTTAAGAGGTTGCCGAGAAATCTCCTGTCCACATTTGTCTGCTTTCATCTTCCCTACTCATTTGCCATAAAGGGAATGAGCAGAGCACGGGATGCTTCCTTGCCTCCCCGCTCCGTGGGCGCAGGACGTGGCAGTTCTTGCTGTTCCTCGATAAGGAACTTGGGAGTTTGACTAGTTTGGCATAGACCTGAAGCCTGAGCTTTGGACATTACAAGAAGTGGTGCATCAAACCAAGCGCCAGTTAAATCATGTTTGGGTTCTTGTCGGAATGTCACAGAGTACCCTGTCATTTTGTTTTAGCAACTTGTCCTTCCAAATGCGCAGTTCGCCTTATGGCATGCCAGCAGTAAAAATGTCACTTACAATAATTACTTTTTGGTGAAAATGCTTGCTGACTTCCTACCTTCAAGCTGTTTTTTACACAGTGGGGAGATAATAAGAAATGACTTTATCCTGACTGCTCAAATGAACACTAAATGGAATTTAGGTTATTACTACTGCAGATAGAGGACCGTGTATTGAAATTTCAATAGTGGATCAGATAAACTGTGGAGATTTGTCTCTGAAAATTATAGTGGGTCTGCTTTTTCAATCCACTTTGCTCTGAAACTTAAGGCAGCTGTTGTCTGCCTGCTGTCTTCAGAATACAGTATTTTTCATAATCCTTTTAGAGGCCCCTGAATACCTTCTGTGTTTTGCATGGTCTTCTCTATCTTCTCCACGTTCTGCACCTTGTTCCCCATGAGTCCTTTTGCAGCTTATTAGCTAAGCTTGTGTTAGCAACGAAGGTTGGGCAGTTCATTCTCCCAGCGGTTCCTGAGCTGCAAAAGTACAGCATACTCTTTATAGTCGGACGAGTATGCTGGGAGGAGAGGCTCGGTGCGTTGAGCTTGTACTTTATGCTTGAGAATTCAGATGCTCTTCTTCAAATCTTTGCCCTGAACTTTTGATTTACAAATGGACATAAAGTCAGTTCACTGCCACTGTAGGAGTTGAGGCAGGGTCTGAGCAAAAGTGGCAAACATGCAGCTCTCAAAACGTGTACAAGAAATTTCACTGGAGGAATCTGCCCGTGCTGGCAGACAGCAGCGTGATGCCTCTGGGACTGGTGAAACCGTATCCATGTCTCAACACTGCTCCGTCATCTAGATACCTCTGTTGAGGGGGATACGTACGGGACTGGTGTCAGGTCACGTAGACGTCTGTGATTTTCTGGGGAGGTTGTAGCAGGCGTCACCTGCAGGTCTCTGTATCTGAGGTGTCCTGAGCTTCGGAAGGAGGATCCAGCTGAAGTGTGCGGTGGAGCTGAGCTATACCGCTGCTTTTGTATGGAGGGCCATGTTAGATCACTTCCTGTGGTCAGAAGAGTTCCTGTACATCACAAAAGTGGTCCTTCTTGACCAGTGCCCTGCAGTTTTGCAGAATATAATTAAACGTCTCTGACTGCTGAGGCCACGCAGCTGAGCTGGTGATCCTCAGGAGTGCAGCGGGAGGGGAGCCCAGAGCAGCCTGTGGTTCGTTACACCCTACAGGGGTTTTGTAATGTGATGGCAGAACGTGATCAGACCCCGTAGAGGAATGTGTCAGGCTGATACTGTATGGGGGAAGTGTTTTCAGGGAATTTGCAGGCCACCGGTTTGATAGTTGTAGTCCAAAATGTTCTACAACCAGTGTTCACGCAATTCAGGACCCAGGATCCACTGTTGGGGATCTGACCCCAGCATGGCGGTGGGAAATTTTGTAGTTGGAGAAGAATAAGAAAATCTAATGTTAAGCTCAGGAATACTGCCGTAACCAATGAACTGAGACTGGAAGTCTTCAGACTTCCTCACGTTTTCCAAAACACTGTCGTGATAGAAGCTATGGGGAAGGTGTAGAGGGTGGATGGGACCAAAGTATGGCTTGGCTTCATCCATTGGCCTAAGGAATGCAAGACCACGAAAGATTTTCTGTGCTCATATAATTAAGGCAAGGTCAATTTGTTATGGTTCCCAACCAGTTTTGTAAAATGCTCAGACAGACGCTACTCCTATAATTGTTTGCAAATTACAATTGCTGAATTGTTTGCAAAGCTTGTTTAGTTTCTTAACTACTAAGGGGTAGAGAGGGGAATGGGCAAGCTCTGATGATGGTTTGGGGTTTTGTTGCAGTAAGATGGGCATTCAAGCAGCAATTTTATATTGGGAAAATAGTATTTAAAAAGAAAACAGAAGGTATTTGTATAATGTTGACTTTGTTTCCATTCGTTTATATATCTTCATTTTAGATTATGCATCCCTCTCTAGTATTGTAGTAGGAAGGAACAATCCTGAAGAATTTCCTAACTTAAGAATTAAGGATCATGTGTCCTGTCAGGAGTGATGCATTCCCAAGTACGGCTCTCTGGTGTTCGCAAACTGCATCAGATGTATTTGTCTTTATGAAGACATTTTTGCCTCCAAAGACTTGAATGCTCACCTTCACTGTATGGTCCTAGCTCTCAGCTGTTTTCATCAGCTGTGAAATAGCCGGTGTTGGTGTTTCGGTTGTCTTCCTGTTTTAGCTATGAATGGAGGCCAGTTGCGCTTGCCAAATATTTCAGATTGCTGGCCCATTTATGCAGACATCACTTCCTAGTACTAGATTTGCATTTGATTATTATTTTCTATGCTGCGTATTTAAATGTGCTTTTAAAAATTCATTGGAAGTGCCTAACTTCCCTGTGCCATTGTGGTGGGTTGACCTTGGCTGGACGCCGGGTGCCCACCAAGCCGCTCTATCACTCCACTCCTCAGCAGGACAGGGTGGGGAGAAAATAAGATGGAAAAAAAACTCGTGGGTCAAGATAAAGGCAGTTCAATAAAGCGAAAGCAAAGGCCACACGCAGAAGCAAAGGAAAAGAAAAAATTTATTCTCTACTTCCCATCAGCAGGCGATGTCCAGCCACTTCCTGGGAAGTAGGGCTTCAGTACACAGAGCGCTTGCTCCGGAAGACAAACGTCGTAATAACGAATGCCCCCCCCTTCCTCCTTCTTCCTCTTAGCTTTTATTGCTGAGCAGACGTCATGTGGTATGGAATATCCCTTTGGTCAGTTTGGGTCAGCTGTCCTCTCCCAAGATCTTGCTCAGCAGCAGCCAGAACACTGGAGTGATACCAACACCTTTCTAGCTACCAACACACAGCACGGCACTGTGAGAGCTGCTCTGGGGAAAATCAACTCCATCTCAGCCAGACCCAATACAACCTCAGATGTATGTTCTGAATTAATAATGTAAAAAGTGCATGGTAGAGCCTTTGCCCTTTTATGACTCAGTTGTACTCGCAGCTTTAGAAGACTTGGGTCACTTAAATGCATTTACAGTGTATTTGAATCTTTAATGGCATTTGTCAACTTCAACTTGTAATCGTGCAAAACTTAGACCAGTTTCCCAACCATTTAAAATTGTCATGTTGAACTGTGTCTTCATCACATGCTCGGGACCTAATGGACACCATCGTTCCACCAAGTTCGTTTGGGGAGATCCTATTTCTCCCATCCTCTAGAAGGTGCAGGGCATGGCTGACGTCTTTGGCTGCCCAGGACTTAGAAAAATCCCAGGTTCTACAATGACCTCGTCATTGGTGATGCTCTTGATCTCTCCAGCTCTTTACTTCTAGCACCTTATTTTTGAAGCTTTTGGGCTTTTGCTTCAGGTTGTAAACTGGATACAGGCCGTTGGAAAGCAAAGTGCAACACCCCTTTGGTATGGCAGAGTTTATCTGGAATTTATTAAAGTAACTTCGTCAATAAATGGTGGCCATGGGCTTTGCAGGTTGTGCATGATGGGGTACCCACAGCCTCCTGTAATGCAGTTTTACAGTCATATTGATGAAATTATCTCTTTCTCACTAAAACCGAACATGTAAACGTTCGGTGAACATCGTTTATGCACTCATAAGAAATGGGATTGCTCTTAAGTTAGTGCTGTTCTTCAGTGAAGTCTGGGGTTAAAAAAGCAGAACACATTTTAAAGAAATAAGCTTTCAGTGTATTATTTTCATTGGAAATGTTCAATTGCTACTTTTGAAATCTTAATACGTATTTTTCAGATGTCCTGAATTTGTTTCTTTGTCCTGTGTGGAACTTGAGGGAAATGAATGCAGACAAATTATTTCATAAAACACTCGAAATGGCTGTGGATTGACAGTTAAATCTGTAACAGCGAATACATT
This sequence comes from Gavia stellata, assembly GCF_030936135.1. NCBI lineage: Eukaryota > Metazoa > Chordata > Aves > Gaviiformes > Gaviidae > Gavia > Gavia stellata. The sequence continues at coordinate 5,302,713 of NC_082618.1, forward strand.
CAATTTTCCCCTTTGTTCTGTCAGCAGTCACTTGTACTCTAAATGTCTACTTAATTTTTTAAGTAGATTAACAGGAAATGTTTGCATTATTTGATTATTGAATTGACTTTTCCAAATAATGGATCTCAATATTTATGTGATCTTGAAAACATTTTTCCATAAGGGTAAAATGCTAAAAATGCACCGGGAACGTATTTGGAGTTATTCGTAGTATACGTGCATAATGCCTCGTCTGAAATCACGATGCACTTGCCTTTCGTTGGGAGGAAAAAAAACAGTTTGTCATCTGTACTGCCTTCCAAAATTAGATTCAGATAATCCTACCTTTTTGAGTAAATAAGCAGCAGATTGGTCTTAAAAATGAAATTCAAGTAAGCTCTTGATATGTGATATAAAAAATAAATAAGCTAATATGTGAGCAACATAGAGCATTTCAGTGATAGATGATAATATAGATTACCTTTGTTGTTTACATAATTAGGCTGGGCAGGGAAAGGAGAGGGAGAAAGACGCATTAGTAAATGCTTTTGTTTAGTCCTGTGTGGTTGGGGTTTTTTTATTTTGGATTTTTGCTGCACTCCGTGTGCGCATGTGGTTTGCAGTGCACGGATGAGGAATTGTGTAGGAAATTTGCAGCTGCTCTAGTTATTCAGTAAGATTTGTATAAGCTGGCACAAGGGACAAAATTAGAGGGAACTTGAACGAGTGCCGTGCAGTTTATTAGCTAGGCAGCCATAATTTTGACCTTGCTGTGGGTTAAAGGACACAGACCTGAGAAGGAATCTGTTTATCATGTAGGGAATTCATGCCATCCCTGACAGTGTACAGTGAACAAGATGGATGATCTGCCAAATTGGTCCCTCGCATGGGTGAATCAGGGCAAATTTACAGTACAATTCCTTTGCTGCTCCTGCTACAAAAATAACATTTGCTGGGTTTTATATTCAGTTGTATGATGACCTAGGGTGAACAGAGAGAAGAAATAAGATTTGTAGGATCCCTGTTGCCTTAAAGATTTATATGCACCTTGCTTTTCCTTTTATGTCTGCCTCTTTTGCATCTTTTATAAAACACGAAGGAAAAAGTCCGATTGCTTGGTTTGAGAGAGCAACTTCATGTAAGTGCGTCGGGGAACCTCCCTTAAATGCGGTGTCGAGAAAGCTTCTGTTACCTTGAACAACACAATTATACTGCGCACCCTGCTTCGTTTGAACCCTACTTCTACTTCTGTAGTGTTTTCCTTTAGTATTTGGGATATGTTTCCATGCAACACGAGCTGCGTGTTCTGTAATGATTTGACGCTATTCCGGATAACGAACGAACTTGAAAAGTAGTGAAATTTGCTATTAGCCATCGCTGTGGTGGTGACGGGACGTGACGCTGCAGAGTGAACCACTCTCATAGCAGAGTTGCAGTGTTCAGGAAAACACAATTCTGTCAGAGGAGGGACTAAGTTTTTGATGCAGACTGGCCTCGTCCTTGTACGATTGAGAGTGTTGTAAGCTTCCTCCAGAGATGTTGAGACGAATCCACTGATGTATGAATTTGAGATGCATACGATTAACCATGTCAGGTAATGAGATGTGAGACAGCAAGGAGGAGGAAGCAGTCCCTCAAAAATGGGAAAGAACTGTGAATGGAGAAATCAAATGTGCTCTTTATCTTTTGAAGGGAATTGTTCTTCTCAGCCACATTGTCTACATGTTGTTCCTTTAAAAAATGTTTAGACTGCACCCTTAGATGTCTGGATTTTCTGCATAAGCTCAGCTGGTACATTCTGTTAGAGATAAATGTGATTTTATTAGAGGAAAACAACATTTTGTACAGGACCTATTGTTGTTGGCAAATTAACAGATTCAGAAAGCTTTCTTTTAAACAAAGTGTCACAATAACAGATTTGGGTGTCTCCCGATCCACTAGCTATCTTGGATTCTCAAGCATCTTAATTAATACAACATAATTACAAACTGTATTTTAATCTTGTTAAGTTATTTCTGGGCAAAGAGAAGTGCAAAAACGTGGTGCGAGTGGTAAGAAACAATATGAAATCAATAACACTCTCAAGATACAAAGTTGTATCAGTTACAGAAAATCCCTCACTGACACTACAAAACAGTGGCTAAGTGAGTTCCTTACAAGTCACAGAAGGAGGCTTAAACCAGTCTATAATGGTAGATTTAAGAGAATCCTTATACAAAAATGTTGTGGAAAGCAAAAGCATGAGATTTCCTGACCAAGGAAATTTCTTGCAACCTTACGGACTATTGCACTTCATTTTTTCCTGATTTTTATTTCTGTTTGTACATCTTGTCTTTATAAGAAAGAAGAGATGACTCAAGATAAAATTAGAAAGTAATTCTGTTTTTAAAAAGAGGCTTTTTAGTAACCAAGTCGTAACAAGTAGCATTTTGCATACTCAGGCATTTCTTTAAGTAGGTAGAATATAAATGAGAAGGAAAGTTAAATATCCTCTAATCAAAACATTACAATTATGCTAAAGTGGGAACTTTTTTCTCTTTTTAATTGCAGAAAGCACTCCAAAGACTTCTGCCAGTTGCAGTCCTGCTCCTGAATCTCCTATGAGTTCCAGTGAATCAGTGAAAAGCCTGACTGAATTGGTACAGCAACCCTGTCCTGCTATAGAGACAAGTAAGGATGGCAAATCCCAAGAATCCAGCGAGCCGCCTGCTTCTGAATCCCAATCTACAACACCTTTGCCACTGTCGGGCCACTCGGCACTCAGCATTCAAGAACTGGTTGCTATGTCCCCTGAGCTGGATACGTATGGCATTACGAAAAGGGTCAAAGAAGTGCTAACGGACAACAATCTTGGTAAATCGCTTTATTCTCATTTCTTGACTGAAATAAAAGTGTTCATACTTTTATTTTTAAGCTATATTTCAGTAGACATTTACAAGAATACTTGGGTTTTGATTCTGGCCTAAGCTTTAATCTGTTAAAAAAGACTTTTTTTTTTAAACCGGTAGAAAAATCCTTTCAGATTGTCACACTCTACTTAAAATGTTATCATACCCTTGCTCTTCTTAAGCTCTGCTCCTGGCTCACCAGCCAGGTACTGCCCCCTCCAAATGAAGTTCAGCAGGCTGTCAAGAAGACCAAAACCCCAAAGCCAGTGACATCTCCCCTTGAGAAATGCTGTTTTCCCCAAGCTTACAGATTCAAGGCCCCAGCATTTTAGGCACAGGTGAAGTACAGGAGTCCAGCATGACTGGAGAGGGAGGTGCATCACAAGCAAAAGCATAGCGTACCTGTAGAGCTAGGAGGGTAAATTCAGACTCCGTTGAGGTTTAGGTGAACCTGTAGATAAGTGTATGGGGCCAGTCAGTTATTTTGCTTAGAGATGTGCAAAGCTAAGGCTGCTTTTGCTTACAGATGAGATTTTGGCTGTCTAATTAAGTGTAATGTTGACATGGCTATATATTTGGAATAGTCAAAGGGAATAACCTGATCTGAGTATGGGAAATCCATGCTTAATGCTGCCGCTGTGCCTCTAAATCACTAGTTCTTCATATGTGTTTAACACTTGCTTCCCTCACAAGGCATTGGGAAACCTTTGGGAGTCCTTTGAAGCAGGAAGGCAGTAAGGCTGCCCCAGTGTTACCTGCACGTGCTTCTGGGGCTTAGCATGGGATTCATCTCTCCTGCATTTAGATGTTCAAAATAGGTGTCTGAGATGGTTGGGATGAATCACTCTCCAGAAGCACCAGTTTCTCTCCATTCACCACAGATGGGACCAAAAAGATAGGTTTAGATTTAGACTGCTGATGACACTTAAGTGAGAAGAATTCCATCCATATCATCTGACCATTATGACCGTATAAGTAAAAAACCGTTTATTTTAGTGTGTCGGGAAGCCTTTTTTCGGCTAGACGCAGAATAACGTGTTATTATCCTAGATTTTTTTTTTTTTTTTAAAGGGGAAAAGTACGGGATGGGGGAGGTTGCAAGTTCTCGTTTAACATAAATTGGGAAAAAAAGAAAATGGCCCTGATCCTGGACACCCTGCATGAGATGGTGTTCCACTGAACCTAACAGAATTACTTGCTCGTGCACACTGGCATGGGCAGATTGTGGTTGCTTGTTCAGTGGAGATAATGTAGAGATAAAGCCACAAGTCACGGTAAGGGTTTGCAGGTTCAAGCCCCTAGTTTTTGGGCAAAATACTGTTGAGTGCTGTACCTGCTCTGGTGTTCCAGAGAGGTTTGAAAAAGTATTTTTGTTTACATTTGCTTTGATGCCATTTTTACTTAGTCTTTTTTATTTCCCATGATTTTTGTTTTCCTACAGTGTGGCTGACAAGCCTAAAAAGCAGCAGAAGAGCCAGGAAATGTGCCCCAAACTCTGCATTAGGTGTGGAACCAGTTTCAATGTCTCCTTTTGCGCCCTCAGTGTGCTAGTGCACCAGATTGACTCGGTGCACAGGTTTCTCTGTCTTAGGCCGCAGGGCCTTGTGAACCGGTCTTAGGCAACTGGTGGTGGCTCAGTTATCCCAATACCATCGGCCAGTAAAGACCACGGCTGTGCGAAACCACTCAAAGATGTGTTTGGCGGGTCTCTCCTCCCGTGCCTTCACAATTCGCTCAACAGTCACCATTTTAACAATCGATGCTGGCAGCGTTAACACTGAGATGTTGCTAGTATTCCTAGTCCCAGATGTCATAGTGTTATCAGGGATTCCATCTTGGGCAACGTATAACTGAGAGACAGAGGGAAGGAAATGCAGTGAGCTATTGAAAGATTGCAGTGGTGGGGATTTTGCAGAAAGAGACAGGACTAACCATGAAACCAGCATAATTTACAGAGTTTTGTCCATGAGGAGCTACATCAGTGGGAACAGGCCTGAAGGGTACTAGGGAAAAAGGTGGGGAGAATTAGCAGGAGTTTTAGGAAACCTGTGCTTAAAAATGTTCCAGTTATTAATAGCTCTCTGATGAAGATGGAGTGTGATACACCTGCTACCTCCTGAGAATGATTTCTAACACATTGCCCGTTAGCTTGGGAGTCTTTCAGGTGTTTTATCCTGTCCTGCCATATCCTGGGATAAAATGACACAAACATCTTTAGCTTTGTCCTTAACACCTAGAGAACATGGTGTTACCTCCTTCCACATTAGCATTTTTAATTTTTAGGCTGTTTTTTGAAGTTCGTTTCCTTCAGCAGCATTGCTAGTACCTGCTCTGGGCTGCTTGTTTCTGACCTTTTTGCTGATTTGTGCCGGTATTCCTGTTCCTGTGGCCACACAATAAACCGGACCAGTTGGTCTGAGTCAAAAGTGGCCTTTTATTTGTGGTAGATTGGTTTGACTCGGATCAGTTCGCTGGGCCGATTAACTGTGCAGCCACACGGGCGGTTGCAGGGGCCGCACTGGCACTGCACAGCGGCTGTCGGAGCTCACGCAGCCGCTGGAAGAAACGCTGCTCGCATTGCGGCCTGAGCACAGCCTGGGGTTAGAAACTGTGGGGAAAATTAAAGGAAATTTATTTACAAAGGCAAATTAAAAGATCTTTAAAGTAGCTGTCTTCTCTTGCAAGTAGCTGGTAAATGGATGAGGCCTTACTGATGTTTTTAAATACAAACAGGGAGTAGGTTAACTCTGCGATGCGCATGATCTAAAATTGGCCCTGATTTGTCTGATTTTCCTGATATTGAGGGTAGTTGAAAATTACTTATTACTTAGGAACTTAAGTGAATTCTGAATTTAGGTTTCTGTTCAGTCTGTAAGGACCATTTTCAGGGTTAGTTTTAGAGCTTATTAGTAGACTGTGTCATGTTAGCCCTGTCCTCGTTTCCCCTTTCCACCTTTCATTATCTCGGCTGCTTGTTCCAAAAGCTTTGCAGACCCACCTGTCCCGTGCGTCTGAATGGGACATTCTGCTTCTTTTAACTGGTCCCACATTCCCTCCTCTCCCCATACAGGTGAAAAAACTGGCCAGGCCAAAGGTTTTGGGGGTTTTTAAAGAGGAGGAGGAGGTTCATGGTATTAAGCCCACAGGAGGGGTTTATGGAGTAGATATTTTCCACAACCCGATTGTGACAGGATCAGATGAGGCTGTGAAGGCAAGAGCTGATGGTGCTTTTGCAAGTGTGGGCATGTCCTGCAGAGCTGGAGGAGCACAAGCCCCCGCGCATCCACATTGTCCCCTAGGGATCTGGTTGTTACTGCTGGCACTGCTGGGAAGTAAAGGAAAAGCGTTCTGCTTTGTGTTAGTGAGGGCATTCAAGAGCTACGGATCAGACACGAGACCATGAGGCTAAACTTGGTCGGTATGGAAAGATCTTTGAGTTACCTTGAAAATACATGATAGCTGCGCTTCTATCAGAAGTCATCGGTGATGACTCAGATGACTTCAGGCTCTGTCTTGTAACAAAAGCTGTTGCATATCCAGGCGGTTTAGCTTAGGAAGAACACTGAAGTGAAGGGTTTTAGAAAACCAGCTGTATGGTTGGGTTTGAGCTGCACAGGCATTTTCCACAGTCCTTGCTAAGTTAGATCTTAACCATGTAAAACTAGTGTACTCACACACATGCAAATGCTGTACATTCATAAGCATATGCGGTTTTTACCTTGCTAGACAATAGCATTTTGAAAGAGAACTAAAATTAAGTATTCTTAACTACAAGTACTGTAGAGGCTGTAAAAGAAGCTGTTCTGTTGTAAAATGTGATTACCTCTAGTTCGTAAGACACAGTTAGAACACCACAGATAGTGCAACACAGAAAATATGTCCGTGTGCCTTTGAGGACACTTACACGACTGTTGCTGAATGGGGGGTTGCATTGGTCTTGGTTCATTGATTGCTTGAAATGTTCCGATTGCCCTGTTGGAACGAAGCTGCTGCACTACCCTCCTCCATAAGAGCTAAGTAGCCTCACTGCTCTCACTCGTTGCCTGCTTAGCTAAAAGTTCAGTTTATTTTTAATCTCATTAGTTTTATTTTTTGCACACTGTTTCACTGTAAGGTCCCAGTCCCCAAAGGTGTTGAGCTCCCCTCTTTGCCACAGTCAGATCCTAAGGATTAAACTAAAGCTCAATATTTACACTTTTAGTGGGGGGGAGAGCTTTTATTCTTCTAAATGTTTCTTTTGGGTTTTCAAGCAATTCTAAAGTAAGAATAATTGACGAAAGATCTCGTAGATGTGTTCTGTCTTTTTAGTAGCCTCGTCTCTTAGCTGAATGAATTCATGCGATTTTCAATTTCGTATTAGGTCAGCGTTTGTTTGGGGAGACAATCCTAGGGCTAACACAAGGCTCTGTCTCAGACCTGCTGGCTCGCCCGAAGCCCTGGCACAAGCTGAGTTTGAAGGGACGGGAACCCTTTGTCCGCATGCAGCTGTGGCTGAACGATCCCAACAACGTGGAGAAGCTGATGGATATGAAACGAATGGAGAAAAAAGGTAACTTGGAGCAGACTGCTGACTCATGTTTTCTGTTATTTCAAAGATGACTTATGTCTTTTATAATTCTCCACAAATAGTATAGAGGCAGCATTGATCCAGTATTATGAAGGGTTATGCAAAAGGACTTCATGACAGCTTTTTCATAGCTTTATTTGATGCTAGCTCAAGCAGATACATCTCAAAAAAAAAACCAAGACCAAGCAAAAAATCAACCCCAAACCCTGAATATTCACCAGCTGTCGTGAAATCATTGCCATATTCTCCTATAGATTAATTGCTGAGGCCCTGGTGTATCACTGATAACTCGCCTTACCAAATGAGAAATGTGAGTTTGGGAGCTGGCTGTGGGTTATTAGTTAATAGTGCTGCAGCTGGTCACAGATGTTGGGCTGGAAGAACTGTGCATTGATTCCTGAGAGAGCTTCTTGCCAGTCCTGCACTGATGGTCGCTAGGAGGAAAGAAAAATGCAGTCTTTATAAGAGGGTATTTGAGAATAATTAAATGTGTAGCCTTTTTAGGGATGGGGGAAGGTGATTGTGTTAATACATGCTCACATAAAATGGCTAGGTCATGAGTACGTACCTGTGAGAGACCTAAGTGGTTATCGGGTATCTTAGTAGGGAGTATATCCTGAAAATCTATCCTACTCTGTATGTTTCTGTATTTTAAATTCATTACTAAAAAACAGTGGTTACTCAGAGCCCTGGTTTTAGTATGTTTGTGTGATTTTACAAGAGAGACTCTTAGGCTGCCATTATCAGCAGTTAACTAATTAATGATATATACATCTCTCGAGCTATCCCTTAATGATATTAGTACAGACAGCATTAATCGTGTGCACTGAAAGCACTGCTGTTGACTGATGTCCGGAAAGCATTAACACGTTTGATCAAGAACTTTGTGATTGTATTAAAAATTGCAGTGAGGGAGCTTCTGGGAAAATTCTAGTCTTGCATGCTTTTAAGAAGAAATTCAAATCCTTGTCATAGTAACCAGTATAATATAATGCGGTGCAGTATCTTATCGCAAATTGTGTATGATCTTCCATGGGGAGTAAAATCCACTTGGGTTTCCCACTTACAACTGTAAACCAAAGGGAGCCATGGTGGTTTTTGCTGTATTAGAAATATGGCAGAAATAAAATTGTCAACTAGCTGGATTTTTATAGCCTCAAAGAGAATATCACCCATAATGCAGGAAAATAAAATAAAAATAATTTCAAAGTAGTACTGACAATATCCTCTCAAAACTATTTTCTAAACTGGATTCTTATCAAATACTGTGCAATACATATGCTCTATAGATGGCACCTGAATAGAGATAAGGCTATAAATCATTTGAGACTCTGTACTGAGCTCCTGAACTGTGTAAGTGCTGTCCTCATATCAGAGCACTCTAAAGTGAATTCAACCCTGTATTTTCTGCAAAATTCTTTCATGCAGGTAAGGATCCTGTGATTTAACCTTTTAAATTGCTCTAGAGCCACATTAAGAATTTAACTTTCCCTTCAGCTAATGTCAGTTAAAGAACAATGCTACTGTATCTGCTACCTGTGAAACATTATTATCAATTATTTCTCTGCCACATTTTATTAAGGGAGTAAATTAATAATTATGATAAAGGTGAGCTGCATATATCTCTCTTTCTGTTCTGCCAGTCTGAAGTTTCTGCTATAAATGTCCATTTTAAGAGGTTCTGAAAATTTGCAACATACATTAACTAACCTCTTTGGAGGAGGCTGGGGGTTCACGCTCACTAGGCTGAGACACTCTGCACCACCTTTCCTGCCTTGGAAGGGTTCATTCCTCTTTCTTAGAACCTCCCGGGGTGTGTGCTGCTGGTAACGTCACACTCCTCACTGAACAGTGCTGAAGCCTGCTGTCAGGAGAAAATTTAATTCCCTTTATTTCCCCATTATTTCGCTTTTTAATAATCTTGTTCAATACCGCGTAAGATAAAAATTATATTAAAAGGGGCTCTGTTTTCCCTCAGTGGGCAGCCGCTAGTTCTGCAGTAGTGTCTGCTGCATCTATAGCTGAGCCCACGCTGAGGAGTCTTCCCAGAGGGACACGGTGATCCTGGGTTGGCACCAGCAGGAGGGAAAAAAGGTAGTAAAACTCAGGGGATAGAGCTGGCCTTGACAAGTTGGTCTCAGACCCAGATCTAGACCTTTGCCCAAATTACATTTAGGGTTTTTTTTTTTTCATAGGTCTCCTGAGAAGCGGAGACCGATCACAGACAAAAATCAAACTTCTCTGAAAATCAAGTGTGTTTGTGACTTGGATTCCAGTTTGAGCCTTGCTGTCACTGCAAATGTGCTGAATGATCTCCTTATGTTGTCTACACACAGCACATATGTTTAAAATAAGAATTAAAAAGGAAAAGCTTTTATAAACGTCATCTAAAGTTTCCAGAGAGCACCATTAAAGCCTAAAGCTTAGGTGCTAGTTCAGCACATGGCGAAGTGCCAGGATTGTGCCTTTGGCCCAATGGAAGTTTGTTCTGACAATACATTATCCTCCAAAAAAACAATTGCTTATGACGGAACAGTGGGACATCCTCTTTTATTTTTACATTAAGGAAATACGTGCATTTATATAATTTGTTCCATTCACGTGAGAGAGACCCAAATAAGCTATTGCAATTTTTGTGATCCCAGTGTGAGGTTACAAAAGCAGAGGTAGGCATAGGGCATGAAATTTTTCCCAAGCTGTCACAGCTCCATGCTGTCCTTAGGTGTCTAAAGATGGGAGCTCTGACCTACCAGAAACGCCACCCTTTGGAGAGCAGAGAAAGCAGAGATTCAGAGCGTCCTGGTGCATGGGTGTCTCGTGTTAACTCAGTTGCCTGACCAAATTCCAGAAACTCCAGCTAGAGATTGCCTAAACACCTTTTACATCTTCCATGCGAGGTTCTGTTTTGTCTCATGGCCTCCTTTAAGCTGCTGCACGTTGCTGAAGTGATAGATGCCGTCTTTCAGCCCTCTTGGTTGTGCTGTCAAAGGAGACAAGGGAACCTTGTGTATTGTTTGCCTGTCAGTGCAAGTTTGAAATAACACCTAGGAGTCTTTGAGATTAAAGACGAACGTGAGATTATGTTGCTGGAATGATTAATTCCATGGTGGAAGGTTGTAGCAGTTCCTTGAAGGCTGCAAAAATAAGGCCAATAGGTCACCCTGAAATAATACATTTACCTGTGGTCACTTTGCAGTTCTACGTCCAGTTGGAACAACTTAAATAGGTGATTTTTTAAATGAAGGAAAAAAAACCTTTGCTGTTTATGGTTATTTCAGAAGTGTACAGGACTATATCATGGCAGAGTGATGGATCATGAGCAACTCACATTCTGTTCCATATCAGTGATCTTACACAGTAGGCAATCCACAGGTAATCTGTCATATTCAGGCAAAACAAAATGCGGGCCATGCAGATACCCCCAAAGGTTACAGCGTGTGTTCAAAATTCACTTTGACGATAGTAAGACACAGTGTAAAAAGGTCCCACTGGACATCCCACCGTGTAGAGGACAGGATGCTGAAACCCACTGGAGACAGAAAACCTAGCCAGTCCCATAGGGAGCTCTGCCAGAAGCTGGCTTGTGCGAGAAGGGCTTTCAGCATTTCAGTTTACTTGATTGCATTGAATTTTTATTCTTTGTGCACCCTCAGCCTAAAGGCAGAACTGTGGGGAGACAGAAATTTATTTTTTTAAGAATGAGGTTGCTGACTGGTGTGACGTGCCCCACATTGGTCCCTGGCTCCGATCGGAGCTCCTGGCTGTTGGAGATTTACTGCCTGCTAGATTGATGTCAGGCTGGTGTAATCTGGAACTTAATAGCCGAGGTTATCACATTGCAGCTCTTGAATACCTAAACTCTTAAATATCTAGAATGTATTTAACAGGCCATTAAATATTTTATTGACAAGATTCATCTATATTTGCCATTTTCAGCCCCCTCATTAGCAATGCTTGTTCATGATACTGCCAGGTGCAGTAAATCCCACCTCTCTTCCGCTGGTGTAAATCAATCAAGTCAGTGACAGCCTTTACTGGGACTCTTTCCTTGCAGAATTTGCCAGGATAATTCAGTCCCTGTCGGGGAGGAGGGTCAGCAGTGGTATCGCAGGCTTCTGCTATTAGTCTCACCGAGCTCCATTGGTGCAGCAAGAGCTTTCTTAAAAGTATATGCGTTTTTGAAAGAGCTTTGCGTAGGGGAGGAGGGTGCTGTGGGCTGTTTTTCTTTCATAACCTGTCACCGCTATAGTGAAGATCTGTAGGAAAAAGCAGCAAACGCCTGATGAGTTATTCAGCCCATCGCTGGGATCTCTGGGCTCCGGGCGCCATCGTGTGTTGCAGACACGGCTGCGGCTGCCTTCAGCTTCCACAGTCATATTTTTAATTCAGAGACCTTAAGTGTTAGAGGGACCTTAGTGTACACCATAAGTGTTTAACAACCAAAACCGTTTAAGTTGAAATGAAGTGCAACTGTCCTAATCGGGTGCTTATGTGGAAGTTCTCCACTCTTGAAGGAGTGAATTTGAAATAAGTCATGTTAACTGAACCCTGTTATTCGTGTCCCGTGTTCACTGAAAAAGGAGAAAACTCTGGCAGGTTTCCAGGTGATTTATTCTCTTTTCTTGCCCTTTTCTTCTTTTTCTGCCTCTTGCATCCTCCCCATATGTGCTTTCCTCTCATCTCCGATGGTGCCCCTTCCTTTCTGTTCTCTCCGAATAGCCCATCCATGCATCTACAACCTGTCATCTTCGCATTCATTCCACAGCTCGTGTATTCATTGATTTTGCATTTGTATTCAGCTGGGGCTGATCCGATGCGCTTCTCTTTCAGCCTACATGAAACGGCGACACAGCTCTGTTAGCGACAGTCAGTCTTGTGAGTCCTCCTCCGCTGGAATAGACTACAGCCAGGGAGCCAGCCCGCAGCCGCAGCACCAGCTGAAGAAGCCCCGGGTGGTGCTGGCACCGGAAGAGAAGGAAGCTCTGAAACGAGCCTACCAGCAAAAGCCATACCCATCACCAAAAACCATTGAGGAACTCGCTACGCAGCTCAACTTGAAAACCAGCACCGTGATCAACTGGTTCCACAATTACAGGTATGAGATCTCCCGGGAGCCCTACTCATAAAGGATTTATTTTATTTGCTTTGGCAGGGTGCTACTCTGCTTCAGCAGACTGCGTCTGCTTCCGCTAGCATTGAGCAGTTGTACAAAAAGAACAGTTTTGACAGCAGGGAGGTTCTAACTAACAGTAATGCTAATGCTCCAGACTAATTTTAAGTCATCCCTGAGGAACAGCGATATTCACATATTGATGTAAGTAGTGCTTTTAAGCAGAAGGTCTCACTTTTGGGGTGGGCGTGGATTTAGAGATGTCCCTTAATGCATATTTATAAATCCCAATGCAGTAAGCAATGGTCTTTCTTACTTGCATATGCACACTCACACAGACATATACTCGCATGTATATACACACATACAGGTGTGTGTTGTGCGTGTTATGCCTGGGTCACTTGGTGGGGGGTGCTTGGAAGTGTCCTCTGCTGGATGGCATCAGAATTGCACTCCTTCCGTCACGTATTTTTCCCACATAAGAGCAAAAAGAGGATTTTCTTTTAGGTCTTGAGTCACTGAGCTCTGAAAATAGGCACCGTGTGTGCTGTATTTCTGGGAAGCTCCACACAGTCATGAAGGACAGAGAACTGATAACCCTGAAGTCAGATGTGGCCACAGCTTTGCTTCATTGTTATGATTAAATCACTGAGTCATGAAATAAGATGTTGGTCTGTTTAGTTCCTTTCTCATATTAGAAGGAACCTTCTCCACATTTGAAACATGGAAGTAGGTTTTGGCCTAGAGACACCGATAAAAAGAAACAATGCTGGAATGGCATGTAAGACTTATAAGGATTTGAATAAACATGTTGTCAACTGTGCTTGGGATTGGGAATCTTAATTACTGCAGCAGACTTTTCGCCAAGAAATTTGTGCTAATGAATATTGAACAGGTACAGTTAAGATACCAGATTTAATACTATTCTGCCCCTTCACTCGGAGCCAGTAATGTTCCTAATTAGTCTAGATTGCTAAACTTGTTTGTTTTCAGAAACTGCTAACATTTAAAGGGTATTTTCCACTTTGGCCCTTCTCAGCTTTTAACAGGGAAGTTGCGGAAGCAGCACAGTTTAATGAGATATCTCAGAAATATTCTGCCCAATAGTTAAATAACATTTATAGTGAGCAATGTAAAATTTTAAAATTATAACCAACGAGTAATCATATTTACACTGAATTTCATTGACTTGAATCAGTTTGCTACAGATGCAGCCTCTTTCACTGCTCAGAGTTTTCCAAATGCAGACCTCTCTTCCAATTCCCACTTCCAGGCAATTATACACAAGTTGGAGGAATGCCTATGAAAATATGTTCCCTTCGGCCTGACAGCAAAATGTGCTGTTCTCACTTACGCAGACGAGTGCAGGAGCACTGGTGGCATGTGTCATCTTCCTCATTATCATGAGATCTCCTGTTCAGGCGTGCTGCGAGAAAGCATGACAAGTCGTGATTGATCAGCGTGTTTAGCCACACCAAGCTATACATTAATGTAGACTAGGTGCTGACAGTTGTATACAAACTAAAAAGTGTATAAACAAGGTGCTATAGGCTGGTGAGTAGCACAGGCCTCCCAGCACTGAGCGATCGGGACCTGGTCCCAGATGTGCTGCTGATTCTCCAGGACTTTAAAGAGATGTTTCAAGCCTGTTTGGAGCCCAGGGCGCTCTGAGCAGTTGCCACCACTGAAAAATCAGAACTGTTCTTTTCCTCTGTAGGATAATTTTCTTAGCTTTCATGCATCAAGTACTCTTAAATCATTTGCAGGACATTGTAGAAGAGGTACCAGTTACAACTTCTGCTAGGGGAACAGGATCTGACTGTTCTGCAGCACATGTATTATAAGAAATAGGTAGTCTTTCTCCTCTTCACCTTCTCCAGGCCACGCTTTATTTGTCTGTTTTATACTCTTCCTCAGCCATTTCTTTTCCAAACTGAACAGTCTTCATCCAGAAGCAGTTCCACACCTCAGACCATATAAATTTTTCTTTAAAGTAACTTCAGGTGAGGCAGGGTACAAATTTGGATGAGTTTGTCTTCCTGTCTCTTGGGAATCCTGTTGCAATGATGCTTTTCCTTTGGGATTCAGCCCAAACCTCACTTTCCAAAGGTGGTTGCTACAGCAGAACCTACCTTTATAGCACCAAATGGGAAGTCAGCACTAGCATTTATTTTCCGCAGCAAAAGAAACTTAAAAAAAATCCTCAGCAGGCAAAGAAATAATTCACTTCAGACCATAAATAGGCATAAAGGACTTTGACATGTCTGCAAACTTCTCCAAGTCTATGGCTTTGCATCCATACCCATCACGTAGCTCTCAGAACATAAAAATAAGAATATGTATGCCTTGCCTTGCATTATTGAACCACATATACAGGACCCATCGGAGTTAGAGGCTCTGTTCTTTTAAGAACTGTACAAAAGAGTAGGAGGTAGGGGTTTCTATCCCACTTCACATGTGAAAACTGGCACAGAGACTTGGTAAGGTCACAGGGATGATACTACAGAGCATCAGGAATTATACCAAACTTTCTTGAATTGTAATCTAGCGCTTTTGGATCCTACATTTCATTGCTCTTACAATGGGCATATTTTTCAATGAACGGTAGCATTACGCATGTTTAGATGAGTTCCTGCAGTTGTGTGAAGGCTTGTACAGGGAACTTCAACATATACCCCAGGAGATCTCTGATACTTTGAGTTACACTGATGAATGCCAACAGGATGTGTTGATGTTGAGGCCAACACCTTCCACCGAGGGGAATGCTCTCTGGAATTTCCTAGCTGCTGTCACGAGTTCTTCTTTACCGTAGGGATTTAATTACTATGTTAATCAGGAGCCAGACTAGATTCCAGAAGCAATGTATTGGGTCTGAATTCCTGGGATTTCCACAGACATCAGACCTGCATTCTGTAGGGCTGTGGTCAGATACTCAGCGAGCAGGTCATCATTCAGTATCTTGTTGGAGCTGAGGTGTTTTAAATGCCATACAGGCGCAAAGCTCTTACCCGTTTTCTCTCCTGACTTGGGGAATGTTACAGAAGCAGCATGTTCTGGATCAATGTCCATGCAGGGAGATTACAGACACAAATAGAGCCTGGTAATCGATGTTGCAGGATGCATGCAATTAATGGTAATAGAAAATTAATGTTAGCACCTGTGGTCTTCTGTTAGGTGAATAATATTCTCCTAGGGAAAATTACAGACCCCCTAAATCCTTCAAAAGTGTAGAGTCAGCAAGTACTGCTGAAATACTCTGTTGCATTTCAAGTAAGTCAATAATATCATTAGCTTCAAAAGCAGTATTCAGATGGTGTTCTGTATTTATCATTATTTTTTTCCATTCTGTGCTGTCTTCCATAGCACATTTAGGGAAAAATGAAAAATTCCTCCAGCCATCAGCATTGGGACGTCATTTCACTTGTGATTTGCAAGACCCTTAGCAATTCTCCCTGGCTAAAACCAACAGTGTTATCTTCACTCTGAAAGATAAAGCTTTGCTAAACTCTGCCAGTGTCTGTAGTCTCGTCCCTGACCACAGGTCACTGAGGCTCCCTCTTGGTTGCAAATGAGGACCTGAACAGTGGTCATAACCTCTCCTACTGACAGAGCAGTGCAGAGAAAGAGTTAGCCTAGACCCTAAGATCGTTTTCATAAACTGTTCTGTGCTTGTGAGGATATTGGGAGCTCCTAACCAGAGAAGGAAGAGGGAGGGAGGACCAAGTTAAATGGCAGAGGCGGTGTGTTTGAGGGATTACTGCATGCTTCAAGTAACAGGAGGCACAAGGTGGCACACCGGGCAATTTTGACCATACGTGGAGTGCATTAATTCCCTTGAAATGCGCTGCTTGCCTTGTCACTATTCGTGTTCTGAAATTGATTTTTTTAAATAAAAAACGAGGCAGAAGTCATACCTGCTCATAGACGGACAAGCTGTCAAAAGGCTGTGCTTCCCCAGAGCAGTTTCAAAACAACGGACTTTGTTTCATCTTCATTTCTCCTTGGTGTCCATGAGAACACCAAGGGGGTTGTCCAGATTCCTTCATTTTTTGTTTAGGCAAATTGTGGCTCATTTCTAGTAGAAATCTGAATTGTTGCATATTTACAAACTGATCTACTAGAAATATATTCGTATTTTTAAAATCATCCCTTTTCTGGTCCAATGTATTGTAAATTTTCGTGTTTCTGATGTCAAACTTCCAGTGGGAACGGGAGACTGCAGAGCCTTTCAGGTCTGTCCCTTAAACCATGTCCAGTGCTGTACAAATTCAGCATACAATTCTGAATGTTACTTAATTTAAACTTGCAAACAGAGGGAAAATGATCTGTCATTGGCTTTCACCACTCATTTTAGTACAAACTGATTATCCACATCAAGTTTCTGGTTTTGCTGTATTCCATAATGCAGGCTGGGGTTCCTAGAAGGGGCAGCGGTCGAAGTCAGATTTACAATAAATAGGCGAAATCCTGGTTGAAGTCAGAGGGGTCAGTCTCAACACACTGAGCACTGCAGAAGTGACCAGAAACGGCTTCTCTGCTCAAAACCCTGGCTGCCACTGCCTGCCCTCCCGCGGCGCCGCGGAGGAGCCCCGGGGCGGTCCGGGGTTTGCAGCCTGCACCCCTTCTAGCGCAGCAGGCGTGTGCCCAGGGAAGATGAAATTAAGAGCGCGTCGACAATATTTCCTGTTCTTCCAAATGCCTTTTCAGTCAGTCCTTCGGGTTTGAGGGTGTGAGCGCTTCCACTGACCCGGCTTGCTGTGGCCGTCCTGTAGCCGAGACAAAATGGCGTCTTAGGAAAGGGCGTTTTGAATGGCGTATCTGGCAGAGCAGGGTGGCTCCGAGTGACCCCCAGCAGACTCACCGTCCCTCTCCCCTGTCTCCTAGGTCTCGCATCCGCCGGGAGCTGTTCATCGAGGAGATCCAGGCCGGGAGCCAGAGCCAGGCTGGGTCGAGCGACTCTCCTTCCGCCAGAAGCAGCAGGGCCGCTCACAGCTCCGAGGGAGACAGCTGCGATGGCGTGGACGCAGAAGGCCCACCTGAAGGAAAGCCGAGCGGCCCGGAGGCAGATGAGTACAATGCAACCACAAAGTCTCAGGGAGGGCCAGCGGAGTCGGCTTTCGAAGCGGGGGAAGAGGCACTGCAAGGCGCCAGGTCTTCGGAGAAAGCGGAGCCGTTCCAGGCGGAGAGCCTGGAGGACACCGACGACGAGGGCAGGCTCAGAGCACCGCGCCAGAGCTCTCCGCCGGCATCGCAGCGCCCAGGAGAAGCTCTGGAGACACTGCCAAACTCTGCCACGGAAGGGGATGCCTCTACCTCAGCTGCCTCCACCTCAGTCCTTACAGGGGAGAGCTCCTACAAGTCAAAAGAAAGTTCAGAGAAAATCTCCAGTGTGCCAAGTACGAGCTCGACGCCGGCCGCAGGCTCGCAGAAAGCCAACTCTCTTCAGAGCTTGTTTGGCTTCTCCGAGGCGGCGAGCTCCAGGAACACGCGAGACAGCTCCTTGAGGAAAAAGAAAGCGGCAAACTTGAACAACATCATCCACCGCTTGGAGAAGGCCGCGAGTCGAGAAGAGGCCGTCGAGTGGGAGTTTTGAGATTAAACTCGCCCAACTCGGGAGAGCTGGGAAGTGAAACTGGACCGCTACTGGTTTTATTGTGTTGCGCACTTAACCGCCCTGCGGGCCACAGGGCAAAAACGCCATAGGCCAAGGTGCATATAGAAAACAAAAAGGAGCGTTAAGCCCAATTTATGTTTGTGTTTTCGAGGAAGAAAACTGAAATGTGTAGTCAAGCTTTTTTGTACCCTGAAGTGTTTTTATTATTGCCCTAAGTGATTTCCACAATTTCTGGAATAACTCATACAGCTTTGCCTTGTGCCCTCCTCTTTGGTGTGGGCTTTAAAAAAAGAAAAACAGAAAAAAAAGAAAAAAAAAATCAAACCCACATATTAAAAGGGGGCTTTTTATCTGCCATCTAATGGCTACAGAGCGATAATACACTATTATCTTCTTAAACCAGGAAAAAAGGGGAGATTTTTCAAAAAAAAAAAGAAAAAAAAAAGAAAGTTTTTTGTAGCTGTTCAGTTGCCACTAAGAGATTGCACAGTCAACCGACTCTAAACACACTAGTTTGGATTCCTACATATTTTCAAGAAAAGAAAAGAATCTTGTTGTTTGAAACTTTGAATTAAAAAAAAAAACACATTTACTCCACATATTTTTTAACAAAACAAAAAAAAAGTCACATCAGGAAAATATCTTAATTTGTGGTAGCTGACTTAGTGTTTTCTTGTAAGTGAAATAGAATATTGACACGTAGTGCACATTGTTTCATAGCTTTAACTGATTCTGGTCTTTTGCAGACCAGAATTTGTTTAATACACTCCATTTTAGGCCAAATCAGGACAAAAAAAAATCTGAATCTAGGTATTTTATAATCTGCTTTTTAACCTCTAACCACAGAGCACGCTGATCAGACCTCATATCTAGGAGGTTTAGGAGACAACTTAGAAACAGCATGTACTTGATCATTTCACTTGGTTCGTAGTGTACAGAGTTTCCTTTCAGTCAAGACAGATAGCTCAAAAAATGTTGGCCAGTAACATTTCAGCCTGCTACTTCGGAGACGTATTCCGTAACCCGAAACATTCGGCTTACCTGGAATCGATGAAAGCGTAGTTCACGTGTACGATTGCTGTCACACACCACTAAGAGGGGACTGGAGCTGCCTCAGATAGAGAACTTTTCCTGCTGTTGGTGGCCATTTACTGACTCTCTTCCCGCCACAAGCACTGATTTTAAATACGTTTTAGTTGTGGGAAGCTTATTTTTGCGTGGAAAAAAAGAGTACATGGCAATGACCAGACGGGCTCTTACCGGGACGGAAATAGCCCAAACTCCAAACCAAAACGTTCATGCTCCCGAGTCCCAGTCTAGACCATTCTGCCCTGCAGAAATACAGCCTTTTTCCATTATTTTATGCACAGGTTAGGGCTGATCAAAGTACAAATCAAATTCTAACTTGTCTCTAACTCCTCCTGTTGTCTATATGTATATGCGTGAGCATAGAGGTGTGTGGAAGGATGTGTGTGCGTGAGTGTGTGCGTGCAATTTTATACGTCTGTGTATTTTCTTACGTACTTGTGCACACATAGAGTGCATTACTGCCACCTTTTTTCAATAAGCTGTTTTATCAGTTATGGCTTCTACAAGTTTGCTAATTTAGACTCCTTTATTGCCATATCTTTAAAACTAACAATAGATGATTTCGGAATATATATATATATAAATATATATATATATATAATTTTTTTTTGCTTATTTATAGGTGCTGTATTTTATTATCTGATTGTTAGGAAGGGATGAAAGGGGGCAAATATTCTTTAGAGGGATAGACTGCCGGCAGTATTGGGTATAATTTACAAGATGTAGTTGTCATACTGTATATTATTGATTGAAGACTTTTTGACCGTATTGTGTATCATTGAACTTTTGTCTTAGGTCAGCATCTTTTTGATGACACTTTAATGGTGCATTCATTACTTCTTAAGTTTAATTAATATTACTTTTCTGATTTTGGGGGAGGGAGGGATGGGGAGAGGAGTTCCGACTTTAAAGGTATGTTCCCAATATTACACCTCAGTGTGCTTGTATTAATTCATTAGTAGGATTTTTGACTGTAAGATGTGAAACCACATTTCTTGCATGATGTTTTAGAACTTATGTATTTCATTTACAGTCTCTTAACATGCAACAGCAGCACTTAGCGCAAGTTTTCACAAATTAAGAATCAGTACACTAAAATCAATCCTTTTCATGATTAAGAAAAGAAGGCTCTAGGAGGCTGAAAGGCAGGGATTTATTTCCTATTTTTACTGCTAGCTGTTTCAGGATACCTCCTTGGGTAATTGGGGACTTGTGATGCAAAACTAAAATTGAGGAACAGAGAGAGCAACTGCCCCTTTCTGTGACGAGCTGAGGAGACAATTTGTACTAACAGACCCCAGTATGTGGCAGCACGTGCTGGAAGCGGTTACGGCTTCTTACCTGGAGCGCAGTTAGTCCGCGCAAACGGCCAGCGAGGGAAATAACGTGGTGAAGCAAAGTGTTACCTCTCTGTATCTGTACAGTGTCCTGGTTTGACTTACAAAGCACAGCTCCATCGATAAATGCACGTCCTGGTAAAAATACACATACCTTAATACAAGTCACAAGAAGATGCGTCTTCAGCCAAGAAGCAAAACTTCTGACTAGAAGACGCAGATATTTTCTTAAGTTCTTTATTTTTTTTCTTTGTTGTTGTTTGGTTCAGGTTGGGTTTTTTTAATTAATTAATTCTAGGCAATACACTTGCCAGTCTGTTCCTACTGTCCTTGTCTGCTGAGTTGAGATCCAGGTGCTTGATACAGTCAAGTGGTTACTCTTGGCTTTCTCGATAGTGAGCGTTTTTTCTGTTCGACGATTTTTTTTAAATTAATATTCCCCGAACTGTTCTTGTGCCTGTGTCTATATGATTGCATTCCATGATGCTTACTGAGAGCTCTTGCTGCATTATACGACAGCAGAACTGTATTCACAGGTTGAACGCAAATGCAGCACTTAAGGTCAATCTCTCTTCTTAATAAGCAATACGTAAGTGCCTTGAAACTTATAGCTTTTCTTTTTTTTTTTTCTCTTTATTTTTGTTTTGCTTTTCTGGTTTCCACTAGTTCTTTAGGATTCTTTAGCGTCTGCCCGGTTTTTAATGCTGTAATGATTTTTAAAAAGCATATCTGTAGCTTGCCCTAGAGGAAGTCTTTCTTTTGTAACACTAACTGTTAATTCTAAGCTCCATTATTACGTTTGAATCATGTAATTTTGCTGGATAAAGACAGCATTCATAAGTCAGAAGTCAATCCATCCTGCCAAGGGTTGTCATTGGTATCTATTATAAAATTAATCAAATAAAATGCTGTCAGTATTTCCTATATTTTTGGCACTTTATTAATGGCTTAGCTCCTTTTGTTGTTTCATATTTAATGATCTGCGTTGAATGTGGATTAGCCTGCTGAGATGCTATTGGGGTGACCCGGGCCGTCCTGCCAGGTGTCACTTCGGGTTCCTTAGTGACCCCCTCATTTAAGGGCACGGGCAGACGAGCACCCTCAGATCGAGCTCATAGAGTTTAAGTGATGTTCCCAGCTGTTTGTTCCCGATTTTTAGCCAAGGTCACGGCTGCTTTTCTGTTTCAGTGGAAAGTAAAATGGATTAGCTTGAACTACTGCTGAGATTCTCTTGTTGGAGAGGAGTTACCTACTGGCTTTCCAAACGGGCAGAGAACTCCCCGGTTTAGAGACAAATCTTCAGCAACACTGAAAGATTTTAGCTGTATTTCTGATCAAGTGCAGCATTTGAAAGTAACGCTTTTAGGGAAATGTGTATTGGAATAACTTTTTTTGCTTAATTAAAAGAAAAGGATAAAAAGTCAGTGGAGAAGAAATGCCAAAGAGGAGCACGGTGGCTTTTTACCCTCTTGGGTCATTGATTACGCGGGGAGGGAAAAGGCGTGATTCAGGCACGTGTGACGTGGGGCTCGTCTCGCCGGGAGTGTCGTTTTGTAGAGCGCCGAGCGTCGCAACGGAGCCCTCGCTGGTGGCGTTTCTTTTCCTGGTGGATAAAAGCACAGGTGGTTTTCAGAAAATCTGTAATGCCAGAGTCTGGTTTTTTCTGAGGTTCTTTAAAGCATTTTTATTTTCCCTTTCTGTTTCCAGTTCCAGGCTCTTACTAAAGCTGCGGGTGAACAGCCCAGGCTATCTTAACAGAAATACCTTTATACTGCAGTTAAAATTGTCATGTTTTCTCTCTGGATGGTTAGGGAAGGAAAACAAGTGTAACGCTTTGTTTGCTAAAAGCAAGGGAAGAGTATCCCTTGGCAGAGGGGTCATACAATATGATTGTCGGTAACGCTTCCATTTTTGAGGATACAGATTTCCGACAACGGAATTGCACATGTTTATTGGCAGAAATGCGTTTGATTACAGTTGCATCAAGCCATAAAATTTGAGCATTTTATTTATTCATCTGTAAAATGCCTATAAATAGAGCCACTCTTTAAAGGAACCTGTATCAGTGCACTCTGCCCATATCGTGAATTAGCAAGTCCTTTAGTAATAAACTCCTTGCTGTAATAGGAAAGATCTGTCTTATAGTTCAAAAGAAAAAAATGTATGTGCCTTTCTCATCAGGTGAAAGATCTTTGCATTATCTTTATGTAACTTGTTCATATGGGAATGGTGTAGAGAAGGGGGTTCATGAACACCACAGAATTCTATGCAATATTCTCTGATCCAATTCCTTAGAAGTTGCTATTTTTCACTCCTTTAATGGGAGAAATAGTAAATTAGAGAAGTGCATCATTCTGGTGGTAACTTGAACTACAAAGCTGATAAATTTACATAAAGTAGGATTGAGGGAAATCTGACAAAATAATGTAATGAAATAATGGAAGATGCCAACAGTGATTGCAGTCCCCACTAGCACAGTTGCAGGCAGAAGTCTGTCATTTTCCGTCTCAAAATTACTAATTTCGAGTATTCTTAAAACTTCTGTGAAATAAAAATGCTTCTGGCAAAACCAGGGCAGGTTAGAAACAAAAAAAACCACATTTTGACCATATATAAATTATGAGAATACACGAAAAAAAGTAATTGGTTTTGGACACATCTTTGCACTTAAATCCAAAATAGTTTATTTAAACTGAAATGTCGCTGTAATCTGGACTAGTGCTTTTAGCAAGGTTGCAAAGAGATCGGTAATCTTGGCAATTTGTCGCAAACTGAAAGTAAAGCGGTGACATTTTAACATGCAGACGGAGGGCACTATTTTTGCTTCGTTTGTGTCTCTTTCTAACATGGGAGTCTCTTAAAGGATCTCTTCTTTCTTCTCCACCCAGTGCACGTATCCTCGGGTATTCTCTGTCTTAAAGCCACTGTGTATGGCTGAGCTGTGAGCGTTTCTTGAAGACTATCAGAAATATAGGAGGAGAAGAAGAAAAGTTGGTTCTTAGGTGGGGGCCGGATTTAACGTTCACTAAAACCACATCAAGTCTTTCCCGTAAGTGAGTGGCACTTTTGGACCTGACGAGACAAGCTGCTCACAGCCTCATATTCCTAAATTTAACTCACACAGATAAACCAGCTGCAAAGCAGTATTGCGTTCACTCGTATGTTGGCCTGCTACTTTCCCCTTGCACTTTCTGTTGCCCCACTGTTTGAACGTCAACATTTTCTTCCTTTGTGTTGCATATACAATCAATTTTTTTTTTTTTTTTTAAACAGGGAATTTTAAAATTGTGTACAAACAAAAGACTTTTTTTTCCAGCAGTTTAAAATCTTGCCGGATGCTTTTAAATTGCAAGGAGGATCACTGGCGTGGAAAGCACGAGATCTGACTTTCTTTTCTGGCTCAACCTTCTTTGTTTGAAAAGTGACTTAGTTGTCCCTGTCTCCTTCACATACGTATTTGAGCTCTGAAATGTAGAAATTTTATTTCACCAATTTGTTCTTTCCTCCCCATCTCTTTTGTGGGATATCTTAACTATGCCATATATAAAATATAGTTAATAATGAACTTTATAGCAAGAAAAGCCCTTTATGCTATGCCTAGGGACTGATTTGTCCTACATGACCAGGTCATGTACTATACCCTACCCTATTAATATGCAAGGTTACAAAATTTTTATGCTCTGATGGTGAAATTTATCCTTTTGGAGAAGGTTAGCGTTAGGCCTGTGCACTTAAGTTTTCAAAAAGCCTTAAAAATAGGTAAGTGGTGCCATCTCTCTCCTCAGGGATGATTTCCGCCCCCCCCCCCAGCCAAGTGGTACTGTGGCACATTTAATATAAATTATGAGTTGTAAGGTCATTTTGCAGTTGAAGAAAGTCATTCATTGAACTTTTATTAGTGAGCCTCCTCACCAATATCCTCTGGTACAGCCAAGGGCTGATGGGGGCATCACACCTGCTTCTCCCAAAACCTGGGCGCTCCGTGTCAAACCCAAAGTCTTTGGCTGTCTGTGAAGTCTGCATTCCTACAACCAGTTTGTGAATGGAAAAAAAACTGATCTGATTCCCGGGTTTGATTTTCATTGCTATTCACAAACATGTTCTGGCACTAAAGTGCATTAAAAGGAAATGCCTCCTTTTAAAAAATTAATAAGCTTATTGTATTTTTCCTTGTCCAGCTATTCTATAAAGAACAATTGCTGCCATTTTTCAAGTTTGCTTTACTCACAGTGATGTTAGTAGATTTTTACTGCAGTTCTGTACATTTCTTATTATTAAAACTGTTGGTTTCATAGTATCATTTCAGTTTCTTTATATTTTGAAACAGCCAAGTGCAGAGAATGACTGAATTCTTAACCAGAACGAACTAGTGCAGGAAACAGTAGAGCAAAAGTGAGATGCCTAAAGTCCCCATGATGTCGTGTCTTTGACTTTTTATTTTAATTTTAGAGAGATTTTTACTACGTAGTATAATCTTCATCCAAAGATCCTTGGAAATGGAGAGTCATACCAGGAATTTCCTGCTGTTACGGTGGCATACCTGCTTCTTGCATAGTTACTGTGTAATTCTGTGGTAGTGTTCATAGCAGCGCAATCTCTCTATTGGTAACAAGAATAACGGCGTTAAATTGCATTATCCTCTTCTGTCTATGCGGGTAATTGATATGCATTTTTAGGAGTTGTTAAATGTGTATATGTACATGATTCCAGTGTGGAAAAGCCCCTCTGTATATGTAATGTTTACGGGCTTGGTCTTAATGGTGCAGTAGAATTGCTACAGCCAAATTCATGAAGTCATTTGGGACGTAGGTGAGTGAGGGCTTAAAACCAATATGTATTTTAATGCGTAGAGGATGCCATTTTCCCACTTGTCAGATAAGTTCCCTGTTGTAAAGAGGGGATTAGCCGTCTGAGAGATCGGGTTGTTTGAGATACGCCGGTTTAGCTAATGAGGAGGGAAAAGATCACGTTCAGAATACATAAAAATAATTCCAAGGGTCTGAGAGGTGCAAAAGCCAAGTAATTTGAAATGAAAGGTCAAACCTCGTCTGCAACATCCTGTAACAGTTGGTCTGTACATTTTGCTTTGATACGGCTTGCAGGAAGTCAATATGCCAGATATTTGCACATGTAAAATATACTTTTCTGTATCTATGTACGGTGGGAAGGTGAACAGTAAAGACATTCGCAACGTATTTAAAAGAATCACAAAAACAGCTGATCAGTAGATTAAGCCAAGTACCCAGTTAAAGCACACAGTTCATTCTTGCTCTCCCTAAGCTGAAAATTCAAGTATTCTTAGGAATGAGATAGAAATTCTCTATTCTGCAGTTCCTCTCAGAAGGCAAGCATCTGTTTTCAAGAGAAGAAATAAAACTTGGCACTTGACTTGCTCTGAAGTATAATCCTATCTCCAAGTAATGACAAAAAATATTTTCTACAATCAGTCTTTCAATCAGACTTCTCTGGCTTTTGTTCGCTTACATTAGACCCTTAGTGCTATTTTGATGTAGTATTTATATGTGGGTAAATTATTACTAGCTTTAAAAGTGTTTCCAAAGTACCTAGTTACCTCTGGATGCTCGTACAGGCTATACAGGGAGTACTTGAGCATCTGGTTTGTAAAGGAGGCGTGCAGGGAATAAGCAAGGTCACATCTGTAGCGTACTTTTCTTTTTCCTTGGTCAGGGCTTCCATTTCCTCCTCGCCTCCTCTAGGAGTTGGAGATCATGGATCGGGTGTTTTTCTGTGGGGGAAGGATTTTAGTTTAGCTTAAAATGATTTTATTGTCATTCAGTAGGCATGCCGTCAAAATCCTGTATGTTACTGCATTTCCCGTTAAGTTTTTCGGTTTTGCTACTTTCCTAAAATTTACTATTTAATGAACTTTCTATACTTGGAAAGCTATGTGCCTTATTTCCTAATCTCTTCATGGAGAGTAATCTAAAGCACAGTGATCTAGATTGCAGCATTCACAGCCGCTTTTCATTTGGATGGGGGGAAAGAAAACACCAATCGAGGAGCGTTTCAGTGGCCCGACATGAGTTGCCCCTTGGCCAACAAGCACTTCAAACACTGTGCGTTAAGTCTTTGTGCAATAGAAACTCTCG
The DNA here is from genome assembly GCF_030936135.1 of Gavia stellata. Classification (NCBI taxonomy): domain Eukaryota; kingdom Metazoa; phylum Chordata; class Aves; order Gaviiformes; family Gaviidae; genus Gavia; species Gavia stellata. Next base: position 5,329,407 of record NC_082618.1, read on the forward strand.
TTCTGCGTTCGGAGGTTCGTGTCCCAGCCGCCAAACGCAGGCGAGCGCGAGCTCTAGTTTAGGAGATTCAGGTTCCTGGGGAAAAAAATAATAATAATCCCTCTGGGTTGGCTCCAGCAGCACGGTGGGGCCTGGGGTTAGAAGGTCCACCATCGCCCAGCAGCGTTGATGCTCATAAGGCTCAGTCTCGCCCGGCGTGCTCGTAGGTCTGTCAGCATTCACGAAACACTCGTGGACTTCAGCCATCGCTAACTGCAACCGTCTCCTTTTGTGCCGTTAGTAATACATGCTGTCTTCATTTCCGTGCCCGGAGCCGTACCGTCTCTGGATGGCGAGGCACTGTAAAGTCATTCCAGTCTTAATTTGGTTTTGTAAAGAACAGGCTTTCTCCCACCGGCATCCTCAGCCCTTACCAGCGCGTGTGTGTTATTTTTCAAGCTTGCTCTCTCTACAGCATCATAAGGTGAAATATATAAAGGTGGTTTGTAATTAGGAAAACAATCTAATATTTCCTATTTATGAGATTAATTTTTAACAGTTTCTTTTTTGAGGTTTGTTTTTGTTTGATATAAACGCAACAGGAGTATACATATCCCCTAAACGGACGTTGGAGAAAGTTTGGGCTATCCTAGCGATGGAGCAGGGTGGTGTCAGCTCGTCGTAGTATCCATATCATTGTGCCCCTGTTGTGTTTTCTAGAGCAATCATTTTTTAAAAAAAAAAAGTATTTTATCTAAATGCCTAATAAATAATATTATTTAAATAGTTTTAAAGTAATTTAGGACTGAGAATAAGAAGCCTCAGTTGTGAGAGAAGAGACTTAAAGTATACAGAGAGAGAAAATACCCTAAGCCTCCTAGAGCCTCTACTGAGAATTTCATGAAGATGCAGTGCCCCTTTGTCAAAGTACATTGCGATTTATTCAAGAGTGTTAATTTAAAATGAGAGACTGGTTTCCTGTGATGTTCATCTTTGTTGGCATATGTTTGAATTTCTGAATTCAGAGCTGATTTTCTTCTCATTCAAAGTTGGTCAAGGAAAAAAAAAAAAGAAAAAAGACAAAAAAAACACCTTGTGCAGCAGCAACTTTTCCTGGTGTGAACTCTGGAAATACACGTTGTGAATTGATCTTTGTCACGGAGGAGTCGTTTAGTTTTCTTGCAGTGCCGAAACACGTTCAGACAGGCTTTCCCTGGCTAGGTAGCACTTCAACGAGCGAGCGAGAGAAAAGCTGCATAAGCCAAACTGCAAACCGTTGCGCTAGAAATTCCCCCTGCTCGTCGCAGGGGAGCGTGTGTCTGCACGAGGGACGATGCCAAGGGCCTCCGGTCAGCACTGAGCCAGCCGCCCCGCAATAAAACCGTACGGTGGGCAAAGCTGGAAGGTGCTGAGCTAGTTGCAGGGCACATCACCACTGCTGTGGATTTGGAAGCAAATTTGCACTTTGCCTTTCGAGGGTGTCCCACTAAAAACCATCAGATGAATTTCCCACGCGAGGTTCTTTCCTTCTGGCATAGTCTGAAAGAAAAAGAAAAAAAAAAAAAAAAAGACCAAACAAAAAAAAAAAAGCCCTACGGTAACTATTGGATAACCTCTGCAAAACAAGAAAGGTTGTTCCTGTCAGAATACTCTATGCATTTCTGTGCTGAAAAGCGTTTTCTACCGTTCCTTTTCCGAAAGCGGGCACCGCGCGCCCCTCTCGCTGGAAATGCTGCGAGAATGTCAAATGTACGAATTTGGACGTTAATTCCAAAGCAGATGGAGGCTGGCTGGGGGGGGGGAATGTTCTTTTTTTTTTTTTTTTTTAATTGTTTCCCTCATGTCCCTTTTCATTTTTTTTTTATTAAAAAATTAACTCTTTGCATTTGTGCAATAACTACTTGCCATGATAATGGGCAGACCTTTGAAATGCCCCGACTACTAACACAGCACAAGATGAACTCAAACAGAAAGTGGTGTACTTTTTCCTGAGAACTTTTTTTTTTTTTTTAATAATAAGCTCAGTTTTTACCCCAGTGTATTGTGGTGTCTTACATTTTTAGCAGTATTTTATATTTTTTCTGTAACGCACTAAGTCTTAGATGTTTTTAGAGCTTGTTTGTTATATTCACAATCACGGATTTAAAAAAAAAAAAAAGATCCTCACAAAGACCCAATTGACCAAAAAAAAAAGTGTCATTTTTTTGTACAAGTAGCTTTGAGAAGCCCACATTGTGTTGCTGTGACTCATCTTTTGTAACATTTTATTTCTTGGTATTTCTTTAAACATAAAAGTAAGAGTTTATATGGCTGGCAGTAGCAGGGCAGCGCTCCCTCCGTCAGCAGAATGGCATTGTTTCTTCTGTCTTTGTTTGGTTAGCCATATAATGTTTGTTCTCAGCACTGTACAACGGTCCCTATATGATATGGAGAAGCAATATCACTGTATGAAACTCACACGATGTATTATTATTATTATTATTCACTAGCACCCTAGGTGTGATAATTGAAGTAAATATCTTTTATACAAACACACTTACGCGTGGGCTGTCTTTATTGAGGTGAGACCTGAGTCCAAGCAGCAAACATTTACATTGGTGGTTCTCTTCCAGTCATGTCCAGGGGAATGAAGGGGCTGCGTTTGGTGGGGATTCGTGTTCATCCAAGGGTGGGAAATTTACTTTTGGTGTATCAGTTTTGGGGGGGCGGAATGTTTTCAATACCTTAAATACTGAAGTGTTAGATTTCCAAACTGTGTATCCTTTTTTCAGTGAAATTCAAGTGTGACGATTCCTGCCGCAGTCGGTGGGAGGTGGACACCTGGCTCCCTGGACAGAAAAGATGTATTTTGGGCCTGAGACTGCAAGGGGGATTGTTCTGAGCACCATAATTAAAAAATTAGATTAAAGATGTCTGAGGTCAGAAGTGCTTTATGTTCAAAAATGAAAATGTAAAAGAATTCTGCCAGATATTTGACTCACTGTTTATTTTTAGATAATTCATATAAATTCCTCTTCTAGTGCCTTATGAGATGATGTTCCTATAAATATACTTAGTATTTACAGAGTCTAGAATTTTACGTTTGGTAAGGAAAAGATGTTTTAATCCGTCAGTAGAATTATATATTAAAAACTAGTAGAATAAAGCTCTAGCTTGAATGCTCTGGGTTTCAGTAGAGCGTGTGTGTGTATGTGCTTGCCTGTGTGCTGCTGTTTTACTTGGCATGCTCGTGTCTGGTTTTGGAATTGTGAATTGGAGGTTATTTTAAGGGACCTACATTTATTTACATCGTCTCCTGCAGTACATATCTTGCATCTTTTTCCTGCCAGGCTGTAAGATCGTGTGTTGTGTGCCTCCTTGTAGGCTGAGGTTCCTGTTGAATAGGGTATGTTCAGTGTGGCTTGAGGGGTTTTGGAGGGCCAGGCTGGAAATTTCCTGTCCCAAAATGTCTAGCTGGCTGTCCTGGAGAGCAGGGCGTCGGGCTGGGCTTTCCCAGCGCACTCCCTCCCTTCCAGCCGTTGCTGGGATCCATCAGCTGGGCACCCCGGTGCAGTGTAGCACTTCGCCCAAGTCAATGTGTTCGTTGTGTGTCTTTGCCATCTTTAGCTTTGGTAAGTTCTGCAGGAGTGGGTGGGATACTCTTCAGAATGTGTCAGAAATGCTATTTAATGCCTTCATTTCTTTATAAATGTGTGGTTTCTGCTTTTGAAATGTCTGTGTGACAGGTTGTTCCACATGATGCAAAGCTTCTCGGTTTAACAGGTTTTTTCCCCCTACTATTTAATGACTGGTCAAACTGTTGCTTGCTGTAAATGGCATTATCTTGTATAATTTGACCCTAATCATTTTAAGCGTGATACTAAACATCTACACTTTTAAAGTGTTATGACTCAAGTTGGTGAATTTGTAGATTTATAACCTGCGCTTTTCTTTAGGTATGGTGGAATCAGCACCGAACTACTAAAATTACACACATGGTCATGAGCAAAAGATGCATTATACTTGTGAAAGCACAGAGCTGGTACATAAGAAGCTGGAGAGGGTTCATTGTAGCTCAGAACCACACATGCAGGATAAAAGCAGACTGTCCTCAAGCCTAAATCTCGAACAGTTAATTTTCAAGAAGCTAGGAAGGCAACCAAAACTGCAAGGATGCATCTCAGAAGTCAGGAGCGGGTACTTACGGTCTTCCATGGAGATAGCTGGATCTTCTGTGATAGCTTCATTGGCAGCCCTTCAAAAAGCCCTTCAAAAGGACGTTGAAAAAAGGATGTTGAGGAGCAGCTGAGGGAGCTAGGGTTGTTCAGTCTGGAGAAGAGGAGTCTCAGGGGAGACCTCATCGTTCTCTGCAATTACCTGAAAGGGGGTTGTGGTGAGGTGGGTGTTGGTCTCTTCTCCCAAGTGATAAATGTCAGGACAAGAGGAAATGGCCTCAAGTTGCGCCAGGGGAGGTTCAGGCTGGATATTAGGAAAAATGTCTTCCCGGAGAGAGTGGTGACACACTGGAAGAGGCTGCCCAGGGAGGTGGTGGAGTCACCATCACTGGAGGGGTTCAAGGAATGTGTGGACGTGGCACTGCGGGAATGGTTTAGTGGGCATGGTGGGGTTGGGGTGATGGTTGGATTTGATGATCTTACAGGTCTTTTCCAACCTTAATGATTCTGTGATTCTGTGAAAATCTCCTTTTCAGAAGGGGAAGTGTATGCTGTGTGTTCCCATAGACCCATACTGGTCAGCGCTGGGGCATACTTGTATCTCACCACTGTTCCTGCTGGTGAATAGCTGCTTCTGGAGTTAAGATGCTGTAGCAAGGGTGAGGTTTTACACAGGAAATACTACAGGCATTTGCTGAGTAAATGGGAGACATCCTTGTTTGTTGTATCCTTAGGTGCAGGAATAAGCTAGCACCAGGTGAGCACGTCAGTGACACAGGTACTGGCCGTGGGCCCGCTCCTGCCCCACAGTCAGCGAGAGGTGGTTTGCCTTTCAGTGGGAAGGGGGGTGTTTTTTCACATGCCATCTTGTTCCCACCAGGTAAGAACATACTGTGAGTAGCTGACGTGGTGCTTTTGGGCCCCACTTCTTTCCATTTTTAAATGCTATGATTTTCTTCTAAGTATTTCTGTTTTAATGGAAGTGGTGAAGAAATTGTGTACTTGCCAACAGAGGCCTTCAGAAAACATGATTTGGTTACAGTAGAGCATTTTATTTTCTTTTTGCTCCAAGCTATGGGAAACTGATAAGAAAATTCAAACTGTTTTCTTGAACTCTTCCTAGTTACCCATATAATTATCTTAGTACCCTTGGAAATAATCCGTTCTTCTATGAAATCTCTTTGCTTACAGGGAGAATTTATTAAGCGGTACTGTGTTTCTTTGCTGGGGGCTGTTTATTTTGGAGTAGCTGGGCCAGGAGGAAAGGGAAGGAGAAATCTTTCAAACCTTCCCTTCCCAGCAGGTCCTCAAAATTCCAGATTCATCGTGAAAAGAAAGGGGGAAAAGGAGGGGAGGGATCAGAAGTCTTGCCTGCACCTCCTCTGCCAGCAGCTGGCAGAGAAACCCGGGGCCCCGGGTAGTGAGCTGCTGTAGGACGGGCACTCATCTCGCTGGGGTTTGGTGGCTCGTTTTGCTCTTCCCCAAGGCCGCTTTCACAGATGTATCTAAGGGCACTGATGAAAAGGGCTGCAGGGGTTTCAAAGAAGGATGCTCACGTATCGTAATGAGCATGGCAGCTAGGGTGAAGAAGGTCTTTTCCCTGTGCTCCCAACCCTTTGTCACTTGGGCAGATGAAGTTGAGACTTTTTTTTTGTGTTCGGGGCGTTGGATGTGATCTGCTTTCTACTGTCCGTATTTTTTCTTGTCTTCCTGACAGCACACAAAAGCAAAAATAAGAAGGGTTGTTCTTGCTGCCTTCACTGGTGCCAGTCCCAGCCCTTGCCGTCTAGGACTGCACATCTTCTGCATAGTTCCCTGAAGGGTGTCACTGAAGGTTCTTGATGTCTTCTCCTACAGCCCCTATGTCTCTAGAGCAACTTCATCGCTTCATTCTTGGAGTTTTTCCAGGGCTGGTGATTGTGGCTAAAGACTAGGTAGATTGTGCTAGGAGTTGCAGATGGCTTTTAGAGATGTCATCATTCCTTTCTTTTCATCATCTGCTTTCTTTTTTTGCTCTTTCAGAAAGCTTGCAGAAGGTCTGATCAGAGAATAATCTTGCGGCAGGTACAGAGGGGATAAACAAGGACAGCCTGATTGCTACCCATAAGCGAAGTTGCAGGCCGATATGATTCCCACACTAACATAATCCAGGCATTTTGGCTACTTGGGTGCTCGTGGAGCTGACTGGCCTTTCCTCCCTCTCTGGAAATTTCTAGAAAGGTTGCTTTAAAATATCCCAGAAGCCCAGTTCTTGTGTGACTTCTGTAGTGTTGGTGGGATCTCTGGAGCACTTGATCTCCAGTGTCTTTATTCACTCTGGGGAGATTCTTGGAAGAATATATACCCTTCAGGTTTGTCATTGTGTTAGGTGAGGTGAGGAGAGGTGGACCTCAGGAGATGGCCCTGCTGGGCTTTTGCACTACAACCTGCTCTTCAGCCTTTACCTCTGAACAGATTTGCACCACAGAGGTCTCTGCTAGATTTGGGAGACAGGGCTTTGATGCCTTGTAGGAAAGAAATGTTAAATCATTCCCTTCTGCCTTGTCCTGTTTCTCAGCCTACTGACAGCTCAGCAACAGTGGCCCCAAGGAGAAGGTTTTGCATAAAGTTAAGACAGATCGAATGACTCCCACGCAACTCTGGACCATGCAGAAATGCTGTCCCACTCTATGAAAAGGTCAGGACAGAACTAGAACCACTGAGATGTACAACACTGAAATGCCTTTGACAACCTTCCTGTTGTGGGAAGGATTTTGGCTCAGATCTTTCTTCCTTGGCATCTTCATAGACCAAAAAGAGGACAGAGGAAATCACCTGGTTCATCCAGGACTCAATCTGCAGCATATGGACAGTGTCCCACTCATCCCTTCAGCTACAAAGCGCAGAGTCATCTCCCTTTGATTCTCCTGGAAGGGGAGACTTTGGGCGGTAACAGTACTGTCTTTTTCAGACTTCCTTAAAAGCTAAATGCCAAGTATTTCAAGAGCCTGAAATTGTGCCTTAATTTATGTATAAACCTGGGCGCTCTGGCATCGGGTAGAACCGGAGGTAAGACTTTGTTGGCTTGAAAAGGCTTATGGGAGAGAGATGCCAAAAAGCCTTAGCACTTATTTCTGCATGGGGAAGAACAACCGTTTCAACTGCTAAGTAACTGTCCACAGCAAACCCGGTCATTAACCGGAGTGGCCCGACATGGGGAAAGGTGAACAAGGTGGAAAAACCTAAGGACCCGTGGCAGACCCAGTTTCCCACTTCTTCCTTTGGCTCCCACTCCTCGTCCTGGCGTGCTCAGACACCAGTGTTTGTGTTGAGTGAGTCTCCAGCTTTGTGCCTGGGTTTCTCAGCCTTCATGTCAAGGTACTCCAAGATTTAGTTATCTTACCATCATCTTCCTTCCAGTCAATAAAATAGTCTTAAAACCTTTGAAGTAGTGGGTTTCAATGCACTTCAGTTGACTTCTGAGAGGATAGTCTTTCAAAGAAAGCTCCTAGCATGCCACATCACTTCTCTGCTTGTTTTCTTATTTTTTTACAGTTATGTAAATCCAAGGAGGCCAGACAGTAATGGAGGCAGATTAAAAAGTTACCATAAGGCAAATCAGGGTGTGAACTTGCAGAGCATCAGCTAATTTGCAGTAACTGCCCATGTGTGTGCTCCTACCCTGGAGATCCCTTCAGCAATACCACTCACCTCTCATTTCCTTCAGGCTCAGAGGATACACATGAGCAGTTACTCCAGTCTCATGGATGTGTAGCAAGTTACAGCCTATCTCACCCCAAGGTGATTTATTCATCTGTCTGTATCCTCAGTAATCAAGCCACCATCTTATGGAAAGATTGCCTCTCATTTATTTATGTCTGGCCTTATAACTTCAAACTAAGTTGCTAGTATGTCTTAATTTTCTCCATCTGTGAAAACAGATGCTGTTTATTTTGGATGATTTGCCAAGGGAGTCCAATTGCTGGGGCTTGTTATAGGAGTCAAAGTTGCTGTTGCTCCGTGACAGCGCTGGGCTCGCTGTCTCACAGGCGCTCCCGATGAGCCCCTACATCTGCCGGGCTCGGAGCTACCCGCGAACGTGCCCACGGAGCCTGGGGCTTCAGGCCTTTTTTTCCTCGATACTCACTACAAGGATTTTAACTTGCAGCTTTGGAGGAGTGCGAGACTGACGGTGCTATCCACAATGGAAGAAGTGTGAGATTCATCTAAATCTTCTATTCTCAACTTAGGACCATTTTGTTTCCTCTCTGTGTGAGACACCTTTGTGTCTGTCCGCACAGACACTTCACATTTTTTCACAAACACGCGTCTCTTGAAAACATCATCTGTGGCTGTGCTCCTCGGGCAGTGTGTTGGAGGTGTGTTTAGACTTCCAAGGACAGACATCTTTACAGCATCCTCTCTGAGCAGAGGCTCTTTCTAATCACTCATTCGGTTTTGGGCAGGATATGATGCTTTCCAAGAGCCTCACCAATATTATTCTTCTTGACGGATGACCAGTCTTTTGCAAAGCGGTTGATTCCTTGCAGAGGGCCTGATCCCCCTCCCCACTCGTGCTGGGCATTTCATCAGGCCACATGTTCAGTGATACAGAAAAGACCTGAAGATTTGGTCAGTCATACAGGGTGTGTGGGAAGAGGCTTGTGGCTGACGGTTGTCCTGAAAGGTGCTTCTCTTCAAGCCCAGGAGGGTCCGGCTGTGGTGTTAAGGTGCTAGCCCAAGTTCAACGGTTGGCAGCCAAAGTTCAATGGCTACACGGGGGACTTGCTCATTGCCCCGTCTTTGTTGCAGGTGGTTTCTGCCAAACTCCGGGGAGCCTGTCCACAGAAAGTTTTTTTAGTGACCGATGTGTTGTTGGCCAGCCAGGCCAGATGAAAGCTCAGGGCTTTAGGGTCTGTGAGGTGGGGAATTGGGATTAAGAAAACCCTGATCAAGGAGAGTTCACCCAGCCAACTGCTCTCTAGGAACTTCACAAGTGCCCCACGCAAAACTCCTGGTCCAGCTTCCATCTGCTCTGCCACCTTCCCGAAGACTCCCAGGAAAGCAGAAGATACTTGTCAGTAGTACTTCAGTCTCAGCTGCTTGTTTTCTGTGTATCAGGTGGAGCCGGGAGGGAAGAACCAGACCCGCCTGTGCCAAGCAGCACTGCTGCATGGCCCCAGGCAGGGCGGGGGACTTCCGCCGCGTTCAGGTGCCCAGTTGCTGCATTTCATCGCTTTTCTCCATAAGGTGATGGCGATGTCCGGCCCGTTTCCCCATTGCCTCAAAAGCCAGGAACAACGGCGTTTGAGGCTAGAGATACGTGGTTTAAAATCCCAGTTTCCCCAGGGCTTCACCTTCTTTGTCCCGCTATCTTCTGCAGTACCTCTCCGTCTTCCGCAGCCTTTGAGGTATTTGCACGTCTGAAGGGTCAGAGCGAGGGCTTTCCAGCACAGCAGCTTAGAGAAGACAAAGGCAGGTTTTTTCTTTCGTTCGATATCAATGCTTGAGCTGACCTGCCGTCCTGGGAGAGCCCTCCACCCGCCGCGGGAGGTGAAGGGTCGCTGGCAGAGAAGTGATGAGCTCGCGGGTGGCCACTGCCCCTTTGAAAAAAGAAAAGTTATGATTAAAAAAAAAAAAAGCTACCAAAAAACAACTGTGAAAAGAGATACTGAAGGGGAGATGAGAGAGAAGCTCCATGCATTTTGGTTGCTTTCAGTGTTAGGCATGGTTCCAGTCTTTTCTGTTTTCATGGACCGTTTGTAGAAGACTGGCCAATGGTGAGGCGTAAAACCCAAGGGAGGAAGGATGCTGCTTGCTTTAAAACTGGGTGATGTGTTTCTTTGGTGACCCTTTTTTCTCCTAAGCAAACTGAAAAAATCAGTCTGTGTAACTCAAAAGCAAAAAAAAAAAAAAAAAAGATGATTTAAGAGAGAAAGTCAGGAGCTGGGATCCAGGGCTCGGGTCTCCTTCAGCAGGATGCCAAAGCTCAGTTCTGCAGAGGATTTTTGGGCAGGGTGGGAGGCAGGGAACGTGTCCTGCCCCAGCCAGCCCTCCGCCCTGCTCCTGGCATGGTGCTGCCCTGGCACGACGGCAGCAGCGTCAGGCCCTTTGCACGATGATCAGGGCTGCCTTGTGCAGAATTGGGCCCCTCAGCCCATGTTTGGCTAGTAATAGCTTCCCAATTACATTTTAATGCAATTTAAAGAGACAGCCAATTAAATAATTAACCGTAGGGAAGAGGTTTTCTTCTTCCCAAATCTTGTTAATGCACATATTTCGCATCAGGCCACCCATGTTTTGGGAGCAGGCAGCGATTCCCTGTTTCTTGAGAAACACTGACCTCCAGTGGGACTGCGCCTTTAGCGCATCTGCTCCTGGCTCTTTCCTGAGCCTTTTCTTTGGGGCCCATAACATACAACCAGGCAGGGGAAAAAAAAATAAATCCATGTGCTGTGTCTGAAGCATGTGTCACCTCCCTTTCCCTGCAGGCAGGTTTGCTCCCTTACAAATAACATAGGAATTGCATTTCTGACAAAAAGGGGGGGGATTTGCACCGGCAAAGCCCTCGCTTCGTGGGAAAGCAGCGTTGGCTTCGGGCATGACTTTGTTCGAGCCCCGTCGCTGCTGCTCTGAGTCCAACCCGCCAGGCTCTGCAGGGCATCGAGCCCTGTGCAAGGACCCCCCTCCGCAGCCGGTTTCGGGGTGCGCGGGGCGGCTCCCAGCGCAGCAGGACGGGCTGAGCTGGAACTGAGCTGCACACACTTCGCACCTCTCATCTGAAGTCTTCAGAGAGGGGAGGAGGCCCCGCGGGCACAACAGTCTGCCCTCGCTTCTCCCCCAGCGCGGCTGCTTCCCAGGCAGCCTTTGCATTTCTTGCTCCCTGGCTGTTAATAAATGAGGATTTTTGCCTTCCAGCCGTCTGGAATTCAGGGTAATAATTACAATGGGAATTATCAGGGAGGGACTGGAACAGCTGGGACCTGAGCTTTCACCCACCTGGAAATCCAGGCACAGAGGGACGTATCCTGCGTCCCTGCGGCGGGGAGGCTGGCGGTGCAAAGCGCAGGGTCTAAACCTTGATCTGAGCCCTTTTTGCAGCCAGGCAGAGGCCCAGATGTTGCTGGCAACAAGGGATAAAGGTGAAACAAGCAGATTTCTGCTGCAGGACAGGGATCCTGCTGGCTGACGCTCTGTGTTTCGGGATGGATTTGCAAACGGAGGAAGGCGCTTGCCCTGCGGTGCTGGTCCTGTGCCTCTCGCTGTAGCTGCGTTTTGGCCCCGGCGCGTCTCTCTGTTGCTTCACATCTGGGCCGGGGTTATACGAGGGGAACGAGAGGCTTTTGTTCTGCTCCTGGAGCATTCCAGCGAGCGCCTGTTGTGGTTTAGGGCGTGGGTTTTACTCTGGGGGGGCAACTGGAAAAAGGGCTCGTTTGTCAAAAATTGGCCGAGCGGGGATGCCGGCGGCTGCGCAGCCTCGCCCAGTGCCTGGGAGCAGGATTGGTCCCACCTGAGCCGCTCCTGGGAGACGTCCCCCACCCCGCTCCAACGCCCCGTGGCAGCCGTCCGCCCCATGCGTGCCTGTCCCAGCGCCCATGGCCAGGGACATGCTGCCCAGAGCCCACCTCCATCGCACCGCTTCTGTGCAGCCCAGACCCGGGGATCGGTTCGTGGGCTCAGCTCCCCTTATGCCTCTCCAGGTCCCCCCACTCTACCCAGCCAAGATGCTGCCAGGTACCCCTGGGGCACCAAAAATATTTTACTGATGGATTCAAAGCAACCGTGCCGGTGCAAGCAGCTGCCCGCTCCCATTGCCTCCGGCGCTGGAACGCGGCACTGGTCCTGCCTGGGGATGGCTGCCCGCCCGGGGGCATCACCGAGGTGGGCTGCACCCCTGGTCACCTTTGCCTGGAGCAGGGCAGGGATTGCTGGCGGGGTCCCTCCTGCTGCCCCCAGAAATAAGGAGAAAATGGGGTCGCTGCCTGTGAATTGGCTTCAGTGCTCCAGGTGGGGGGTTCTCAGCTTTTTGGTGTCCCCTTGGCAAAATCTGGGGGTTTGGGCCACCCCCGGGTGACGGCCCCGGCTCTGTTTTCCAGTGCGCTGTGCGGACCTGCAGATCCAGCTGACGGAGGCCGTGTCCACGCTGGCTGGCCAGAAGGAGCTCATCGCCAAGCTGGAGCATGACCTCAGCACCATCCAGGCCCTGTCCACCGTGCATCGCCCGGATGCGGAGGTAACCCCGACCCACGGCGCTCAGCTCCCGGCAGCAGGCAGGGACCGCTCAAAATGGCCCCAGAGGTTGATCATTACTGATGCAGGGGCCAGCAACAGGCATGAGGGTTGTTTTATCACCTCCTCTTTTCTTTTTCTTCTTTTTTTTCTCCTTTTTCTTTCTTTCTCTCAACTCACCCAGCAGAGGGTTGCATCGTGCCCATGCGATGGCGTGGTGCTGGCATGGGAGGGGGTCGTGGCGGTGGCATCCAGGGACCCTCCAGCCCTTCTCCTTCCTGGGGAAAGGGGGGGATTTGAGGGCTGAACACCAGCCTCTCCACGTTATCTCGGGCGCGATCCTTGCAGAGTGCCTGTTTGGCAGCGACGCTTCCCACGAGGCTGCAGGTGCCGGGGTGGTAGCAGGACCCAGGAGGGGTTTGCTTTGACCAGACACCTTCGGGCAGGTGGGAAATGTTTAATCCCTTCTGCTTGTGCTGCCCAGGGTGCGGCCGTCCCCAGCTTGGAGAAGATACCTGAGCCCATCAAGGAGGCCACGGCGCTGTTTTACGGTGAGAGGCAGGGGCCGCGTGCCGAGGTGCTGACGGGGTCTGTCCTGCCGGCATGGGCAGGGTGGTCACCTCTCCGGGGATGGTGACATGAGGATGCTCCCAAGCAGGCGCAGACATCGCCTGCTCAGCGTGTCCTTCACTGGGCTCAGTGATGGGTTTTCCATGCTTGGCACGGCTTGGCAGTCCTCCAGCTGCTCCTGAGACAGTGCAGCGGGCATGTGCCGGGCCCAGCTCCGTGCCAAGCTGGTGAACCCAGGCTGAACCAAGCACCCCATGCTTTAACTCCTGCTCTTCCCACACCAAACCCCCTCCAGAGCCAACAAGCTAAATATTTCCTTTACGTTGGCTCCTGTGCCAAGGTCTGCAGGAGAAAATGACTCAAACAAACGACGACGCTTGGCTCCTCTGGAAGAAAACCCACTTCCTTTCCTTTTTTCTTTTTTTTTATTGTTTTTTTGTTTTGAAAACACATGATAAACAATATCACAGCAACAGTCCCACCAAGCCAAACAACCTGCAGCCACCCATCCTGCGCTATGAATAGCTCCTCTGTGCAGCCGGTTGAGTCATGGCCTCGGGGACTTATTTCTCCTTGGCCATGGATGCCAGGAAGGCCGAGTGGGGAGGGATGGCTGCAGCCCCCCGGCACCTGCAGACCCCAGTCATGGGGGGCAGCCACATGGGGCACCCAAAAATGGGGCTCCTGCACACGGCAAGCTGGCGATGACCGCGGGCGAGCAGCCTCTGCTTTGCTGGGGTGGCTGAAAGAGGAGAAAGGACAAAATGGGGGTGACTGTTTTGCAAGGAGGGGAGGGGGAGAGAAGAGTACGTGGATGGCGGGGCTGGTTGAGGCACTGGGTCTTTTCTTAGGGCTACGGCTGCTGCAGAAGCTGTGGGAGAGAGTCGTGGCAGGGACTGGGAGGGTTGGGGTCAGGGGAAGGCAGCCGCGGGTTTCACCAAATAGTGCAATTGGTTATCCCTGGGGAGTGGACCTGTCCATTCCCAGAGTAAGTCCCAAAAAATGAAAAAAAGCATAAAAACTAGTCCATGCTGTAATAGTAGTGCAAAGGAGTTTATCTGCCTGGGTGCCCCTAAGGTCCCACGGTGTCGGAGCCAGGGGGGTGCTCAAGCAAGCCCCGCTTGCTCCAGGGTGGATGGTGGGCATCTGCCGGGTTGTATCTCATGCCAAGCCTTGTCCACAGGTCACCCGCCATCCCCCGGCACCTCATTCCCCGAGGGGCAGGTGGACTCACTCCTCTCCATCATCTCCAGCCAGAGGGAACGCTTCCGGACCAGGAACCAGGAGCTGGAGGGGGTAGGTCAGGTGGGGAGGGCGGCCGGCGGGGGCTGCAGGACCTGCAGCCTGGAGCTGGCTGCTTTAATGACCTGCGGGGAATTTATTATCAGCACAACGCAGGCAGCACCACCGCAAGCAAGAGAAAAAGATACGCTGCTCTTAGCAGGACCAAAGCCTCCCCCAGCTCATCGGTGCTGCTCTAATTCAAGGACAGGTCCAAATCCCCGCTGCCTTGCAGGTGTGCTTGGCCATCTGGCACAGCATTTGTTGGTGCTGTATAAAAAGCACATAGGGAATGCGGTTTGGGGTAAAAACCCAATAGCTCTACATATTGAACTACAGCTCAAAATAACCTCTTCCACAGGCAAAGAGAGCAGGTTGGCTTTGCACCTCCCGTGGGGGCCAGGTCTCAGCCCAAAGCCACCCGCAGCCACCTTGGCTGCCCCGGCCCCTGTTCAGCCGTGGAGGGATGAGGTCCGTTAATGGTTCAGGACTGGGGGCCCCGTTCAGCGGCAGCTGGGACAATTTTAATTTGGGAGCAATTTTAATTCAAAGCCGGGGCATTTTAATTACTGAGGGGGACTGAACCCCAGCTGGATGCACCAATCAACCCGCCTTCTGCCTCCCACCCGCTTAGATCCTGTCCTCCCCCCGGCCTCGCTGCTAACGGCCCCCTTGCCCCCCCCCGTGCAGGAGAACCGCATGATGCAGCACACGGTGCACGCCCTGCAGAGCGAGCTGGACAACCTGAGAGCTGACAACATCAAGCTCTACGAGAAGATCAAGTTCCTCCAGAGCTACCCTGGCCGGGTGAGTGGCTGGCTGTCCTCCAGCTGGGTTCACATGGATGGACAGACTCCAAACATAGATTATTGCCCTCCATGTACAAGACCGATGGGGAAATTGCAGGTTACCCACGTGCATCTTGCATGAAAGTTGGAAAATGGGAGATAATTGGGGTGAAGAAGGGTGCAGTGCTCTGCCTAGAGGAGCAGGTACCCAGCCCCTCTGCCGGGAAGGTAGTTTTTAACTGTGCTGAAGGGTGTCTGACATCTTTGATGCCAGAAGCTCAAATTTCCTCCCTGAAAGAGCTGCTACAAACCCCTTTGATGCTCACTGCCGGCAGCGTGGTGCTCCAGCAGGCAAGTCGTGGATGCTCCTGCCCAACCAAACAGCAAGTGGTTAAGTCGGGACCTCCTGCAATAAATCCCTGCAGTTAGAGCCTGAAAAATAATTCACCCTGTCATACCTATGCTCATTCTCTGCCACCCTGAATTGCTTGTGGCCAGCAGAGAGAGCTGCTCGGCTTCCCGCTCTCCTGGGCAGCCAGGGCCCCTTCCCAAAGGAGCAGAAACCAGCCCAAAACCAGCCCAGTAATCCCAGTAACACCAGGAGGAGGCTGGCGAGCAGCGTCAGACCTTGCTGGAATCGGCTCTGCTCATGCTGCGTCCCTTGGGGGTTTCATCCCTGGAAATCCCTGGGGCTTTTGCAAGCGGGTCTGGCTGCCACCTGGGGAGCTTTCAATTGCAACCACTTCCTCGGTCGCAGCCGGGCTAGCGTGACCTCGGGCTTTCCTAATAACTGCAGAAGTGACAATAACCGGGGAAGGGACATCAGTTTGAATGCTGGCTCCTCGCCCTGCCTGCTGCTTGCCCTGCCATCCTCCCCCGAAGCTGCTGCTTTTCCACGCTGGACGGACTGAGTCCGTTTTATTGCCAGATATTTTAATAGCCTTTGGGGATGGGAAACTCCTACAGCCGTGAAGGACCTTATTTGGTTCTTCTATTTATGTCTCAGTGATGACGCTGGGTCGGCCCCTCTGACATTTTTGCCCGTTTCTCCCGCGGAAGATCATGTCCATGTTTATCTGCTGCCACAAGGCAACCCCTGAATGCCATTCACATGATCTAAAGAGCAAAAGCTTTCGATGCAGCAGCACAGGGGATTGCATAATTCACCGCCTAATCGGGCATGTGACACGTTAAAAATAATCATCAAAGATCATTCAATAAGGCCAGGCTATAGTGAATTCATCGCCCCTAAATTGGGAGCTGGTCTCATCGCTGGCTTCTGACTGCGCGGTGACCCGCGGATCATATTGCGGCACGTAAGGGCATAGTTGCTAAAGGTCTGTGTGCCGCGGGGTTTACCCGTGGTGAAACAGAGCCACCGGCCAGCGTGCTGGGGTGGCCGGGCAGGGCAACCAGCAGCACATAGTATCGGGTCCAGAAAGACCTGGGTAAATGTCAGCATCACCGTGCTGGTGGGGCAGAGCTGGAGAAGGCACGGTGCTGGGGGAGAGAGATGGATTAGCACCGCAGCCCATGAGCAGGGATGTGCAGCCCACGTAGCTGGGAGCCAGGGCTCACACCGGACTGTTCCCATGCCTGGTGACATGCTGTTCCCAGGCTGGGTTTGGGTAGGAAAGATGTGGAATCTGCAGTTCTGGTGACCTGCAGAGGTAGCGCTGGAGAAAGGAGGAGCAGGGGTGCGCAGGCTGCGCGAGCATCCTCGGGGCGCGCTGCCGCCGTTCATCCAGGCTGCACAAGGGGAACCTCTGTCCCGGGAGGAGTTTAAAACCCAGCCTGTCTGAACTGACCTAAATCTTTCATTTCTTTCAAGGAGTTTCCTTCATTATCCTTGCCCTTTGCCCAGCTAATAACAGCTGTATGTTTAAACAATGATTTCCTCCTCTGAAACCACTGCCTCCTTCCTACCTGGCCTAGCAGCAAAGGAATTCAGGGTGGGATTTGCACTAGCCCAGGCATTTCCAGGTGCGCTCTCTGGGGTGACACAGATGATTACTATTTTGTGAAAAGGGCAAAAAACAGGGGGACGTGGGTAGAGTCCCCATGGAAGAAATGACTTTGTTAAATAGCCCCTGCTTCTCCTTTTTGAAGGGGACGGATCCTGTTGGCCCCGCGGGTCAGCTCTGGGCCGTGCTGCTCCATCCTTTAGGGTTCATGTCTTCCAAATGAGCAGCTCAGGGGGGGCCGGGGGGGCTCCGGCCCTGTGCCGGGTGTCCATACACCGCTTGCGCCAGGGGGATAGGTACAGGCAGCTACACCAGCACCGGCACCCGCTGGCTCTCACCCTGCCTTTGCTCCCGCAGGGCGGCAGCAGGGACGACACCGAGCAGCGCTACTCCTCCCAGTACGAAGAGCGCCTGGACCCCTTCTCCTCCTTCAGCAGGAAGGTACGAAAAGCCCCCAGCACCCTCCCTCTGCATCAGTCCCTCCTTCTGCCATGCGATCGTTGCCTCCCGCGGGGTAGGACTCAGCCGGCCACGTTTCGGCATCGCAGAGCATGGCTTTGCCCGGCGTGGGGAGGGAAGAGGCTTTGCGGCGTGCTGCAGTCGATGAGCAGGTTGCTTTGCTCGGTTCTGGTTTTGCTCGCAGCAAGGTGGTCTGGGTGTGGCGAAGGGAAGGAGCAGCCAGAAAATGAACCCTCTCAGGGACATTATTTTGTCGCCCAGGTGAAATCCAGGGACAGCACGCTGAAAGCATAAAACACACTCAAATGCCAATCACTTTAAAAAATAAAAAATAAAACCAGCCATTGTACATGCACAGTGTCCCCTATGGCTGTTTGTACTGGGGGGTGGGAGCATCCCAGGGCACACAGCTCCTTCCCTGATTTGCAAACCCTAAATCAGCCCTTTAAGCCTGAAAAGCAGCTTCTTGTACTGTTAACTTGCAGGAACGCCAGCGGAAGTACCTGAGCCTCAGTCCCTGGGATAAAGCCACGCTGAGCATGGTGAGTGGGCTGCACCCGCCGGCCACAGTGGGTGGTGAGAGGTTTTTAGCCCAGTGCCTGCACTGGGAACGCTGCTGCTGGGCTGGGCCATGGGTGGGGGGCAGACCCCATCCCCGCTCCCTCAGGCAGGGGCGCAGACCATGCCAGGGCCACGCTGGGGCTCGGTTTAGGAGAAATCACTTTCCTCCCTTGCCCTTTCCTTCCCCTTTCCCTCACTCCATCTCACGGTGTCCCAGGGGGTCCTGGCTGGAGCGGGTGACCCAGCCCCAACCCAGCCAGCGATGCCACAGCCCAGGGCCACCGCAGTGTCAGGGCACGGCCCGGGAGCTTGGGGACAGCTTGTGTCTTAGAGGATTGCCATGAACCGCTGTGTCCCCCGGCTGTGCCTGCAGCTCCCCCAGGCAGGATGGGGAGGGGGATGCAATGGGCTGCGGGAAGCACCTCTCCTCCGGTTTGTAACATGGATGATGGGGCTCAGTGCTGCACCCCCAGCCGAGGGCTGGCCAAGGGACAAAGCCTCTTTGCACACAGCGTGCAGTCGGGGTTAGCTCAGCCCGACTCCCCACAGGAGACTCAGGCAGAGAGCCCCGGCACCCCGCGCAGCTGGGGAGCAGGCGTGCGACGGGCTGCCAAGGGTCCCGCTCCAGGGGAGATGCTCTGCCTCGCGGCATCCTCGGGTGCACAGCGGTTTCTTATCGCGTTCTCCAGAAACACCTCTTCCCAAGCCCTGCCCCTTCCTGCTCTGGTTCTTCCTTCCAAAAAAATGTCAAGGAAAATATCGGGGAGCTGCCGGTGTCTGCAGCAGCAGAGAGTCCTCGCCTGAGCCGCGGCGGGCAGGAGGGCTGCTGCCACCGTGGGTTTTGGCTGCCATCTCTTAGGGATGAATGCTACTTTCTGAGCTAAAAATGTGCTTATTGAGATCTGACTTATATTTGTGACATTAGCATCAGGATCAGGTTTTGGCTGAGTTAACCCCCGGCTGTCCAGCGTAGCAGAGGTTAATATGGGAGCGCTGGTCTGCAACAGCCACAGAATACAGAAATATGTTGTAATAAAGGCAAAGCTGTCATTTGCATAAAAACCAAGCAAATGCCAACATGAATATGGATTGGGTGGCGTGCCAGCACCACGGAGAATTAATGAAAGGCATTTACAAAAAACCTGACTTAGGGGAGTTATTCCTTGGGAATATTTAAGAACATAATCTTGTTTGTTACAGCAGCCTCCGCCGTGGCTGTGAATAGCAAAGACATCGGTCCAAAACTGGTTTGGTGGGAGATCTGTGGGTTTAAATGCCAGCTTTGGAAAGCCCGCGTGGTGGTTTGGGGAATGTGCTTATGTCCATAATGAATCCCTCGCTTTTACAGCAGGAATAAAAAGTTGCTATGTAGGAAGGTAGGAGCCGTCCTTCGTAAGCTGCTTTTCTAGGCTGCAGTTACTCCTGACTTTGGCTCTTTTGAAGGGATGGACAGGAAGGTTTCCTCGTCGGGACCCCAGTGTTATAGGCCAGAAGGGCTTGGACACCGTCAGAGTCTGACTGCTGCTCAGTGGCCTCTCCAAAATGAGGGGTTGGAGCGTGACACAGCCCAGCACCACAGGGTTTCTGGGACCCAGTGAGCTTGGACATCTCTGTGGATTGGCACAGGACTGGAAAAGGTGGAGGGTAAATCTTTCAAGATAGACCAGAGCAATGGGTAAATGTGCAGACCAGGTTACAAGTGAGGTTTTGAAGATGCCCAAGGAATTTCCATGTTTGCAGTTGCTCTCCAAAATCCCCCAGGGCAATGTCCATCTGGCAGTCCCTACTTCGGGGGTGCTTTGCTTTAGCCCGAGCAGTGCTGTGTGCCTTCCCAAGGGCTGTTGATGCTCCTCCACCTCGTGGCCTCTCCCGCAGTGGTACCCAGCCGTGATGGGGACTGGCAGCAGGAGGAGGCAGCACGTGCCTGAGAGCTCACGCTCATGGATGATCAAGGGGGCATGAAGACCTGCCCTTAAATACAGTTATCTGTGACAAGTAGGAAGGGCAGCGGGACAAGCTGTGGGACCCCAGGGACCTGCCCGGGCCACCAGGTCCAGCCTTGAGCCTCCCCCGTGCAGCAGAAGGGCTGTTACTGGGGAGAGCAGCTGGGGGTCCAGCACGCAGCTCCCCTAAAATCAATAGCCCAGCAGCGACTGGCTTCCTTGAGAGCTTACATTTTCCAAGGTGCTCAGCCATCACTGCAGCCTGGCAGAGGGTGTACACGGCTCTCAGCAAGCACGTAGCCTCGCCGCTGCCAAAGCTGGGGGCTCCACACCATACCAAGCCTTTAATCCCACTTTACCGGCTCTTCGCTGCCGTTGGGTCCAGAGTCACGGCACAGGACCGTGGCTGCGTTAGGCTGAGCTGGCTGGAGGTTCACAGGGAGGGATGCCAGGAGCTGGAGGAGCATACAAACACCAGGGTGCAGAGTGGTCACCCCTAAAACGTGCCGGGGCGCTTGGGAGGCTGCACCGCCACTGCGGGTCTGGCTACGAAATCGTCCTCCGAGTCATTGCTGGGGTCCCGCACCGGGGCTGGGGTGCAGGCGGGGCTGTGCACCGGGGCCAGCCTTCAGGAACACCGGCACAGCGTTTGCTCAACCACCCCGCCAAGGAGGCGGTGAGGGGACGCTGCAAATCACAAGTTCTTTGAGCTCATGAATTAAAAATGTGCAAGACTTAATTACTGCCGGGGTTTCTCTCCGGAGCGGCGCTGAGCCGCAGGCAGGCACTGAGTCAGGGCTGGTGCGGGGGGAGCGGGTAGAGCCGGTGCAGAAAGTTGGAGTAAAGGTGGCTCAAAACAAACCCCTGAGAGAGTTTTCAGTGGGGGGAACCCCGCAGTTCACAGCCCTGAATTCACCTCCCTTTGGGCAATTTTGGGCTGAGAGCATAGGCACTTGTGGCAGTCACCTGAAGGAGAACAGCTGCTCAGAGATGGGCACAGATGGGTGGCAAAGCATCCCACCTCACCCCCGTGTTTTTGTAGGGTCTAGCGGAAACAGGGTGCCAGTCTTGGCCAGGGTCTCTCCGAGCCTGTGCACGGGGAGGGCTGGTTTCCACATTAAAATGGGATTTTCCGTTCTGCTCTTGCTGCAGGGGCGGCTCATCTTGTCCAACAAGACAGCTCGTACCGTTGCCTTCTTTTACACCCTGTTCCTGCACTGCCTCGTCTTCCTGGTAAGTGCGGGGGCCACGGCGGGGTGGGCACCCCATTAAAATGGCAGCAAGCATCCCATCCAGGGGCATGTTTGCATTTTTAAGATATTATGCCAAGGGAGTGTGTTGCAGGCAGTATATCGCTGGCTCCGGAGGCACGGGGTGGCTGGGAGCGTGGGCAGCACAGCTCAGCGGAGACACGTGCATGCCAATAAACATCCCTCTCGGCTTCACGGGGTGGGAATGGCCACCCTCGGGTGTTCACGGGCTTGCCGGAGGACAGGAGCTGGAAGACGTCTGTGTCTTCATGTCATGCCTGGAAACGGCCGTGGGGCCCCGGTGCTGGGAGCTCACATGGGGTTTAGCGTATTTGCGCGCAGGTCTGGTTCACCATCCCTGCACACAGGCAAGCAAGCCCTCGCTCGTCAAGCAGCAAAATTTTGATTAATTATTGTGACGCTAATACCGTAAGCAATTTTAGGAATAAAATACATCCCCATGACCCCACACTGCCTGTTTCGAGACCATGTGCAATTCCACCTTCCTATTTCTGAGTACATCCCTTAACCCCCTGCACGGTGGAGCTCGGTTACCTTCACCGCCTCTCCAGGTGATGCGCTCTGGCTCTGCATCACCCTGTGCGAGCTCTGGTTCTCCCCATGTTTCTCACTTGCCCTGTGGTTCTGTTTTTCTCTAGTTTTCAAATTTCCCCGACTGTCCATTAGGGTTGCAGTGGAAAAGTAGAGGTTTGGTTCGGAGTAGAGGCTTGAGCCAGCCCGAGTCCCCTGGGAGCTGGTCATGGTGCAAACTCCTCCTATATCCTTGCGCAGTTTCTGGAAGTCTATGTAGCATTTCAGGGGAAAAAATAAAACAAACAAATCATCAATAATTAAATGATGAAACAAGATGAAAGATAAATCAGAACAATATTTCTATCCTGATCTTCTCAAAGTAAAACCGACTTTGTGTTATTTTGGTGAGGAAAGGAGCAAAGGAAATAAAATTTAAACATCATTAAACTTTAAAGCTCTAACCTAAAAAAAAAAGTAAAATTCATAAATATTACATGGCTGGAATGATTTTACTTCATCCAGACACAAAAGGGCCTGAAATCCAGCACCCAGCGCTGCCTGGGCTGGGCACGCACCGGGTGTCCGACGGGGACTGGATAAACCCCCGGCTCCTCCGGCCCCGCGGTGGGAGCAATGGCTTTGCTGCTAATCCCGGGAGACAGCGCAGCCTTCACCCCTTCCCACCCGCTGCCTTCTGCCTGTGGTGATTTCAGTTAACCCTAATTTGGAGGCCCATTGACAGGTTTTTTTGGAGTTAGCGTTTCCCTAGTGATAAGAGACAAATCCCCAAGGCTTGAATGCATCAGCCTGGGATGGGAGGGCTTCTCCCTCTTTCCCAAACCCACCGCTGCCTCTCCGCCTCCTCGGACCACAGCTTTAAAATGGCAACTTGGTGGCACGAAGGGAAAAAGGAGCCAAACCGAGCAGTGACCTTCCTTAAGTCTGTTCCAAAAAACACATCTCCATCCGTGTGCAGCCTCGAGCGCACCCTCCTTACCCCCAACCACCGCAGCTGCGGCAGCGCTGCCCCAGCGAAAATAACCCGCTGGAAAAGGTCATCCTGACCGTCCTGAGGGCAACCCCCGAAACACACGCTGGGTTTCTCCACGCTGGTAACGCAAGGCTGCAAAACCAGTTTTACCCAGAGCATCGCTTTAGGTCTCTGCTTGATTCAGAAAAGCCACGGGCGCCTGCAAAATTCTGCAGCAGAGATTTTGCCAGCGGCCGCGGCGACAGAACGGCAGGGATGGGATGGTGCAGCGGCAACACGGGCTGCTGCGAGGACGGGCAGAGATGGGCAGGCGAAAGCAGAGCTCATTGCGTTTCTTATTTTGCAGGTTCTCTACAAAACGGCCTGGAGCGAGAGCGTGGGAAGGGACTGTGCCGCATACTGCGCTAAGAAGTGGGTGTGATGACAGGCTGGGGCAGCCCAGCCCCGGGGCTCGGGAGCGTCGTCCGCCCGGGTTTGGTGGACGGAGCATGGTGGTTTGCGGCAGATTTTTTGGGCACCACTCGGTGCACCTCTGTCCTGCAAATGAACGCAATTAATTGTGTTTTAAACCTTTAATCCAGTAAGGATGGGGGGGGAAAAGATGCACGGAGCAGGGCAACTGCCTGTCTTCAGTCAGGTGTTTTCCAAATCCCTTCCCATGGGTGGTCTTGCCCGGTGACAAAGCCTGCTAAAGCCAAACGTGAGCCCAGAGACCAGGATCAGGCCATGCCTTGACTCCAGTTGCCCTGAGCAGCTCCCAGGCGCTGCTGCCCGTGGCTGGAGGGAAGCGTGGTGCTAATTATCGGGGCGAGCGCTCCGAAACAAAACGGCTCCTCCTCGGCCGCCAAAGTGCCTCGGACCTTGCTGTGGGTTAACATGGCTGTCCCCTTTCCCCAGGTACGCCGACCACGTCCACAAGTTTCACGAGAACGGGGACGCGGGCGACATGTGGTAGTGACGGATGGACGCGACCCTGCTGGCGCTGGCTCCCCTTTCATCCCGCGGCAGGATCTGGCCCTTCATGCCCTACCAGCTGCTTCGCTATAGCTTTGCTTTCTGCTTCATAGGATGAGGGCAATGATCCCCCAGCTCCCACCTTTGGAAATCAAAAGCCTCAGCTAATGGAGCGTCGTTTTGCAGGACACGGCATTTCCAGCCTTCCCTCCCTCCACGGAGGAGGCCCGTGTCCTCCTGATGTCCCAGAGAGCTCAGTCTTTACCAAAATACATGGAAAATGCAAGATAAGAGGTACTCCTCTCAGATGCAATATCTCTTTCCATCCTGTTTAAAATCCAGCACAACGCTGGGTGGACTAAATTTAGCTAAAAGTAGGGGGGGAAAAACCAAGCTCCTGAACTTGCATTTTCAAGTGTCATGATATTTGAGAATTCCTGTTTTGCTCTGGTTTATTGAATTATCAGAAGGCAAGCAGTCCTGCTGGGTTTGACAGAGCAAGCGAGACAGCAGCAGATAAAAATCAGCCATCCCCAAAGATGGGGTTGCTCAGCACGTTGCCTTCTCGCTGCCTCTCAAGTCAAATGAAGGCGTTGCTCAGCTCTGTGCTCCATCTGAAGGGTTTCTCAGGACCTTCTGCAGCGCCTCTTACCATGCTGCTGAGCACCAGCAGATGCTCTTCTTGAACCAGAGCCGCTGGCTTGAGAACAGTCCCGCTCGTTAGGACTTAATGGTCATGAAGGGAGGTGTTGCTAGTCAGGACTGATCTCACTGGGATGCTCCAGACCCTCTCCTTGCAGAGATGTTTCTCCTGAGCGTTGGTTGCCCTTCTGGGTGCAACCACTTCACCTAATCCAAGGCAGTACCTGCCTCGTAAGGGGCTTTACTTGCCTTGTAGTTGATCTGCTCAACATCTGACCCTTTTAGGAAACTGCAAGTCAAATCAAGCAATTGCTGGTGATGGGTTTGCTGGTGATGAACACTGGGCTGCTAATTTGGGTTGATTTGGGGAGAAAGAGGTAATAGGAGAGGCTCTGATTGAAAACAGAAGGTCCCGGCACCCCCTGTTCCTGCTTCGGCTCGCTGTGACCGCATGGTGCGGGAAGATATTAGCTTGTTAGCTAATGGTGGTCCTCAATTAAAATTCCCCTCCAAAGCTAGGAGAATAGTGTTGCTTCCAATTAATATTTCATTGCAGATTCAGATCTATTCACATTCACGCTGCTGGGAAGCCAGAGCCTCTAACGGAGCGTGCAGGCAGCGATAGGCTTCACATCTGCCACGGGCAGCCCGGGTTTATTTATAGGAGCTGTGGCCCACGGCAAAATGTAGAATATAAATCGAAGGGAGGGATAAACCCCGAGGGACCAACCCGCACCTGTCCCGCTCGGTGCGGGGTAAACCGAGCCCGTCCGGAAGGGAGGCACCCACGGGGCGAGATGCCAGCGAGGGGCTCAGGAGGTGATGCTGCCCTGCGCCGGGGACCTCTGCATAATCGACTTTAGACGTGGAAGAGATGAGCTTTTGCTGTCGGAAATCAGTAGCTCAGAAACGTGATCCAGGGAAGGGTGGGATGCTTGTTGAGGCTTTGTTGGGAAGGTTAAATTTGCTTTTTTTAGAAGCTCTGTGTGGTGTCTTGGAATTGTAAAACTTCTGCAGCTATTCACACTTGTACTCTTCATAAATGACTTAAAATAGATGTTGAGTTCTGCGGGGCAAGTGATAAAATAAATTTAGATCTGCATTGACCGGGTTGCTTTTGTGCTTTGCTCCCCCCCCCCCCCTTCTTTTTTTTTGGACTTTTTGATATTAAACAACTGAGAAATGTCCTGCTCGAGTCCAAGGGCAGAGTGTGCAGCTAATTTTAGAAACCCATTATAGCAGCTAAAGGCAGTGATGTCTCGCAGCCCCGGGAAGGGCAGGACCTCTGTCCCCGCGTGCTGGAGCCATCGACCCGGCTGCCGGCAAACACGGGTGCCCCGTGGGCCAGGTGAAAGGCTCCCAGCAAAGGAGGGACCACGGGAGCAGAGGGGCTTGAGCTCAGGCAGCCTCCAAACCCAGAGATATTCTGTATATCCCCATGGGGCTGTTGGTAAAGGCACTCAGGTTGAAAGGCGTAAATTTGCCTGGCTAATTCTGGGGGGAGCTGGTCATGATCCTCCCCTTCCTCATCCTCCTTTTTTCTTGCTTTTCCAGCCCCAGGGGACCCCGGCAGCCCCAGCCTGGTGGGGCCGGGCTGCTTTGCGGGCTCTGACCTTGGGTTTTAGCCTCAGCTTCCTTCTGCCGAGCCCAGCGAGTGCGAGGGGGTTTGGGGAGAGCCAAGAGCCGTGCCGCCCACCGCGCGGGGCCGAAGGGCAGAGGACTGTGCCGGAGGCTTTGCAGCCCCCCGGGACTCCCAGGTTTTACTGGACCCCAGCCCTGGAGCTGCCGGGTTTCATCCCTCAGGCAGAGGCATCGCCTCCTTCCACGCAAAATAAAAACGGCAAATTCACCAATTTGTCCCCAAATCCCTCCTGGGGAGGGCAGGGGTTAGATGCAGGGTGTTGTTTTCTCTTCTAATCACGCTGTTTTGCAGCTTCCAGCAATTCCTACTGCCACTGCATGGCACAAGGACCCTCAACTCCTGCCTTCCCCCGGCACTGGCCACCGCAGAGGGGCTGTGCGCGCCCGGGCTGTCGCAGCGAGCACCGAGCACCGGCAGCACTCGAGGTAACGCACCGCATGCTCCTCTCAGCCCTGGTGATCTTACGGCAGCTAAGGGACATCTGAGTGTCTCGGAGAGTGAACAACTGCCACTCCGGAGAGTCCGGCTTTGGCTGCCAAAAACCTCTGACCGGAGGCAGGGAAAGCCCGAACTGGGGAGGGCTCTCAGGTCACCGCCTGCCTGCGGCTGGCCGCTGCCTCGGCCAAGTTTTCGGAGCTGCTTTCTAGAGACGTGCTGGAGGTGACGGGCTCGAGCAGAGCCGGGGGGGCTGCAGGGCTCCGGGGGAAGCCTTGTCCCTCCGGGCAGAGCAGCGTGCGCTGGAACGGCCGGCGAGGTGCTCATGTATGGCACAAAACAAAAATCTGTAAGTTTGGTGCCTGGGAAGATGCCCTGTACGTGGCGGGGTGTCCTCGGGTGGCCGGCCCCAGGGAGGTGTCTCCTCCAGCCCCCCAACACCGCCTGGCACCCCCAGGCCAAGCTTGGTAAGGCTGAGGAAGGGCAGGACGCGGCATCGCTGGCAGCGCCGTGCCCAAACCCCCTTCCCCTCCAAAAAAAAGAACCAGTGGGTCAATTAAAGGAAGCAGAAGCCCCAACCTCGGCAAGAGCTATAAAACAGCTCACCCCGCACGGAGTTTGCCATAGGCACGACAAATGTCCCCCCCTGTGCCTGGCAGGGAGCGGGAGCCGGGCTGCCCTCACTGTCCCCGCGTGCACGGGCTTTGGGGTACAGCCGACTCGTCACGCCCTGCCTGGCCCATCACCGGTTTCTCGGGTGTCACCGGCTGCGCTGGGTGACCTTTCAGGGATGCGCGCGCGCTCAGAGCCCAGTTCAGTTCTCCTTACAGTCAGGCGAGGAGAGAAACAGTGACGGGCTGGGCACCCTCCACACCACGGAGCAGCCACAGCGCCGAAATTCCGTTCCCCAAACGCAGAAGTTGCCGGAGGCGGCCGCAGCCCATGGCAGCGTGTGAGCAGGCTGGGGCTGACTCAGCCGTGCGAAGGGACACGGCGTCTGCCCACGGCACTGGCGCGACCGCAGCACCGGCTGCAGCAAGCGGTGAATGCACCAGCATGTCTGCACGGGCCTCCATGCTCCGCCGTACGCGGCGTGAAGGCAGGTATTGCATTGCATCGCCCCGCTGCTGCGGGTGAGCAGCTTCCCTGCAACTCCCTGGGAGCCCCCATAGACCCACGCCCCTATATATGCATGCCCCTATAGACCCATGCCCCTATAGACCCACGCCCCTGTAGACCCACACCCATATAGACCCACACCGCTGCACCCACCCTGAGTCCCAGCACCCCCTGAGCCCCATTTTCAGCCGGGTTTGGAGGGCAGCCCTGAAGCACCCCGCAGCCTGGCCCTTGCTGCGTCCCTGCAATTTTTTAAGAGGTGGGGAGGGGAGATGGGAGGGGATTTTTTGCCAATTTGATTTGAAAGCCCCTTTTATCCCTGAGTGACTCGAAAAAAAAGGATTTCAGTGACCCTTTGCTCTCCCTTGCTGTTTTAAATTTGATTATGGGAAACAATTTTAATTAGTATCGACAGATATTCAGGAAAATAATTATGGGAAAACCTGAGCTTTTTATATCCATTTAACCTGCGAATCTTCCATCCCATCTCAGAGACCCAGGCTGAATTTTGGGGAGGTTTATATGGTAATAAAAGGCTCCTGGGGAAGCCCAGATGGTTAATGAGATAACAGGCAGCTCACATCTGGGTCACAAGTTCAGTTTTTGCCGCGGGCAGAGGAGGCAGGAGAGAAATCACTGCCAGGATGCAGCCGTTCTGTCTTGATTTTCAGCTGCAGTGCCCACCCCATCTGCCCCCCGGGACAGCGAGGGGCCGGACGCAGCACCAGCCCAGCACCATCCGTGCCATGCCGGGGAGACCAAATGCCCTGGCAGCCCGGTCGGTGTGTGTCCATGCTCAGGAGGAGCGGGACGATGTGGCGGCATTTGCAGGGCAAGCCGCAGCAGCAATTACTGCAGTGCTATAGAAAAAAAAAAATATGATTTTTCTAAAGGTCTCCGGCCGGGCGCCTCGTCCCTCCGGTCCGGTTCCTGCCAGCAACGGGTCTCCAGAGCCACTAACGTGGAGGCAGCAAATGCGTTTGCCCCCACTCTGCAAATGGAAAAGCGAGATCGATAGGGTCTGAGCGGAGCTGAATGAAGCGGAGGCAGCGCCTGGCGTGCAGGATGCGAGCGAGACTCCCCCGCCAGCAGGAAAGGAGCTTCACAAACACAGACACACGCAGAGCCAGCGCCGGCAGAAACACGCCCCATACTGCAGGTTATTTGAAGTTCAGGGTGTACCCAGTAAATGCGGCAGATAAACAGATCGCAGGGCTGGGGGGTCACAGGGTCCATCGCGACGGGTCAGCGCACGGACACAGCCCCTATGGAAAAAAAGGGGATAAGATATAAGGGGTTTGGCTATCTGGAGGCTGGAGCCTGACCAGCCCGGCCATAGGGATCGATTGGTATTTATTTTTGGAAGAGCGGCTCTAATTATCTGCTGTAAGCAGGCAGGGAAATGGTGGTGGATCTCCACCGCTTGATGCCTTTAAATCAAGGCTGAATGTCTGTCTCGAAGACATGCTCCGGTTCAGCCGGGAGTTACGGCCACGCGGCAGGAATTACCGGCCGGTGCGCATGGCGAGCATCATGGCTTTGCCATCTATGAACCATCATCCCTCTCATTTCTTTCCTAATAGATGGAGCAGCTGGGGATGCTGGTTTTAGATGGGTTGTTTTGAAAACAACAGCAGGGCTTGAGCGCTAGGAACTCCCTCGGCCAGGGTGCATTTGCCATGGTGCTCTTCCCACATGGCCGTCCCTGGCTGTGACACCCAGTCCCATGCGAGAGGTGACTGCAGCCGACGGAGGGCCATGGGGGCACATGGGAATTGCCACGGGGTTATCTTGATGCCGAAATCGTAGCGGTGGGGTGGCACCGTGTGCTGCTGCAGCAGAGCCGGGTGCAGAGCCGAGCATCTCTGCCCCGAGCCCTAATACTATGGGAGCCCCGCTAACCCTGTTAATAGGGGAGCCCTGTTATTAAGCCGGGTTTCGGGCGAGAAGGGCGAAAGCAATGGCAGGGTCCTCTGCACGGCCGTGCTGGAAGGTGCCGGCTGGTAATAACTGTTTTATTGCTTCCTGTTGTGTTAGACATCTGATGGCAAGCCGGGGCCGAAAGCTGGTGCAGCATATGGAGCAGCCCCCCCCACCGTCCTCCCCCTCCGCCTTATTTACAAAGTCTCCCTGGAGATGGGCCTCGCAGGCTTTTCCAGCTCGGAGAGGAAGCGGAAAAATATTTACCACGCTCCCCCCCCTCCCCGAAGTCTGTTCTCATCAACACAGGAAAACGTAAACGAGGCACATAAGGTGGAAACGCTGTGCCGCTGCGGTGAGCACCCCGAGAGTATCGGGGCCGGGGATGCCGAAGGGGCCGTGGGCAGGGACCCTCCCCAGGGAGTCCCTGCTCCCCGCGGGGACATTAGCCCGTGCCAGGGGCTCAGCCAAACCCAAGACCTTCATTTCCCAGCCCTGCCTTCATGGGGGGACACTGGGGGTGGCACGAGGACGTTTAGGCGTCCCACTGCCCCCCGTTCCGCCTGCACCCCGCGGGGGCTTGCAAACCTTTCCCTGCGTGGCTGCATCCCCGGGGATGCCCCAGGATGGGGGGCTGAGGCAATGCCCCCCTCCAGGCATTGCTTTGGCAGCGCGACAGTTTGCAAAGCTGGGGTGAGCACAGGAAGGCTGCACCTCTAAAACACCCTGATTATTCTTTTATTCCTGAATTATGTTTGGTAACATTGGCCAGGGCAGGACAGACACCCCCAAGCTGCCAACCCTGCAACACACTGGTGTGAGGGTCTCCCCCGGCGCTGGGTGCCATCAAAAAACACCAAAAGGAAGAAAATTGACAGTGCTTCCCTGAATGATGCCCCAGCCGTCGATCACCGAGCCACGCCTGGAGCGGCTCCCAGCCAGCGCAGCCGGCAGCTCCTCGCTCCACGAGCGCTCTCCTGCCAGCCCGGCCCAGCCATTAGCGCGGGGTGGGAAAGCTCAGCCGTTGGCTGCGTGCGGCCTTTTAATTGGAAAACCCCCGGCTCGTGGCCCCGTGGTGTCTCAGGGCGGCCGGTTTCTTTTCCCCGTCCCCGGTGGCTGTTTCCCCGGGAAGACAAAGAGCTTGGGCAGCCGGTGAGCCACGCTCAGCCCCGGCAGCTCCTGGCCATGGGGGGAGTTTCCAGCCCAGGGCAGGTGCCGGTGCCCGCCAGAGCCATGGGTGCCCGAGGGGTGCACCCACTCTTGCCGGGGTGCCTGGGTGGCTTGGGCATGGCACGATCACGACCCAACCATGGGCATGGTGTGGTTGTCAGACGGAAGGCAGGTCCCACCCAAGCTGGCAGAAATAACACACTTTTCCTTTCTTCTAACCCGTTTTGGCCCCTTCCTTTCATCTGTCCATGGCTGCAAGGGGATGGGCAGTGCCACTGGCCAAGGGTGTCTGTGCTGAGCCACTCTCTGTGCCTTGACCCCACTGACGGAGCCTTGCTCCTATTGCAGGGGGCTTTGTCCCCATTGCATGGTGCTTTCTTTGCCCCTACTGCATTAATGCTTCGTCACCATTGCATGGTGCTTTGTCCCCATGGCACGGTGCTTTGTTCCCGTTGCATTACTGCTTCATCACCATTGCATACTGCTTTTCCCCTATTGCATTAGTGCTTCGTCACCATGGCACGCTGCTTTGTCCCCATTGTATTAGTGCTTTCTCCCCTGCACTGGTGCTTTGCCCCCGTTGCACAGGGGGCCGCCCCAGTGAGCTCAGCGCTATCGCACAAAATGGGTGGAAAAACCCCAATGCAACCCGCAGCAGCAAAGCCCACCTTTCCCACCCGCAGAGGAGCGGTGCCGGGGCCGAAGGCAGCACCGCAGCCCTGGCACAACTTCCTCTGGCGTCTCCTCTTGCCCAGAAGAACCGTCCCCACCGGCAGCAGGGGCGGGGGGTACCCGCACACCCCGCTGGGGCTTGGCAATGCTCCCCAGCTCCCCAGGGAAGGCAGGGCTGGGCTGACAGCACCGGGGTCCCTGCAGGGGCTGAGCACCCCGCTGTGACCCCCCCCGGGGGGACAGGTCCTCCCTAAGCATCCTGCAAAACGCACGGTGGGTCATCCAGGGGGGTGATGCGAGGCGTGATTTTCTGAGATGTGGAGCCATCCAGGGACGATGGGGTGGGGGAAGGATGCACCCCAGCAGCAAACCAGCTGCAGTGTGGGGCTCCCGGGTACCCCCTCAGCACACTGACCCCCACCCCAAATCCTTGCCCTGAACACTCAGAATCTGGGGCCTTTCGGGTGCTCGTCGCTATGGAAACCCTTTCTCACAGTGCCGGTCCACGCTCAGCCTGTCTATCTGTGCTGCTGCCTTCCCAGGGGCGATGCTGCAAGGTGATGCTCGGGGAGGTGGTCCTGCAGGTCCCAGCCACAGCAGGGTCCATGGAGTCCCCCCGTGAGGGTCTCTTGGGGAAAGAAAGGGCTCTGTAGGGAATAGTATGTTTTTTTAATAGTCTCTTGATGGTTTTAGAGACTTGGGGAAGATGTATAGCACAGAGGAGGGCTCTGGGCTAGACCCACATGAATGGTCCCACTGACGTCCCCAAAAAGCTTTGCCCTTCCCTGGTTGCAGGGAGCCAGCGCCGCAGCCCTCAGCAGCCAGGAAAGGGCTCCTCACGTTAAAATAACTTCCTTTGCTCTGCAAACGCTGTCCCCGCTGCAGCCCGTTTCCATCAAGCATCCCCCACCCCGGGGTGGGGTGGCAGTCGGTGTGGGAGCGGGCAAGGCATCGCCGAGCCCCTGCAGAGGAAAAGCCGCAGGTCGGGCTGTGCCAACCCCGGGGTCCCCACTGATGGAGGGGACCCTAACGTCGTCCCCACGAGCAGATGCTGCTGGGGCTGCACGGCCCCATGGGGGCATCTCCCAGGTGCATGGGGGCAGGATGGGACCCATCCTGTCCCAGCGTGGTGTCACCCTCCTCTGGGGTGACACAGCCTGCCCCGGGGTGGGGAGGGGGCTGCCCTCGCTGACCACCTTCCAGTGCCCCAGCCCAGAACTGGGATTTTCCAGGCCTTTTTCCCAGTTCCCCTCTGCAGACGGGTCCCTGCAGGCTCGCAGGGCTTAGGAATTTCCCAGCTGCTGCTGTGAGCCGCGTGGCTTCACTTCGGGAACTCCTTCGGAGGCAGTTCGCACACCAGCCTTGCTGCTCGCCCACACCTCGCACGGGCTCCCCACGGGCTGGTAAAAAGACGGAAGAAGCTTTCAAAGCTAAGGAAGGGGTGGGATTTTGGAGCTGCTAACATTTTTAAGAGCTGCTCCGAGTCCAGGCAAAGATGGTTTTGCCTTTAATATTTAATGCACTTTTTTTTTTTTTTTAACACACGTGCAAGTGTGCATTCAGAGCTGTGTAGGGAGAGCTTTGCACTGCAGAAACGCCGGGGCCAGCCTGACCTGGCAGTGTGGGACTGCTTCAAAGCCAAGGTTGCCAGAAGGGCATTCTCCAGCCTGTAGGAAAGGCAAACCCCTGGGAAACCGCAATGCAAGAGCCGCTTGGACCAGCACAGCGGGAGATGCCAGGGAGAGGATCCCGCACAGCAGAGATCAGCCCTGCACAGGCAGGAGCAGCGCCGTTTCCCCTCCATCGCCAGGCACAAGGAGCTGCCTTTGCAGGAGCGTTTGCAAGTGAGAAAGGCGAAAGCCCTTTCTGCATGCCTGAAATCTCCAGGGGTTTGGCTCCTGCTGCCTGCAGGCTGCGGGTGCGGAGCAGGGGGATCTCCAGGATACAAGGGAGCCTGGAGCAGCGGCGTCGAGGGAGCCCACGGCTGTGTGATGCCCGGGGAGAGCAAGGGGGAAGGATCCAACCTGGGACAGACCCTGTAGGAGAACTGCACCGTGCTCCCGTGGTCCTCGGGGTGAACACCTCCATCGGCCCAGCTATGGGTCAGGTCCGGCAAAGTGGGGGTCCCAAACCCGTCCCCAGGCAGAGGCCACCAAATAGAAGCAGCTGCAGGGGGGTGATGCAGTGAGCAGGGCTTCGCTCCTGGAAAACCCCCTGGCCAGGACAGCACGGCCATGGAGGATGTGTGGGAAGGCTTTTTGAAGCCTTTTCCTCCCGTGGCTGGTTCCTACACGCTGCTCTGCCCAGGAAAAACAAAGCCTCTGACACCATCTTTCAAGCACAGCCCCAGCAGAGCAGAACAGCAGAAAGAGAAGGGATATTTAAGAGACAACCTGAGAGTAGCTAATAGCCTCTGACCTCGCTCCAGCAGAAATGGGAGGCAGTTTGGAAGAGAAGGTGCAGAAGGTGCCTGTCCCCCCGGGAGGGACACGGACCTGGTCACCCCGGTGGGGCTGGCACGGCCGCAGGGAGCAGAGCCCTTGGGCGAGAGGGGGCAGGAGCAATCACACTGGGATTTTTTGGGGTCTTTTTTGCTAGAGTTTCAGCCCTGCAGCCCCAGGTGTGGACACACACTCTTGTGTCCCCCCGAAAAAAAGGCTGGCGTCTGGGTGCTCGTCCCGACGCAGGGCTCTGCATCTGCTTGCAGACGCTTGCACGCTTGACGAGCTCTCCACCTGCCGCCCTGCCGGGGGGTGCGGCGGGGAAGTTTTAGCACAGAAAAAGCATCGCTTTTCATTTGCATCGGCAGGAGGAAGAAGAGCAGCGGCAGCACCGGCGCTGGGCTCCTGTGGCTTCGCCCACAGAGGCCCGACTCCCTCGCGAGTGACATGTCCTCAGAGGAGATGATGTGTTTCTGAATGCAGCCATCTCTCTTCAAAACATGCTCCCCGGAGACACGGAGTGAGCACAAGTACCATCCCGCTGGTGCGGCGCCGGGGCGTTCGGAGGGGCCCGGGGAGCTCCATCCCAGCAGGATGCAGCAGAAGAAACTTCTTCATGGAGGCATAAAGATGAGGCAGAATAAAACGCGTTAGGATGGGAAATCCTGAGTCGTGTCTGCGGACACTGGGCTGGACACCCCCTTTTTGCTCCTAATACCGCTCCCAGCATCGCCAAGGATGTAGAAGGGTTGAGCCCCGAACCCCCTCCCCGCCTGACAGTGTTTTTGGGAGATTGCACTCCTTCCCCACCAATCAGCCCCAAATATTACTCTCTTCCCAGCTGGGTCCGACACTGAGAGGCCCCTGGACACGATCCTAAACAGATGTTTGAAGTGCAGAAGAGCCGGGACGCTGCGGGACGCTGCACACACAAGAAGGACACGGGATGAATTGTTGATGCTGCAAGCAGCTCTCTAGCACGGCTCCTCCGTCTTCATCCAAACTCTATCCCAGAGGAGATGAGGATGGGGTTTGGTCCTGTTTGTATGTCCCCCTGTTCGTATATCCTCCCCGGGGGGGATTTTCGGGTGGTCTGGCTTTGCGCTGGTCTGCGGTTGGGCTTGTCCATCTTCGAGGGTCGTCTTGGGAGAGCATCGCTCAACCAGGGCTGCGCAGGCACCCTGGGCAGTGGGGGAAGGAAAAGCTCAGGTTGCAGAGGACGGTTCAGCCACGGTCTTTGTGCCGAAAGGAAAGGGCTTTTCTCCCTCTCGCAGGTAAGTCCTGAGCAGGGGGGTGAGGTGGAGAAGGGAATTTGCACGTCAAGGTCTTCACATCAGCACGATCCCTGGGAGAAGGCTCCTCCAGCCCCACGGCCGGGCTGTCACTGGCTGTTCGCCTTCTCTAACACGCCAAAGGACATTTTAAAGCAATTTCTCCTGCACAAATACATACAAACCCAAACCACTGTTTCTCCCGGTTTCTTCTCTTTTCCCCTTTCATCCCTGTGACATCTTCCTCCAGTAAATCCTTCCCTTACGTCTCATTAGAGACTGTTCCTGGACAATTTGCAGCTGTGACAACCCGGGAGATGCCCGGGGCCTGTCTGCTTGGCTGACAGCTCACATATGCGCCCAGCTTTTTGCCGTGCCTGCGCCACGAAATGGTTTCACAGCTGGGCTGCCCCGTGCCACGGCCACGGAGGTCTCCTACCTTCCTTTCCAGGGTTTTCCTGGGATCCTGGACAAAACGCTCCACCTCCCATCCCTGCTTTCCTCCCCCTAACACGCTCCTCTCTCCCCACCGTGGTTTTGTGGCTTTGCAAACACATGGCATTGGCGTTTTGCAAGAAAATCTGCAAGAGCATTACGGTCCCTGCTCCCCGGATAACCCCCCGCCTGCCCCGGGACGCGGTGAGGATGGAGGCGGTGAAATTAAAAATAACCGGCTTTGCCGGGAGGCGCGGGCGGCGGAGGGCACGCTGCCGGAGCTGGCACGGCTGGGCTGCCGGATGCCTCCGGGCACAGGATTTCAAGGGCACGTCACGCTCCAGCCGGGCGGCTGCCAGCAGCCCTCCCAGCGCTGGCTGCGCCACTCTCTTGACTCCTTCCAGCGATTTTTTTAAGGCAGCTAATAGCTCCGAGGGAGTCCCGGCGTAATGAGAATTGGCAGAAGCAAGCAGATATTAGGTTTATTCACCACCAGTTTTAAATCATTTAGCATAGCAGAAAGGCCGTGTTTCTACAAGCAATATGTTCTGCTGTCCTCGCATCACGGTTCCTATTGAAAGGGTTTAGTGATGAATGGGGACGGTGGTGTCCGCCCGGGGAGCGGTGCCACATCCGTGGCGATGGGAGAGGGATGAGCGGCGCCAGAAACCGGGGCCAAGGATTCGAGCTGAAGCCCATCCCCATCCACGGGACTTCTCACTGGCTGTGGAGTGGGACTCGTGAAGAATTTACAGCCCGTTGAGTGCAGCCTGTGGCTTCGGTTTAAAAAAAAACCCTTAAAAAGATAATTTGGGGAGCTGGGCTGGGGATGCTCTCTGTGCAGCGGAACATGGTTCCTCGGGGATTGCTTAGAAAAGTCACGAGAGAAGTTAAACTTTCACCCCAGCAATTATTGTAAACCTCTTTGGTCAAGGCACAAACCTAAAATTAGCCCTCAAATCCTTTTGAAGGTTGGGGTTTTTCACTTGATTTTTCAAGTGACCGACCAGCAGCGTTGCAAACTGTGCATTTCCAAGTTTGGAGCCCTGCTTTTCTTTTTAATTGCAGCCCCGCAAGGTTACCCGGCATTTTGTCGCAAGCAAGGCCTTCCAACCTTGTTTTACACATCCTGAAACAAGCAGCAACGCACGGAGGGAAGGCAGAAGACAGCCTCTGTTGCGTACCACAGCGTTTGCAGTTGCCAAGCGTTTATCCTGGTTCATGGAAGAAATCCCAGCATCCCAGCTTTTCCCCGGGCTCCCGGCGTGTTTTGCTCTCGAGTGATGTTTAGTAAAATCTGGGAGTTTAGTAAAAGCTGGGACACTGCTGCTCGTACGGTGATTGAAATCTAGGAGGGGCAAAGAGCAGCGTCTGGAGTGAGGGGTTCCAGGCGGCGTGCTGGCTTTGCAGGGCTGTTCGTACGGGCGATACCTGCGGGGTTTGCAGGCAACGGGGCCACGAGCCAGGGGAGCACAGGGCGCCGTGGGTCGCAGCTGCCAGGCTCTGCACCCGCAGCACTGCCTCTGCCCCAGCACCCCCCAGCCCCTCTGCCGACCCAGCCGGATTCTCCGCCCGGCCGGCGGTGCTGGCGTGAAACCCAGGGTTGTCCTTGCCATGGCTGCCCTTTCCCACGGAGGATGGTCTGGATGGTCGGGATGGTCCCATGGCACGGGCAGGGCAGGGCATCGGCTGTGCCTGCCGGACCCACGGCGTGAGGCTCCCAGCCCTGCTGGCAATCGATAGCGAGTGCAATGAAACCCTTAATGAAATTCCAGCCTAAGAGACTATTGATTGTGTATTTTCTTTAAAAATGTATATGAATGGGAGAGAGGCTTTTTGGAGGAGAGGCCAGAGAAGGGGGGGTGAGTGGAAACACACCATCAGCCGCTGCGGGAGATGGGCAAACGTGGTCTGTCCGGGGTAACCTGCGCTGGGCAGTGGGCTCCAGCCTCTCAGTGACCATTAATTCACCCTCAAAACACCCCTGGGAAGGGAAAACGTGACCTGCCAGAAGCAGGAGGGTGGGCATTTACCCAAAATCATTACAAAACCAGCGATGCTGAAGCCAAGGAGAGAAGTCAAGAGTCCATGCCCCGGTCGTGCCTCCTAGACTGCGCTTTTGCAAATCCCCCTTGCCCCGTGTTTCACGCTGCTGCCTAAAACACACAAAAAAAGAGGTTTAGGAAGACGCTGTGCTCTTCTGCTTTGGGGGGGTCTGGGGGAAGAAAAAGCAAACCGTGCATCACTGTGCAACAGCCCTACAACCATCCTCCCTCCTGGTTTCTGCACCCTCTCAGTGCCCCCAAACCAGCCTCTCCCAAAATCTCGCTGGGTTACTCCTTTATGGGGTAAGAGGATGGCAAGGAAACATAATAAATATAATAATAATTAAAAAACCGCACGCCCCTCTCTGCCCCTTACATAGCCAGCATTGTCTTAATCCTACAGGTGCTTCGCAGAAGTAATCCTGCAAATCCTTTTCTCTTTTTTCTTTTTTTTTGGTGAGTCATCCTTATCCGCCCCATGGAGCTGACACACCGTGGGGAGGCCCAGGGGAGCCCTGCGGGATCCGGGAGGCAGAGCTCACCGTAATGTGACCCCTGACTAAATCACTTAAACCTCTCTGGGCTTCGGTTCCCCTGCGGTAAGATGCGGATTATAAACCTGCCCTGACCCCCTTGGCAGAGGAAGGTGCTCGGAGATGGGCCCTATAAATATGTCAGCAGGACAGTGAAGGCGAGCGCTGGGGCTGACCCGAAAACCCCGGAGCCCACGCCGGCCACCCAGGGCTGCCTTCCGAACCCCGGGGACATGGGGTGCCGGGGGATCCCCCCGAATACCCTCCCTGTGCAGTGCAAAAATGAGCTTTGGGGCTGGTGGATGGGGCGAGAAAATGCAGCTCTCCCATCTTGGGGCATGCGGGTGCCCTCCCAGGACTTGGGGGGATTTTAGGGGGGGCTTGGGGTGCCCTCCGGGGATTTGGGGTGCCCTCTGGGGTGCTCTCCGGGGATTTGGGGTGCCCTCCGGGGTGCTCTCCGGGGATTTGGGGTGCTCTCCGGGGATTTGGGGTGCCCTCCGGGGTGCTCTCCGGGGATTTGGGGTGCCCTCCGGGGATTTGGGGTGCCCTCTGAGGTGCTCTCCGGGGATTTGGGGTGCTCTCCGGGGATCTGGGGTGCCCTACGGGAATCTGGGGCGCCCTCCGGGGATCTGGGGCGCAGACACGCCGCCCCAGCACCGGCAAGGGGGTCCGGCGGGGATGGGTGACCCCAGCCGCGGGGTGCCGCCCCCCGGGGGACCCCGGCCCGGTGCGTCGCACCCCGTTTGGGCCGGGCCGGGCCCGGGGGGCTGCGGGGGGCGGCGGGGAGGGGGGAGCGGGACCCCCCGGCGGGGCCGGGCGGGGCCCTTTAAAGCGGCGGGCGGTGGGAGGGGCGGGAGGCGGCGTTGCCGGGCGGTGCGGGGGGCGGCCGGGCAGTGCTGGCCCGCCGGGAGCCGCGCCGGGAGCCGCGCCGAGCCGAGCCGAGCCGGGAGCAGCGAGCGGCGGGCCGGGCGAGCGCATCCCTCCGGTACCGGGTGGCGGCCGCCTTCGGCGGCGGGGGTGGGGGGAGGTCCCTTGTTTTCCCGGTTATTCACACCCACCCACCCCCCCCCCGGTTGGGAGCGGAACCCCCAGGCCCGGGGGAGGGTCCCTGCCCGCAGCGGGAGCGCGGAGCACCCCCCCACCCCCCGCCACCCCGGGGAGGGTCGCCCCTGCGGCGGGGTGGAGCCGGGGGGGGCTGCCCCGGGCCGCCCCCTCCCCTCGCCGCCGGGCTGGGGCTCCGCTCGGCCGGGCCGGGGGCTGCCGCCGCCTTCCCCCCCCCCCCACCCCGCTCCGCTCCCGGCTGGTTCCTTTCCCCCTCCCGGTGAGCATCGCCGCTCCTCCGGCCGGCCCCGAGCCCCGGCGGGGGGGGGCGGAGGGCCGCCCCGGGGCAGGCAGCGCTCCGGGGGCAGATGCGGCGTTGGCGAGACCCGCTGGGAGCCGGCTCGGCCCGGAGCGCCCGGGGCCGGGATGCTCGGGGGGGGCACGGGCAGCGCGCATGACCCCGCCTGGATGCTCATTTTTTTTTTATTTGGATCATTATTGTTTGCCAGGGCTTCGCAGGAGGGTCGCGGGCTGCTTTGGGTGGTCCGCCTTCCCCCCACTCCTGCCAGCCGCGACCCGCCGCGGGCAGAGCAGCACCCATCCCGCCGGTGCCGCCGGTTCCCACGGGGCTCCGGGGACACCCGTGGGGTGACTGCAGCTCCTGAACTTCCTCCAGCTCTGGTGGGGCTGGGTTGCGTCACGCAAAGGCCTTCGGAAGGCAGAGGGACTTTCTCCTTGCGTATTTCTAGTTTCCGCTGAAGTGGTCGGTCAGGCTCAAGTACAACAGAACTGCGGCGAATGCGCTCGCTCCAGGGCTTCACCGCGTAAAACTTTGCCTTCCAGGCCCCTCCGAGTCGGTCTGGTCCCTCGTTCCAGTGCAGAAAGTCATCAGTTGAAGTTATGCACTTGACCGGGAAGAACCGCGCTGCTGGCACCTCGGGGACCCTGTGAACTGGACCGGGAGAGGAGGTAAGACCGCTCTGTCCACCCAGCACCCTGCCCAAAATCCCTGGGAGACCCTGCCTCTGCTGCTTTGCTGGATTACTCAAACTTCCCCTCCGTTGGTCTTTTTTGGTTCGGTTTGTTGGGAGAGGGGTAGAGAAGGACCATGGCTGCAGACTGCGAGGGATCATGCTCCTAAAGCACCCAGGCTCCTCTGAAGCTCTCAGCCCTCCTACCCTGGGGCCCTCGGCCATTGCGTTTGCACAGACAGGTAGTTGTGCGCTGCCAGGAGACGTGCTTAGATGGGATCGTGAGCGCCCTTGGACCTCTCCTCTTGCATTCCTCAGCGTTGCTTCATAGTGCCTCTCCATTGCTGTAACGCTGCAGTGCAGCCCAGGGCGGCCATCGAATAACTTATTTCTAAAAAAGTTGCCTAATTCTCGCAGAGATGCTCCAGCCTGTTGACATGCGATTGAGAGGGTGTGGGTTTGCCTGCCGGTGTCTGGTGTCTCACCCAACACAAGGTGACCATTATCCCTGTGCCATCGAGTGAGACAAGTCAGTCCCGGGGGCTGCAGGATGGAGCCTCCCCTGTCCTGCTCTGGGCAAGGCTTTGGGGATAAAATTGCCGCCGCCTTTGAGTGCGAGCCCCTTGGTCGGCTGTGGGGTGCCATGATTGCTAGACTGCAGCGTTACCTCTTCTGGCTGCTCCTCTTGACCATCAGGTCTGTCCCCTCCTCTCCTGGGCTGGTGGGAGCACATCTTGTGCACGCTTATGGCAGGGTGGTCTTGTCCAACCTCCTCTTTTCCTTCCTCCTTGGAGGTAAAACACCCATCTCTTCAAGATGAGGATGTTGCTGGCTAATGCCCTTCCTCCTCCTCCTCTTCCTCTTCCCTGGGCAGGCAGAGAAACTCGATGATGGTTGCACATCTGCTGCTCTTGCTGAATCAGGCTCCCTGGGATGCCCCGGGGCTGCGCTGCCTTCCCTGCTCTTCTCCAGCCCAAAGGCCAGTGGAGCCGCCCCTGCCAGCACTCCCCTCCCGGCGCAGCCGGGTGTTGGTGCCCTCGCTTGCCCTCGGCTGGTTTCCCTGCCCGTGGATGCCAGCGAGGTGGTGGGATAAGGGTTGGAGGCTTGTGCCTGGCTCAGTGCTCCGCTGCCTCGTGCGAGCGGAGAGCGAGGGCTGGCAGGGGGGAACTGGGGGCCCTGCCGCTGCGGGGAGCGCCTGGTGTGCTCCCTGACTCCCAGGAATTACAGGTCTGAATCCCAGCTGGCTCCATCGCAGTGGAGAGGAGGAGAGGTTATCCCTAAAGGGAAAACTGCATCCCATACCTGATTTTTGTTAAAGGGAAAACCAGAAGGGCTTGGAGAATCTGCTCACTGGGGGAGTGCCCGCGCTGATGGGTGCAGCATCCGGGCTTGGGGCGAGACTTGACCGGAGCCCTGCAGCCATCAGCGCCTGCCGTGCTTCGGAGCGGGGGGGACCAGGAGAGGGACCCGGTGTGCATCCGCTCCAGGGTCCCATCGGGACGATGGGAGCAGGTTTGTGCCCTGCTACACCGGGTCCCGGCAGCGTTTGGCATGCATGACCCTGAGGCAGGAGAGGGGCTGCGATGGCACGGCAGCGGGGCAGTGCCCTGGCCGGGAGGGCTGGCGGAGAAGTCGGACACAGCCTGTAAATCCCTCCTGCGCGGTCACGGCCGCCACGCTGGGTACGTAGCGCTGCCTGCCCGGGAGCTCCCCTGCACAGCCAAGGGAAAAGGGATATTTGAGGTTGAATCTCCAGCCAGGGATGGCAGCCATAACATGGTGTTGTGGCATCGTCTGGTTGGGGGGGGGTTTCAAAGCCCACTGGAATTTTTATGAGGTGTTTTGCTTAATACATCACTTAAGCAATTAGCAGTGATTGTAGCAGTCCTGGGTAAGGCGCTGGGTAGAATTAAATTTCCCGAGCTCAGATACCATTAGGCAGCAGTTTAATGCTGTTTGCAGGCGAGTATGAGACAGCGATGTGGGGGGTGGAATTAGAGCTGCAAAGTAAAAAAACATAATAAGAAAACTTTGTACAGACCTATGTAACTTCATCCCATGTTTATTATGTGCCATAATTGAAAAACAATCTCGGGGGGTTCTCTGCCCTAACGAGGGGGGATCCCCAGCGGCGAGCCAGGCCAGGGGCACACAGCGATGGCTGTGCTGGACCGCATCGGGATGCGCTTTGCTGGGCATCCTGCACCACTGACCCACGCAGCTCGCTCCCCAAAAACACCCGAGGAGCCCCTTAACGGCATAGTGATCTACAGGGCAAGAGTCGCCTTTTTAAAGGAGTTTGCACTTATTTTGGGAACTGCAGTTGATTTTCTGTTGTGGGGCTTTTTCTTTAGATCCCCTGAGTTTCAGGTACATCCAGGGGTGGTGAGCGAGCAGCTAAATCACCTCTTATTTGACATGTCTGAGTCTGTGAAGGGTCTGCCCCGCGGTACCGGGTCAGTGGTTAATATATAACGCGCGTGCATGACGCCGTGCACCCCGCTGCCGCGTGGCACCACCGGCAGTCCAGCCTGGAGGTGGATGTGCAAATAGTTTCACAAGGGTGGGAAGCCAAGAGGAGGAGGAGGGTTTTGTTGTGGGCTGAGGGGCGGAAGGAAATCTAGGCTTAGCGAGGGAAGTGTGAGATAGCTTGGTTGGGGACAGGGCTTCGGACGCTCCCCTTGGGAGGCTCTGCTATTGTGGTGGTTAAAAATAGACTTTGGAGTGGTTACTTTTCTGCGGGAAGCTCCCTGGTCAGAGACAGGCAGGTGAGGTGGCACCCGAGTGAGAGGGAAGGGACGACAGCCTCTGACCTCCTTTACCAAAAGCTCTTTTTTCTTAATTTTTTTTTAATTTTCATTTTTTAAAATTTTTATTTTTTCAAGAAATAGTCAGCTTTTCTTTTGGGGCATTGCGGGGGGATGTCTTTGCTTTATTTCCAGACGCAGCACACTGCCTCCAAGCCCCAGGCTGCGTTCACGACGCCCAGCTGTAGCGATGCTTTGCACAGCATCACGTGGCTGCACCCTGGGGACCCCCTCCCCGTGGGTGAGGTTGGTACCCCTTGGGTCCCACGCCGCTGTACCAGATCGGCGGCGTGCTAAGTGACTTGGGTGATGCTCCAGCCCCATGCGTGGGCTGGCAGCGTGGCTCCCTGCAAGCTGGATGGAATTACTTGGGGAAGAGATTATCTAAGATCCAGTGGATCTTGTCTATTAACTTGTCTTTATTTTCCAGCAGCTGTCAGCACGGGAGGTAAAAATGTATACTGGGGGAGGATTTTGGAGGGGAAGGAGAGAAACAACCCTGTGATATGAAGTTGGTCAGAATAGTGGGAAATGGAGAAAATCTCAGGTTTTTCTGGGGGACTGTCATGGCCCTGAGCTCTGACTGGCTGCATGTGGGAAAGAAGAGTGTCTGTGTGTGTGTGTGTCCCCTCGCCAGCACCCAGGGGTCCCGGACAGGAGTGGGTCCCCCAGCACAGGCTGAGCAGTGCCGTGGGCTGGGGACTTGCCAAGTAAGTCAGTGTCGGGGCCGCACCGCTGCAGGCAGGATGCAGCCCCCAAAGCCTGGTGTATCTGCGGGCGCATCGGTTCCTGTGGGGTTGGCGTCAGGAGGCAGAACGGTGGGATTGCACGCAGAGCTGTGGGGAGACCGTCATATTCCCCCAAAGGGGGAAAAAGGGTCATTTCTTGCCCATTTTCTCTTTTGAAGACGTCTCCCTTCAGCACCTGCTATCCTGCCCTGGAAAATGGCCATCCAACGCTGCTGGGTGCTTTAGGGGCATCTGTTTTGAGAGCCGCTGCGGCTGGAGGAATCCCTCATCGGGCAGCGGAAAAAGACCCGAGAAGCCTTTTCACTCCAGGCAAATGTTTTCTAGGCTCCAGATGACAGGAGGACCCTGTAGTGCGTCTGGGCAGGGAGTCAAAGCATGCATTTAGTGGGGGCTCGGTTCAAGGAAGGTGGTTTGACCATTAAATTTGAGGCCAAAATGCTGTTCAGTTAATATTTTAGTGGGATGGACAGTAAATGAGAGGAACAAAGATTGTTTCCATTTCTATCTGATTCAGACAGCTGCTCTGATTTAAGATCTATAGGGTATAAATAGTACATGGAGCAATGAAGAGTGCAGAGAGCAATCAACTTCTCCCACCCCCGGGCTGCGGTGGGGATGGTAAGTGGGTCTGGAGGGATGTGTAATACGCACGGGCAGATAACTTTTGCTTTTTTGCCCTACGACTTTCTCTTCCTCAGCTCAGCCTGTGTCTGGTTAAAGCTCTGATGGGTCGTGAGGGCTGAGACCTTTCCCAGCTCCTCGAGGTGGCAAAGGAAACCCCCGGGAGGAGGTCGCTTGGTCTTTGCATGCTTCAGGTGTCTGCTGCGGAAGCGGGGACGTCAGCTCCGTGGCTGACGTGTCCCCCATCCCTTTGGGCTTGCACAGTAAGAGCAAAGCTGATGTGCTTGCTTCCCTCCTGCCATCAGCTCTGAGCCCCGCACGCTGCTCGTCCCGA
Source organism: Gavia stellata (assembly GCF_030936135.1). Classification (NCBI taxonomy): domain Eukaryota; kingdom Metazoa; phylum Chordata; class Aves; order Gaviiformes; family Gaviidae; genus Gavia; species Gavia stellata. The sequence goes on from NC_082618.1 coordinate 5,373,891, forward strand.
GGGCAGTCCCCATCCCAGGTTTAGCTGTTCTCCCCGGGGCAGGCGCCAGGCTCCCTTGCGAGCTGCCGGAGGGGCTGCCTGCCTGCCAGGACCTGCCTGCCAGGAGCATCGCCTCGCAGCCCGCTGCTGGGGGGGCCGGGGAGGTGTTGCCTTGCTGTCGGACTCGCTCGTGACTCCGGGATCTCCCCTGGCTCAGCACGCTGAGGTCAGGCGCTTTTCTGGGGGAGCAGGTGCCTGGGTTTCCTCACGCCATTCCCGCGGGATCACCAGCTGGGGCTTTGAGTGACATGGATCTTGCTGGAAACCGAGCAGCTTGCTGGACCGGGACAGCTGGGACGGAGCTGGGGACCTCCTTCTCCACGAGCCGGGGCTTTGCTGCACACCTTTGCCTGCAGGCTCTTCCTCTCCTGCCCTCCCCTGCTCCCAGGCAGGCACACGCGTGACCCCGGGAGCTCTCCCGTGCAGGCGGAGGTGGAGGGATGCAGGCTTGCGTCTCACAACCTCCATCGCACGGTATTTTTTTCCTGTTGAATTTCAGGTCGCTTTAGCCCAGCCTGGCCGCGCTGCGCCAGGCAGAAGGGAAACATCTCTTTATTAGGGTTGTTTCCTTAAATAAAGCCCTCGGAGCGAGTGCTGGGCTGGCTGTTCTGGCTATCCCATGACCGGCATTGCGTGTTCAGGTTATTAACACCTCATTAGATGTTGGTTCCTCCCCACGTCTCTGGTTCAGCAAATCCCGGTGGCTTTGTCGTTGCTCCCTGACTCCTGCTTCACCGGAGACTTTTTTTTTTTCCATGGTCTCTTGCACTTCTGCTGACAGTTTAAATTTCATTTCTTCTTGAGGTCAGTAGCTTACTTCGACTTTCAGATCTTTCTATTTGTGTGTGCCGACACGCGTCCCCGGCGCAGCGGATGCATCAGCACAGCTTATCGGGAGAGGTTGTCATAACATCGCTGCCAGCGGCTGGCTCTCGCCTGCGATTGCAACCTGGGTTTCCACTTGGCCGATCCCCAGAAATCCTGGGGTTGGTTTTTTTTTTCTTCCTTCTTAAACCTTGACTTGCTCTCCGGAGTGACGGTGGCAGCAGGGCACAGCTCTGCCCTGGGAGGTGTCTGGGGACTCGTGCAGGTGGGTTAGGAGCCCGTCACCAGCCTGATGTCTTGGTTGCCACTCTGTGGCTTCCCTTTGGCAACAAACCTCCTCACTTTATATATGCATATGTCTGTCCTCTCATGTAACCCAGGCCAGGGACTCAAGGCTGTGGCCCCTGAGCCGGTTATGGAGTCAGCAGATAGCACCTCCAAAGGGATCTGTCTCCTTCGAAAGGTGCCCGGGAGCACGCCGCAACCCTCGGTAAGCTGGGCTGGAAGGGGATGGCCCTTGCTTTCCAAAAAAGCAATCGCAGATTTGCTGCTTGTTTTCATCTTGAGCTTATTTTTGTCTTCGCTTCTACCGCTCTGCCCGGGGATGCTGTCTGTGGCATGATAAGTTATTTCGAGAAGTGGGGCAGTGCTGTTGGTATGGCGGGGAGCGGAGGCACCGAGATTAAAGGTAAATCTACACAGATAATTGGGAGCCTGCTTCCCGCTGAAATCGAGTGAATGCATACGTGCCGGGGTGGGTGCCAGGGGGGCAATGGCTCTGCGGTGCTGGGGGGCTGCCCCCAGCCACCCCGCCTGCTCCCAGCCTCCGCCGTGGGGTCCCGGCCGGGGGCTCGCAGACCTGTTCTGGGCAGCGGGGGCTGGAGACGCAGCGCAGGGTTAGTAATCCCCCCCGCCGCCTCCTCAGACCTGCCAGATGTCTCTCCTCTAGGTTTTGTTTTTATAAATTGGTCTTTTAAAGTCTGTCATCCCCGTGCAGATGAAAGGAAGATGCTGTGATGCCTCTGTGTGCGCGTCCCTGAGCCTGGCTGCGGTGCCTGGGTGGCAAGGCTTTTTGTTTGGGGCTTTATCTTTTCTGAAGTGCCTTTTTTTTTTTTTTCTTCTTCTTTTTATCCTTAATCTCTCAGAGTCCTTTGCATCTTGGCTTGCCATCCCTCGGTTTTGGGCAGGCAGGCCCTGCTCCGTAGCACGGGTCCCTCCTGGAGAGAGGGATGGGGAGCAGCGTTCTCCCCCAGTCCGTGGCAGGGGGGGACACAGGCAAAGCCCTGGGGCTCAATGCCTGGGGCAAAGCCCAGCTGCTGCCTTCTGGAAGGTGCAATTAAACCCATCTCCGTGGGGCTTTCTCTTCCCTCCTGCAAGCCCCTTTCTGCTCTTTTCCCTTGGCACCCTTTCCCTCTCCCTTGCTCTCACCATGCCCGCTTGGATTAGGAGGGAATCATCTCCCTTTTCTCCCTGAGCCCAGATACTCCTGGCCCGTGGCTCGGTGCCGGGGCAGCTCCCGGGGGGGTGGTGGGGAGCCAGGGCTGTGAATTTACAAGCCGAAGGGCAGTAGCCGCTGCCGCGAGCTGAGCCTTTAAATTCTCTGCTCGGTGATGGATGGATAAGTGGGAATTGCATTTGCTGGGCGGGTAACAAACAGCTTTGCATTTTTCTGCTGCTTTTTCACTGTCTCTTGGGGAAATTCAGACACTGGTCCTAAACTGCAGGGATGGGTTTTTTCCCAGCTGGCATGGATCCCTGCGAGCAGGACCCACTCAGCTCTCGGGGAAAGCCCTGCAATGCTGGGGAGAGCCTCGCTGGGGATTTTTGCAGGGGCTGGAGCTCTGCCGGGAACTGGTGACGGCGCTGTGGGACGTGAGGGGCCAGCCTGGGTCCCCGATGGCCACGTGTGTGCCCTGTCCTCGCTGCCTGCCTGGCGCAGTCAGGACACCAAGCAGCATCCCCTTCTTGAAAGCGGGGAGATGCCACATTTGTGGGGCAGAGGTGCTGCCGAGGGGAAAGCTGTGTGGTCCTTACGAGACAGCAGAGAAGCAAAGCTCCCCCAGTTCTGGCTCTCACAAGCAACTCAGGGTTTCTCTTTCCATCGAGCGCTTCTGTTGCCTGTGTGTTTCTCCCTGTTTGAGGGCATTTGAGAGCCACTTCCAGGGATGGAGGTGCTGCCGGAGAGCTCCGATGTCTTGTGCTGCCAAGTCAGGCAGAGTCTTGTCTCAGTAGGGATGCGCTAGGGAGATGGCAACCGGCTCCTGGCCGCTGCTGCTGCTCCAGATCATAGCCTTCAGGGCTCGGTCCTGCCTGGGGCCTGGTGACCAACGCGGTCGGGGTCTGGAGGGCAAGGAGCAGGTTGGCACAGTCCCCGGTGCCCACCCCGATCCCGTGGCTTGTGCAGTTCATCTGAGCGGTAATTAATTATTGGCCATGTAAGCTGCTGGCAGGTTACTGGAGGTGATTTATAAGCAGGAGTAATCCCTTGCCAGCAAAAGAGCTGCTCTGTGAACGAAGAACAGCAAAATCCAGGGGAACTGTCGCGTCCTTCTGGAAGTCTGGCTCCCCAGGCATGGTCGCTGGCTGTCCCCAGGCATGGTCCTCGTCTGGAGCACGGCAGCCGCAGGGACCCCTGAGCTCTGTACTTGAGCCAGCTGAGGTGGATTAGTCGAACCACTGCTCCCGGAGGGCAAAGAGTGTTGTCTGGACACACAGACCTTGAGTTTGGGGACACGGGCTGAGCGGTGGCCCAGTTGCTCGCTGGGGAAGGCTCGCCATCCCCAGCAGGCACAAGCAGTCTCGGCACTCGGAGATGATTTTTGAGATGCGATTGTTGCTGGGGTCTCCCCGGGGAGGTGGTTCAAGCCGCCCAAAGCTAGGTAGAAGTTTGGGGAGTGCAGCGTGAGCACAAAGCCAGGGATGTGCGCGTGCCCCTGCGAGTCCTGTGGCTGCCGGGTGAGGGACCAATGTGGAGATGGGGCAAAGTGGTGCTTCTCCCATGGGCATGTGGGTCTGGTCTTCAGCTCCCTCCAACTTCTGGTGGGCTCCTGGGTCTGCCTTCTTTTGTTCCCTTGTACCCTACCTACTCGTTGGCCTCTGCCAAGGACCTGTCCCGGGGTTATCCATTATGCCACGGTGCCTGATGCTCAGCGGGAGGGCGAGGGGCAGGGGCTGAGCTCCTGCGTGGTTCCAGCAGCTCGGCTCGGTCTGACAAAGATGTGACTGGACAGGGAGGGCTCGGCCATGGTGGAGGGACAGGAGAGCAGAGCCTGCCGCGGCTGAGATGTCATCTGGCCGAGGAGGGTCTGGGCTATAAAGCCTGGGAATGAGCGGCTCTGGCAGCGTGTCGGGCTCAGTCCTTGCCAATCAAAGAAGCAAGATCCATGTCTCTTCTAATATGTCCCTTCAAAAAAAAAAAAAAAAAGGAAACAACACCCAAAATTGATATGGCGAAGGATCAGGGCAGAAATACGGATGGAGAAGGACCAGCTGCTGGGTGCGGAGAGGAGGGTGCTGTCCTGCACACCCGTGCGGGCACCGCTGGGATGCCCGGTGCTGTCTCACCCCGCGGGAGAGGGAGAGCTGCTGCCGTGCCCAGGCAGAACACGCAGGCGAGAAATCCTGAAGGCGAATCCCCTGGGGCTCCTCCGGTCAGGGACTCCTTAGCGGTTTTATGAGAAATCAATAATGCTTTTGCATGGTCATAATCGTAAAATAAGTACAATTTATGGCTGCTGCCAGGGCCAAGATTTTTTCCAGCGTATGAGGCGGAGAGGGAACGGAGCAAAAACACTTTCCCACGGCATTCCCCTTTGCACCAGGGCTGCAAACCTGCTCCGACATCGCGGCAGGGGGAGACCCCCGTTTGCAGGGGGGCACGGCCGCGCAGGGTGGGTTGCTCGTGCCCGTGCCTGCGCTCACCCTGTCCCCTTTCCCCGCAGCCCGCCGGCAGGTGGAATGGGGCAGCCATGAACGGCGATGCCCTGTGCCAGGAGCCCTCCTCCCCGCTCCCCGACTGGAGGGAGTTCTGCGAGCTGCACGCCCAGGCAGCTGCCGTCGACTTCGCCCAGAAGTTCTGCCAGTTCCTGAAGGAGAACCCCCACTACGACACCCCCGGGGCAGAGACCTCCTTCTCCCACCATTTCGCCGCCAATTTCCTGGACATCTTCAGCCTGGAGGTCAGCCGGGTGTTCGTGTCCGACTCCCCCACCAAGTACAACATTGTGCCCTTCGTGGGGCTGCAGAACTGCCACGTCCCCTACGGGCGTGAGGTCACCCCGAGGAAGGAGGAGACGTCCACCGAGTCTCTGGACAGCATGGACACCCCGTTGGGTGCCGGACGGTACCTGAGCCCATCGCAGCAGGCGCAGGCACGCAAGGTGTCCTCCTACGGCCAGTCCCGCAGCTCGGAGGACGTCTCCATCCACTCTGCCGCCAAGCCCAAGTTCAAGAAAGGCTTCTCCTTGAGGAACATGAGCTTGTGTGTGGTGGACGGTATGAAGGAGATGTGGCATCGCAAGTCCTCTCCGGAGCCGGGCACCGAGGCTGCCCCGGCTGGCCGGAGAGCCGAGAGGGAGCCGTGCCCGGCGGGGGGCAAGGAGCCCGGCGACCCGCGGGAGAAATGGACCCACAAGCTGCGCCTGTCCAAGGTGCCCTCCTCCAAGGTGGAGCTGGTGGACATCCAGAGGGAGGGGACGCTGCGCTACATGGTGGCCGACGACACGAACTGTGTGGGGAGCTCGCAGTGGCAGAAGTGCCGCCTCCTGCTCCGGAAAGCAGTGAAGGTGGAAGGAGAGAGGTTCCTCCTCGAGTTTTATGTCCCGCCAAAGGTAAGTCCTGGCTTTTCTCCACTATTGGTTTTTCTGAGCAATTCAGGCAGCAGTTGGGCTTTGCTTGAGGTTTTTCTTACTTCCACTGCTGAGCTGGGATGAAATCCAGCTCTGGTCCAGAGCAGGGTTTGGTGCTGAGATGCCAACAGAGGGGACAGCGTGGTTGAAACCCATCCAACCTGCGAGCCCTGTTCACTGGGGCATAGCCCCCTCCTTCCCCCACAGCCCCTGGGAGAGTTGCTGACGCCTCTGTCTGGTCCTTTGGCCCCCAAATATCAGCAATCTCAGTGGAAAAGCTCATTCCCCCATCAAGACATGGGTTGTCCAGGCTAGCCAGAGGGTTTTTTCTCTTCCCAATGTGTTGCAGAGGTATGTGGTTGACTGGTGGCTCATGCAGCAGCAGCATGGCTGGGACTGCTGCCTGGGCTTTGTGTTTTAGATCGGCGGGTCACTTCCTGAAAGCAGGGTTTTTTTTCTTCTAAAAATAACAATTCCTTTGGAATATTTTTGCACCTGCAAGGCTCCCTCCAATGAAGTTTTTTGGTGATGGGGACAGAAGACACCGGTGTTGCCCTCCGAGGCTGAAGCACCACTACCATGGATGGGTTTTTGCAGCTCTCCTCCCAGCTACTTCCCCTCCTGGGCAGAGGAACACTATTATTTTTATTACCCTCAATATCGCTTTTCCTTGCCTGCATCTTTTCTTCTTCTGTACTTTGAATGAAAGCTTCAAAAGCAGGAGCCGGTTTTCATTGCAGCGTGTCCTCAGCGCTTCTTCCCTCCCCTTCTCACACGCATCCCCCCCTGCACGTGATGCAGGGAAACGTTGTCCCTGTTTTCCTGGGGGAAGAGCTGAGCGGTGGAGTGGTTGGCTCAAGAAATGTGGATTATGAGACCTTCAATCTCCTTCTTGCCATGGGACCGCCTTTGTTCCTGGTCTGAGCAAAGAGATGCATTACGCTGCCAAACCCTCACCTGTGCCAACGCCGTGATTGTGTATTTGTCTCTTCGAAAAGCACAGGGCAAATAATAAGCTGTTTCCCAGGTCTTTACTAGCTGTATGTGTTGGTAATGAAATCTCAGGCTATTTAAATACCTAGGGAAGAAAAACCTCATTTACTTCATCTTCTCCAGGACTTTCCTGCTTGCGTTTCAGTCCCTGGTAGTGAAGCTGAGCCAACACGAGCCATCACGCCAGGCATGCACCTGGGGCTGCCGCTCCGTGGGTCTCTGTGCTCGGAACCCCCCGTAACCCTCGGTTTGGTAGAGGGATGGATCCGTACATTATACATGGGGATAGCAGGATAGTTCATCTTTTTAAACAGCATTTTCTATATTTTTTTGAGGCCAAAATGAACCTTGGCGCTGCTGGTATGAGTCCATCCCTCTCGCCTAGCCGTCACATCTCTCCCAGTAAAATATAAAATACGAGTTTAAACTGAAGCGCATCTCTGTAGAGCAGCTCAGCGCTGGTACGGGTGGCATGCATTGCTGGTAGCTGGCTCGGGGGGCTTCCTCAGCCCAGGGACCGCAGGAGACCCGGCTGGAAGGAAAGCACCATGTCCGTGGCGCGATGCACGGAGGATCCGGTGAACCTGGTGGGTGCTGGCTGCACGGAGCAGCGCTGGCGAGTCGGCCGCACCAAAGGGGCAATAAACTCAGGTTAAAATGGAACAACTGCTGCTCTTAAAACGTTTAAGAGAGTGCTCATAGAGGGATTTTTTTAGTGTATCTTGATTTGCCTCTAAAAATCAATTTTGAAATGATTTTATGGCAACTTTTATGAACATTGTCTGTTATAATCACACCCTGCTTTGGTTTACATCTTTCTCTCCTCATCCCATCTTGTTTTCCATCTGGCAAATGATTCAGCTGTAAAAGTGGCACCAGCCTGGCACAGCTGGAGGAAAACAGCTTTTTGCTTCAGCAGCCCCCAGGTTTGTTTTTGCATAGGCCCTACAAAAACTATGGTCATGTCTTTAAAGGGGAGAGCCCTCCTGGAGCAGACCCTTCTCTGGCTCACCGGTGAATTAACACCGTATTTTCTCTCCTTTCAAAGCAGCTGCCTCCTCCTTTCTGACCTTCTCCCGTGTAAACACCAAGAGGGAAACATTCCCCAGGGCAGGGCTGAGCCTCGCACAGCCGGAGAAGTGCATGGAGGCAGCGCTGGGGCCCTGGGGCTGGTGGAAACGAAACGTCCCAGAGGGGAAAAAGCAGTTCCTGTTCTGTCTTGGATTTCTTTTTTCCAAAAAAAAAAAAGAGAACTGAACCCATCGTTGGTAACCTGCAGCCCAACACTCATCGCCGGCTTCGTCCCACCCCTTGCACCCACGGCACAGGTTTCGGTGACTAAATCGCATCTCTGCTTCCCGAAGCCACGACGCTCCCAATCCCGGAGCCCTGGAGGAGATCGGCCCTGGGGAGCAGCTCCGCGGGCTCCTTTGGGGGATTTGTTATAATTAAAACAAATATCTGGGGAATTTGTGGCTCAGCAGAGACTTCAAGTGGGAGGCACTGGGTCCTGCCCTGCCATCAAGGCTCCGGCGGGTGCCGGGGGCCCTGGGGGAAATTAATTTTTCTTTATTTTAATGTAATTAAAATTCCCTGCATGGCTAAGGCTGCTGTATCGTAGCTTCTCAGTCGAAATGACGCTCCTGTGCTGGATAAATGGAGTGTCTTCCTGGGCTGCTTTCTGCACAGGAACTGTCCCCCCTCAGACAGCACAGTTCTCTGGTGGCGTATCTCCATTGGGAGAGGGTTTACAAAGGAGAGAAATAAGTGGTCTTGGCAGACCTGGCATATCAGCCTGTGCTGGAGCAAGGAAGAGGTTTGGCAGTTAAATGCACTAACCTCCCTATCCTCCACCGGGCCTCCTCTTGGTTTAATTAAAAGAGCTTGGAGTTATCAGGCACATGAGGGAAATCAATGCTTTTTCCCCCCTCCCCCTGTAATAACCGTGCAGGCTGAGCCGCAGTCTTGCCTCTCTGAGAGCCCCGCTGCATCGTCCCCCGGGAGAGTTTGATTCAATTGAGCGACTTTTTTTTATTTATTGATTTTATTTTTTGTAATAATTTTTTTTTTTCTTTTCTCAGGCTTCCAAACCCAAGGTGAGCATCCCGCTGTCGGCCATCATCGAGGTCCGCACCACCATGCCGTTGGAGATGCCCGACAAAGACAACACCTTCGTCCTAAAGGTGAGAGCACGGCGGCAGCGGTGTGTATCCCGACGGGAACCCCATCTGTACCCACATCCAGCCCCTGCTGCGGGGATGCTCCGTCCCCAAGGGGATCGTTGCCTTGGTTTTCGGAGCTGAGATGCTAACAGCAGTAATACTCCCCGCGGGATCCCTGTCTCCCCTCCCCAGGTTGTCCCCCCACCAAAATGATGCAACCTCCACCTGATGCCTGGGTATTTTGGGATCGAGCTGTTTGCCTGGCTTTCACCGTGGGGTTTTGCTTCTCCATGTCACCAGGAGATGAGTTAAATTAGTGTCTAGAGACAACCTGCAAGGGGAAACGCTCTTTGGTGCGGCTGCCGGTGGTTTTGTGACTGCCGCTGCCCCGGGTCGGTGGCACATGGTGACAGTTTCATTTACACGGTGCGATGGGAAGGGCTGTGCGGGGCCACCGAGGCCCTGGGGATCAACCACCCCACGCGAGTCTGGGGGCACAAGCAGAGAGTGAAAGTATCTCTCTCTCTCCAGAAAGAGTTTTCCATATCATGCAATTAATTAGCTTAATGCTCCCTCCTGCTCTGCCGAAAGGCAGCAGCCTGTCACGGCAGATGGGGGCTGAATTTTGCAGGGTCCCAGCTCAGGGCGCGACGTGCCGCTGTGATGATGGATGTGTCACTGGAGATGGTGTTTCGCTCCAGCTAATGAGGCTGAGCCTCCCCACTCGTGCTAATGGACTCGTGCTCTCCATCAGAGCTGTTGGACGTGCCCAGCTGGGAGTTAGCATGTGTATGTGGGGGGACACCAGTGTGTTGAGGATTTCTGTGTCCTACCTCTGCTAAAAAAACACCTCTTTCCCTGATGTTTCTCCCTAAAAGCCTGTGGCAAAGGCAGACCGGAGAGGCCAGGCTTCCCGGCTGAATGAACCTGCTTAAAAGCTTAGAAAACTGTGAAAGCAGAGGAGGGAAAATATTGAGCCTGGCTTCGTGAAAGCGCCCCGTACCTGGTAGCCCGCCTGGCCCCGGCACACATTTCTGCGGGAAAACACTCTCCACCAAACCCGGCTCCTTGTAAAGGTCCCCCACCTTCTCCTGGCAGCTTCCTCCAGGGCATCCCCCTGCCCCAAGGGTTTCTCGCCATTCAACCTCAACCTCTGCTGCGGTCAGTGTCCACCATGGACACAGAGGCTAATTCGGCTGTTGTCTCCTGTGCCTCAAAGACCAACCTCACGCGTCTTCTCCTCTCCAGACTGATCAGCCCAAGGTCCTCCTTGTCTTCCTTGTGGGCTCTGGAGAGGAAATGCCCCAAAGTGTACGTGGTGCCATGGCCAGGAGCAGATGGGAAGGATTCCTTCTCCTTTGATTGCTTCTCCTTTCTTCTTCCTCTTTACCCAGCCCAGGTTGATCCAGCTGCTTTCTTTGTACCCTGAAAGATGACGTTGACTCATGTAGTTTGTGGGCTGGTGTAACCCCTCAATGCTTTTTGCAGAACCGCTCCAGAGTCGCGGTTTCCCAACCCAAACACCCACGGCAATTAGTGCGAACCCAGAGCTCACTCATGTCCTTGAGCTGGGGGCTGCTTTTGGCTTTTTCTTCCACGGAGCATTTCTCAGCTTCGACAAGTTCATTTGAATTCTCGCCTCATCCTCCAACACACTTGCAACGTGGTGTCATCCGTGAATTGATTAGGCATCCTCGCTTTGCTTTTGTCCTAATCATTACTGAAGAGCAGCACGCACGGAGAGAGTCCTTGATGTGAAGGAGCTTCTGAGCATATCCCTTGGCTTTGACCGTCAGCCATCGATAAGCCATTAACCATTAATAACTGCTCTTGGAATACGGCTCATCAGCTACTTGTGATCATGTTTTCTAGATGCCCTTACAATTCTCCTATCAACCATGCCTTGCTACCTGCCTTGCTGGAATGTCACATCGGTGTCCAAAGCGTGGTCAGTGCCAAGGATGTGACACTGCTTCTCCCCATCCCTGAGGCTGTCATAAGCAGGAGTAGATGGGTCTGACAGGGTTTGGTCGTGGCAGATCCCTGCTGGGGGGGATTCAGCTCCAGGGTGCTTCCTGGGTGCTTGTGGAGGGTTGGTTTCTCTGGCTGCTGGAGGAGGACTCTGGGGTTGCCCTCTTCCCACCTTCTGGAGCTGGACATGCTCTCTCCACTCCCACTGCTAACAGCTCTGCAACTACTTCAGCCATTTCTTTAATTACCCCAGGGAACGCTCCAAACCCCGCTGGTCTGAAAACGCCTGATTGACCAGGTACCCTCCACCCTGCTCCTGCCCCGTTCTGGCCGGGGCGCTTACCCCGCCGCGGGGTTGATTGATTGCAATCGATCCTTTGAGTGACCCGAGGCAGCGAACGCAGCATCGAGCCCATCTGCTCAGTTCTCCTCTCCTGCTGCCCCTCTCCTGCCTCTCCAGCCAGGCTTTGCCCTCGCCTTGCGGCTGTCGGCACAGAATGCTTTTCCCCTATTCCCAACGTATTTTATTTGTAGGTCATTTTCTGCCCCAGCCCTTCTCGCTGGGACATCTTGCTGCTGCTCTTTTGAGTTCCCCCTTTGCTGGCTGGACTCGCAGAGGGGGTGAAGCTCCCCCTCGATGTCGGAGTGTGGATTAGAGGGGTAAGAAAGGGAGCTGGGTGCCATGATTTCCCCACTGCCTTCCCGTGTACGGGGCTGATGTCAAGCCCGACGCAACATGCCACGCTCTGTCAGCTTACGATAGGTAGCAAAGCCCCTGCCTTGTTCTGGGAGGCCACACTGGAATGGTTTCTGCCGAATTGCCTAAAAATTAGCAGGCAGCGTGTCCCCACCACCCATCGGACGCCAAGCACATGCTTTTTTTTTTTTTTTTTTTTTTCCATTGCACAAGCAGGCACTTGCAAAATACCCAAGCCCTGCACGTGCTTCGCTTGCTGTCATGCTCTGCGTGAGAGAGCAGCCCTGTCTCCCACGCCGGCTTCATGCATTGTCCTCAGAAAGCTGGAGAGGCTCCTTTGCCTCTCCAACAAAACGGGGGGAGGACCTTTGCTGCTCCCCTCCACCGCTGCGCTGCTCGGGGCAGGACAGCCCATGCTCGGCCCCAGCCCAGGCACCGCTCCCTGCACACCCTGCTTATTTTCAGGACAGTGATTCAGTTGTTTGTGATTAATTTAATTTGCTAGGAGGTTGTCTCTGTTGGCAATGCGATACCCTCCCGGAGTCAGGGCGGCCTCGCCAGCTCGGGAACACGTTGTGTAAGGGGTCTGGGAGGGATGCAGGGAAACCTGCCAGAGGCACACAGCATTGCATGGGGTGGCTTCCGAGTCCCTCTGCCCTGCTGCCCCACTGCTGATGTGGGGCTTTTCTGGGTCCTCCCTGGTCCCAGAAAGACCCAGCTCCTTTGGGCTTGCAATTTTGGAGGCTCTTTTGCCTCCTGATTCTTATTTTAATTTTTTTCCTGTTAAAGTGGGTTTCTCTCCCACCCTGTTGCAATCAGAAATCAGAAGCCTCGTGGACCAGCAGGCAGAAAAAAATAACAGAGGAGAGGTTTTAAACTCCTGGGTTTGAGGAGCTGGTGGGATTTTGGGGCAGCGAAAGGGCAGCGTGGCTTCTGCTCTACCTGCACAGAGCTGTTTTTGGGGGGACGCTGAAGCACCCCAGAGCCGTGCGATGCTGTCTGTGCTGGTGCGTGGTGCCATGCACCCCCGATGCCGCCGGCCAGGTGTGGTTTTGCCATGGAGGCTGTAAAAACCTTGTGATGCGTTTGTGGGTAACGGTGGGGTGGGGGTTTTCCTCCAAGCCCCAGCTTTGGTCAGGGGTCACCCTCAGACACATCAAAGCATCTCTCTGGGTCACCCCTCGGCATTCCTTTGCTGGAATGGGAGGGGGCACTTATCCTCTCCTGTTCAACCGAGGTGCTATTTAATAGCAGGAGGTGAATGGGGGGATCCAGCTGGGTTATGGGGTGTGATTTACCCCGGGGAGGCGGTGGGACCCCGGCCACAGCCTGACGCTGTCCCATGTTGCCCGCAGGTGGAGAACGGGGCTGAATACATCCTGGAGACCATCGACTCCCTGCAGAAGCACTCCTGGGTGGCGGATATCCAGGACTGCATCGACCCCGGGTAAGGCTCGCCAGGGGAAGGTGCTGTGTGGGGACCAGGCTCACCACTGCTGTGGTGCCCTCGCCGCCGAGCACGGGTTATTACTCCGATGCAATTTTTGCTACTCGGGGTATTACAGAAAGTCCCTGACTCACGTCAGCAGAAGTCTGGAGGCAAAGTTTGCAGCCTGTGTGTGTCAGAGGTGCAGCCTTGCAGAGAGCTGGCTGCTTGCTCACCCTTTCCTGCCCTGTGTCACCTCGGCCAGACAGAGGCAGGTGACCCAGGAACACAGCCCTCAACACGGGAAGCTCCTAACACCCACCCTCTGAAGCTTTTATACTATATTTGAGCTATTTTCTATGCTTTTTGCCAGTCCAGCATCCATGGTATATTTAAGATTCTGCTGGCTAAATTGATTTATTTATGTTTCTATCACTGTGGTATTAATGCTGTCACTGGAGTCACAACAACTCTGCCAAAACTTCTCATCTTCTCTTTCATCAGCCCATGCATTGGGTTACGCTGTAGGGAGGTCTGCGTGCCCGGCACTGCTGCCCTTCAGCTGGCTCAGACAGCCCCAGTCTCGGGGAGGCAGGATCAGCTCAGGCGCTCCCCAGGCTCCGGGAAAACCCCAGCACTGCCCTTCTCGGCACGGTTTTGGAAAAACAAGGTGCCCAAGCTTGCAGAGGTGAAAACCTTGAGCAAACCTAGAACAGGGGCTTGGAGAAGGGTCCAGCTGCCTCTGGGCTGCCTTTGCCCCCTTCCACCGAAGAGAGGCAGTTTGGGTGCTGCAGGGTTGGTCACGGCAGAGGCTGCATCTCATAGGGCAGATGCACTAATGGACTCTAGATCTGTGCTCCTTCAGCTGCTTTTGCTGCTTTTTAAAATACATAATTCAAGAAGCGACGCTGAGGCTGGGCTGCTGGTGGAGGCGAGGCTGGGAAACATGGCCCTTCTCCCAGCGCATGTCTTGGTGCCGGTTTTCCAGCCGGAGCCCAGCACCGCGGCCATGCTCGCCTCGAGCCGCTGCAGAAGCTGCTGGCAGCAGCTGGCTCTGCCAGCCCCTCGCTCTGCCGCCAGCAGCCTCCCAGCCTTTTATGTTTGCTTAGCACCCAGCACAGTCCCGCTTTGGCCTCCGGACGTGACTGTAAAGCAAATAATAATGAACTCCAGAGCAAATAATAATGAGCTGTTTAATACACCGACACACACGCTTGGTGCCAAGAACGAGTTTTCAATCACTCCTGATGCTTTTGCCAAGGGCTGCATGCTGGAGCTGCTGCGTGAGCACCCGTCGACGGCTTTTCTGCAAAGCGCTGTTGGTTTTGGTTTTCCTTCCTCCCTTCTTGTTTTTTCACCGGCTGCAGCTGAATGACTCCCAATGGCTGATTCACTTACTGGCCACTAAATAATTCAGCAGCTCCCTCACGAGCCGTTACAGCTAACGCAGCCGCTTCCTCGCTGCCTGCGCCCACGTGCCTGCCGTTAAGCAAGAGTAGCCGAGTGCCACTGGCTGCTCCCGCCGGCGGCCAGGATAAAAATAGGCTGGGGGGTTTGTGCAAGAAGGGTGCTGAAGTGCACGGGCAGGAGCCGGGCAGCAGGGATGCTCCCCGTGGGTGCTGCACTGCTGCAGCCCCGCCTTGCTCTGCTCCCACTCACTGTCTCACTCTGGGCCTCCCAGCTTGGTTTTTCGGTGTCTTTTGGGGACGTAATTCCTGTGGGTTGGTAATTCCCTTTGTGGAGGGTGAAAGCAAAAGCGCCCTTGGGTGGACGTTGGTGGTGGGAGTGCGTGTGCGTCTATGTAAATCTTGCAAAGCAAAGCAACGGAAGTCAAGGTAATAGATTTCCATCCAAACCAACAAGGTTGCAGCAAAATACTGCAGCTGGGACCAGCTGGCGTGACCCCCGTAATGAGGGCTTTCAAGGGTTTAATCGCCTCACACTGGTATCTCACCCCTAAAAGACCACGTTGTTTCGCTGGCCACTCTGCCTCTCGATGCTGCAGGCACTTCTGTTCGTGGCAACCCCTCCAGGAGGAAGCGAGGAGCATTGGGATATGTTCCTGGAATTTCATTTGGTCAAGAGTCCCCGTCGCACGCCTGTGAGCAGAGGTGCCGTGCGTGCATCCCCGCAGCGTGGCAGCTGGCGTGTGACTGCTCTGTACTCTCCCCCCAGGGACAGCGGGGACGACATCGAGCTGGCGTCCTGTGCGCAGGGAGCCTGTCTGCCGGGCAGGGTGTCCTCCTGCAGCTGCGAGTTCCTGGCTGACGGTGAGGACCTACATCTGGGAAAAACACCCGCCGGGGAGGGTGGGTGTCTTCAGGTGCCAGGTCTGGTTTGGTGGGAGGGGCCAGATTTTGCCAGCGATAAAGTGAAGGACCCTGAAGCAGGTGCTGTGGGGATGGATCTTCTTCTGTCTATCACCTTCCTCTTCTTCATGCTAGCCCCCACCCTGGGGAGGTGGGCCACCCCATTTCAGACATCAACGCTGCCCCTGTACATCCTGGTATGTGTTGGAAGTCTAGTCCCCATCTGCAGGCGCTGCGGTCTCTGGGTCCCAGCAAGCAGTCTCCACCCGCACAGCCCCACCTTGTCTTCATGCCCAGCCAGGACGAATCCGTGTCCCTCATCCCGGTGGCACCGGGGCAAGGAAACGCAGGGCAGGCTGAAAGGGAGTCACCCGAGCTGCAGCTAGAGCCGTGAGCTAGCCCTGAGATGTCTCTGAGAGCCAGGGGTGCTCCAACACGGTTGCCTTTAGAGCAGGACAGCCCCCAGCCTTGTCCAGTGATGCTGAGCCATGAGCCCATCCCTCTGCAAATTCCCTTCCAGATGTGCCCAGGCCACCAGACAGATGTGCCCTGCCCGGCGCTCAAAGCACCACCATGGCCACTGCCATCCCCGCACCCCACAGCCGGGGCAGGGACTCTCTGGGGGAGCTCCTCACCCACGTCCCGCTGGAGAGCTTCCTGCAGACGCTGGAGTCCTCCCCCCCCGCCGGGCATCTCTCAGGTACCGGGATGCGGCCCCAGCACCTCACTATCGGGGGTGCACGGAGGGAGAGGACGAAGGGGTGGGAGAGGGCGGTGTCCGGCTGCTCCCTAAAAACCTGCTGTCTCTGCGGCCAGGCGAGGACAGCGAGGCGGAGGCAGAGATCAACCTTTCCGATTTCCCCTGGTTCCATGGGACACTCTCGCGGATCAAGGCGGCTCAGCTAGTGCTCTTCGGGGGTGCCCGGAGCCATGGCTTATTCGTCATTCGGCAGAGTGAAACACGGCCGGGGGAGTATGTGCTGACCTTCAACTTCCAGGGGAAAGCAAAGGTGGGTGTCCTCTGCCTCTCCCTGAATGTTAGTGCCAGCCCTGCCCAGCACCCTGGGCTGCTTCCTGCCCTGCTGGGGCTCTGCGAGCAAGCGGGTGCCATGCAGTCACCCCAAACGCCGCAGCTCTGCAGAGAGCTGCACCTCAGCAGGGCACCACTCGGCTCCACCTGCCCTTGTTCCCCAAGAGCCTTCGGCACCCTGCCCAGCCCCATCAGCCCTTTCCCAGCTGGATCAGTGCCTGCCATGCTGGCATAAGGTTAAATACCCCACGGGACCCCCAGCATAGCCTGGCACATCATCCCCTGCCCTCTTCTTGTCCGCTCCATGTCCTGAAGTACACAGATGCATTATAAAAAAACAACCCACACGTAGTTTTCTGCTGGGTCCCTTTTCTACCAGAGGGCAGACACTGCCAGGGGTTGAGATGTAACGGCCCGATCTTGTGGCCAGTCCTGCAAGAAGCAGTTCAGGCAGACTGGGGGCTTCTCCAGGCTGTTTGTGTCACCAGGATGGGACCCGCAGCCCCCCTGGCTGCACCCAGCCGCCCTTCTCTGGCTGCTTCTGAATGGTGCTGGTCACCAGGAGGAGAAAAACTTCTCCCAGGGCTGCAGTAAGTAGGGTTTTGCAGGAAACCTCCTGCAACAGGAGACCCTCTTGGGCAGGCAAGGGTAAAAAGTAAAAGTCCTATGTTTGGAGATAAGCAAACCTCCCTGGCTGATGGAGGTGGCTCCTTCTGCTGATTGCAAGGGTGAATCTCACCCTTGCAGTCCCCACCTCACCCGCTGGCCCCCTGCCCTTGCAGCACCTCCGCCTGTCGCTGAATGAGAGCGGGCAGTGCCACGTGCAGCACCTCTGGTTCCAGACCATCTTCGACATGCTGCGCCACTTCCACACGCACCCCATCCCCCTCGAGTCGGGCGGCGCGGCCGACATCACCCTCCGCAGCTACGTCGTGGCCCAGAGCCCGCTGCCCGGTAGGTGCCGGGGCTCGTGCTGCTGCTGGGTCGGGGCATGGCTGGGTTCGTGTTAGGGCTGGGATCTTGCGTGGATCCAAAAAGGACTGATCCCTGGGATTCCTCCACCGACCCCCTCCCTAAAGCTGCGCCCGTGTCAGTGCACGTGGCTCCGGAGATGCCCCAAGGTGGGTGTTATCCCCCTGAAGGTGGGCAGGGAGGACCATGAAGCAGTGGGGCTGCACTGGGGTGACCTGTGTGCCCCCAGCTATGGGTGTCAGTCCCCTGGCTTGAGCAGGAGAGGAGCAGAGGGGTCTGTGGGGCTCAGAGCATCCCGCTATGCCGGGAGAGTGTGGCAAGGAGGGTTGGGGAAGGACAGGGTCAAAGATGGAGAGAGTGAGCAAGGGAGAGGGTGGGCATGGAAAGGTGCCAGGGAAGGGGAAGGAGAGGGGGGGCTGAGCCCCCAGGCAGCATTGGAGGGGTCAAGCTCCTGTCTCCCTTGCAGACGCCGGCCCCCCGCCAGCCCTCGTGTCACAGCCGCCGGGCTGCCGGGTCGACCTGCCACCCCCGCACTACTTCTGCAGCACAGCACCCGCCGGCCCACCGGCCCCGCCACCTGCTGAGGGGGTGGCCATGGGCCCCGCTGTCACCAACCCTGCACCCTACCACCGTCTGGAGGGTGCCCTGGGCCCCCGGAGCCGCAGCGACAGCACTGAGCACCGGCCGGAGCCCCCCGCCGCCAGTGCCGAGGACTACCACGAGGCTGATGGTGCCCGGAGCCGGACCCGGGCGGTGGAAAACCAATACTCCTTCTACTGAGCCCCCCCATGCCCAGGGGCTGGATGGCAGGGGGATGCGGGGCACCCCTGCCCCTCACCGCTGCACCAGCCTCACCGCCTCCTCCTGCCACCACCAGCAACCCAGCCGGGACTTCCTTCTTGCTCCCTGCCACTTTCGGAAAAGTGCGTGTCAGCGGCAGGCAATGTCCCAGCTGGACCCAGCGCCAGCCCCAAGGTTGGGGCAGTGCTGGGGGTTTGGGAGGCTGAAAGCGTCAGTGCCATTTTGGAGCTTGCAGCCTCCTCCCTTTCCCTTTGGACCAAGAGTTCTCCCGGGGCCGAGCCAGGCTCCCTGCATCTCCTCCCTGAGGATGTCCCTCCTGGGATGGCAGCATGAAGCTGTGATGGGCTCCTTCCTCCAGCCAAAGCACCTCGGCACGTGCCCTCTGGGGTGAAAGCCCGGCGTGGCCAACATCCCTTCCGGCACCGTCCCCTGCAAACCAGCCACCGAAGGGCTATGGCATTTCGGGATGACGGTGGAAGTGGCAGATCCCCACGCAGTGGCTTTTCTCGCACATGCGGATCCGTGCACCCGAGAGGGCACCGCTGCAGAGGCGTGAGGGTTTATCCAGGCTGGCTTTCAGACTCCCTCTGGGGCACGCGTTTCCCTCCCTCTGCCAGGAGAAGGTTTTTTCCAAAGCTTAATGAATCGCATTTGAGGAAGTATTTTTTCGTGCTGTCCTGCCATTTCCGTTCCTTTGTCCTTTTTCTCCTTGCTGTACCTACAGAGAGTCCCTGGATAACTCCTTTTTTCTTCCCTCTTTTCCTTGCTTTTTCAAAACCTAAGCTCTCAGCAAGGGCATCAGCACAGCCTTCTGCCTTCTCTCTACCGCAGCTAAGCAATATTTTCCATTGCTCAAGGCAAACCTTGAAAAATATGACAACACCCCCGCTTTGCATCAGTTGTTAGTCGTTTGGGATGTCTTGGGGGGGTCAGACAGAGGCTGGGGGCTGTGTCCGGGGGTGAGGGGCAGCCTTGCCCTGCAGGTGCTCAGCTGGGCTTTCGGGAATGAAAACACTACACATCTTCAGTAGATGCTATTGAAGGTTACTTTTTTTTTCTTGGAGAAATAGAAATGCCCAGGAAGAGCGAAAGGAATGGGGCTGCTGCCAGGTGGGTGAACAGCCAGCTGACACGGAGGGGCCAGGCTGACTGCAGCAACAGACAGGATTGCCCTCGCCGATGGCTGAAGTCCCTTCCCGGCAGATGTAAAACCCTGCCAGCGGCAGCTGTAGCAGCAGCGGTGCCGGGAAAGACCGGGCACTGCAGCAGTCACCGCTTCTTGGTGGCTTTCTGATAGACCAGTGCAGCCACCTGCATCTATAGCAGAAAAAGGAGGTCCCCCGATAGAGGCGAGCCCTGGAAGAGTATGTAGAGCAGAAACCCGCTGTGGCCGGGTGTACACTATGTTGTCGATGCTTTTCCTACAGGTCACTGAAGCCCTTAGGGTGGTTTTACAGGGATTGTGTGCCTCCTGTGGGATGGGAGATGCTCCGAAAGGGCAGCTTTGCTTGCAGACAAAGTGCTTGCATGTCCCTCTTGGTTTGCCTCACAGATTGTCATCCCCATCACCAGGACTCCTGGCTCCTTGTATGGCTGCCAGGCCTGGGTGACAGCGCTAGCAGGACCTGAGCGAGGTGGCTTTGAAGTGTCTGAATAGGTCTCCAGCTAGAAGTTACCACTTAGTGCAAAGAGAGGTACAAGCCAAGCCACAACCTAGCTCAAAATCCCTTGAATCTGCCTGGAGTTTTGGGTTGGCTCAAATTTTTTTTTATTAGGTGCCTTCTATCCTGAGCTAGCGAAGCATGTCCCCAGCGCTGGAGTCGCTTGTCTCTCCCACTTCAGGAGGGCAGGGAAGGTGTCTCCAAGGCTCCTTGCCTCCTCCTGTGATGTGAGAGCTGCCTTTCTGTCCATGGGTGCATGAGACGAGGGCTGGTGGATCTCATTCCTGCAGCAAATGCCACCTTCTCCCCAAACGCATGGCCCTTCAGAGGGCAGCGGGAGCGGTTTGCTCTGGCAGGGGATATTTCTCCTTCCTCAGCACAGCTAAAACCCAGCTCAGAGGAGCCCATGCAGCAGGGAGAGGCCAGATGCTCTTGGTTGATGGGTTTAACATGGACCTGCTTCCTTCACACACACAATGAATGAGGGGGGACCTCCGGATGCGGCACAGATATTGTCACTCTTTTCTTCACTGAGGTCCCAACAGGCCAGGTGATTGTGGATGGGAGCACTGCCTTACAGACCTTCAAATGTTTGCTGATGTTTCACCTTCTGCATCACGGGATAGGAAAAGGAGGGGGAAGCAATGATCTGCAAGCAAAAATGTTAATTTGTAAATAGGGAAGAGTCTGGAAGAGTTTACTGTTCTGTAGAATAAATTAATTTTATTTAAAAAAAAAAGGGACTTGTTAAACAAATGGAGAACTCAACTTCCACTTTTAAAATAAAATTCCTTGCAAAAAGGACAGTGCATGAGCTTGGGGCTTTGCTGGATTTGCTACATAAAAAAAAGAAGAGAGAGGGAGGATGTCGCATGTGTGTAGACCTCATTGCTATCTCAAGGCGGTTGGGGCTGGGCTCAGACCGCCTCTGCCCGACACAGCTGGTCTAGTACACCGAGGATGGAGGAGAGGGTTATTTTTCACACTGTTGAGCAGTGGGAGGTGGAAGATGGGTTCAGGCTGCACAGGGCAGAGTTTCTTCTCCCAGTCTGTTATTTTCTTTGTCTGGTTTGTCACTGGTGCAAGTTGGAACACCTCCATCCCTGAAGCAGCACAGATAATAGTGAATTAGCAGCCCTGGGGACTGAAGATGTACCTCCCTTGCCAAAGGCCTATGCTAGCGTCTCCTAGCAGCTGAGTTCCCCGTAGCGTGTCATTCCTCCCTCCTATGCCTTCATCTCTTCTGGGAGGCAGTGCCTCACACTCTGCTGTTGTATGTTTTCCTAGTGTGCTTTCCTCTGCTGAGGATCCCCCGGGAAAACTGGTACGTTGTCCCAGACTGTACTGTCACAGCTAAGCAGTGTGACAGACACGGCTTCCAGACGCAGCTAACACATGGCTTTTGGGGGGGCGGAGGGAGCTGCTCAGCTCTGTAATCAGGCCACGGTTGTGTCATGATCCATTCACAAAAACATTCCCTCCCCAAAAGGCTTCAGAGCCTGTTCATGGTTCCTGGAGAGCTCATCCATCAGGAGCTGGGGAGGTGACAGCCCCTCCGTATGGACGACTCCTTCCTTGCCTGCAAGGCAGGCGATGAGGGCTGTGCCTGCAGGACAGCTGCTCCTCCTGCCTCCCCGTAAGCCCTTCACACCTCAGCATATTAGCACATTGACTAATTAAGGCATTAGTCTTGCTGGAAAACATGCTTTCTTTTCCTTTTCTTTCACAGGGTTCCTGGGAGGGCAGGGGCAGGATGCAATAGCTCTTTGCCTCACAGACATCCAGTAGTGAAGCAAGGGGAAAGCAGCCTTAGCGTGTGGGCCAGGCTGGATTGCGTGCCAGCGATGCCCTCTGCGCAGGGACGGAGCAGGACTGGTCTGCAGGGATGCTGGCGCTGCACCCTGGCAGATACTATGAAGAGGGCAAAAACGTGAAGGGATTTCACAGCACAGCCTCCCACATTTTACGCAAGTGTCTGGGCTGTCCACAGCTGCTCCTGCCTGCCTGACACACAGGGTCTTTCTCAGAAAAGGCTCACAGTGCTTCCAGAAGGATCCCTTTGGTAAGACAACCCCTCAGAATGCCATTGCTCTGAAACACAAGTGAGCTTCTTTGATACGGATCAGGGAGCTGAATTTTGTTGTTTGGTTTGCACTGAACTATGAAAACACTTCCCTATTCTGATGCAAATCCCCTGTCCCCAGTATGTCCAGCCCTGCCCAGAACCCAGCCCAGCACTCTGATTTTTGTGGGCTTTGTATTTCTTAATGGCATGATGAAATACTTCCTATTTTTGTATAACCCAAGTAATAGTCTTGTCCCCCCCTCCCCAGATAGATATATTTTAAAAGTACTATGTGCATAATACATCAAGAGTCTGCACCAATTGCCTAGACATGTAGTTTGAGAGTGAGACGCTCCCAGGTCTCTTTCCCCACACTGTTTGCGTGGGCTCTGTTGGATGACAGGCAACTGACTGTTTTTTCCCAGGGCTGTGAGTTGTCACTGGCACAAACCACGCTTCAGGCAAGGGAATCGAGCTGCCCAGCTGCTGCCCGCAGTGTCTGTGGGCATGGCTGCCATTCTGCCTTCCTCTCGTGGGGACTGGCATGAGAGTGCCGAGACCTGACAGCTCATCACTCACACCCCCGCTTTTGGAAGCAGCGTTTTGGAGAGGTGGCCATGGCAGCAAGGAGGAAGAAACAGGGTTACACCTTATGGGCTAGTGGGCTAAACTGGCCTGTGTTGTGCAGAGCAGAGGGAAGAAGAAACTCAATTGATTTGCAGCAACTCTGCTTCTAAAACACATTCTGCAGTGACTGAGAGGGGACAGGGGCATGTACCTGTCCCAGCCTCCGCAAACGGAGCGGGTGTTTCCCTGGTAGGGGCTGAGTATGGGCTGGCACCATCAGGTTTCTGTCCTGGTGGGCTGAAGAGGACCCAAGGCTGGGAGAGCAGCAGGCACAGGAGCTCCAGAGCTGAGAGACAGCATGGGGGAAGCTGTTTGCATTGCTCCAGCCAAGGCTGCGGCTGTAAGGATGCCTTCCAGGGCCAGCGCAGCCAGCTGGGAACTCAGCCAACACTAAATTCACACCATTCTTTTACAAATCAGGTTGGTAAGACAAACATGAGGCATAAACTAGTGTGATTTCCATAGCAACCTCAGCAGAGGTTGAAAAGTCTTTTGTAAACATAGGGCTGAACCTGAGGATCAGCTCCGATTTTCTTCACAGAAGGGGGAAGAGCATGAGGGCTTAATAAATTCAGGTCATACAAATGACCCATAAATCTCAAAAGGAGCCATTCCCAACCTCTCTGTTCCCCTTTCTGTCACCCTCTCCACATGCACAGCACGAAGCTGTCTGAAACCTGGAGCTCAACTTCACCGTTCCAGCTTATCTCCATAAACAACACAAAGGCTTATGCCCCTCTTCCATTGCAGCTGACCTTTACTAGCTAATTCTCTGACGCACGCACAGCCCGAGCACATGCCATGCCATTTCTGTAGGGTCACAGTGGCTTGACAAGAAGTTTGGCTTGCAGAGGAAGCCTGTATCGCAGCCAGCTCCAGCTCCTCTTCCCCCTTCACGGCTTCCTCCGTCCCCATCAGACAAGCATGGATCTGGGCGTACAAGCCCTCAGTTGGTCCAGGCGCCGTTCCTGCAAATCCCAGATCTGAATACAAATGCAGACGTTGCAGCGTTCCCCCTCTCCCACTACCTGCCCGCCTCTCCGGGTGCCTGGCAAGGCCGTGCTGTGGGGAATCGCGCTGCTGTTCATCACTGTCAGCAGACAAAGCCTGCGGGCAGCGCAAGCAGCGCAAAGTGACACGAACAGATGGTGTGAGCAGCCTGCTGGGGAGGCACTAGGAAGTCCCGTATCACTTACACCGTCACGGGGAAGAAATTTGGCAGGGCTGAGGGTGCCAGCGCGAAATGCACTGAATTTTCACCCTCCTTGGGGCTCTGCTGTCAGGGGCTGAGCCGGAGCCTGGCCAGAGCATGGCAGATGCCCGAGCTGCCTTGCTAACGGGCCCCACGGGAGACAGGCTGCACTCGCTGCAGCCTGGAGAATGTGCTTGGGTGGACGGGGGAAATCAGAGCTCCAGCAAACGCAGCTTTCGGGGGAAACAGGCCCCACGGCTACAGCTGGGACCTGACAAATGGGAGGCAGGGGCCGACTTCAGCCCCCAGCCAGGCGGCGCCAGGGCCCACAGCCACCCTCAGGCGCTGCCTGCTTCCTCCTGACGGCCCTCGGCCGTGCCCCAGGGGCCTAGCGGGCCCGTCGGACGCCCGCTTCCCCACGGGAGTCCCTTACGCACTGTGCATTCCCCTCACCGCGCGGTTCGGCCTCCGCAGGCCGCAACCCGCCGCCATGACAGGCGGCGCAGCCCCTCAGGCCGGGCGCGTCGCGCGGCGTGACGTCAGCGGCGGGGCGGGGCGCGGAGGCGGCTGGAGCATGGCGGCGCCCTCGGCCCCGCGGCCGCCCCGGCCCCGCAAAGAGCCGCAGCCGCTCGTCATCCCGCGGAGCGCCGCCGAGGAGCAGCGCCTGCGCCTCGAGCGGCTCATGAGGAACCCGGTGAGGGCACCCGCCGGGCCTCTGCCCCTGCCCGGGGCGGCGGGTCCGTGAGGGGAGAGGGAGAGCGATACCCATACCCCACCCCGGGGTCCCTGAGGGGAGAGGGACCAACAGCCCCCACCGCCGGTTCCGTGAGGGAAGACGGACGGACGCCCCGCTTCCTCCTCCCCGCGGTCCGCGAAGGGAGAGGGACCGACCCCCCCTTTCCCGTTCCATGACGGGAGGCAGACCGACACCACACCCCCCCGCTTCTTCCTCCCCGGGTCCGTGAGGGGAGAGGGACCGACCCCACCACCCCCGGGCTGTGTGAGGGGAGAGGCACCGACCTCCATTCCCCTCCTCCCCGGGTCCGTGAGGGGAGAGGGACCGACCCCACCACCCCCGGGCTGTGTGAGGGGAGAGGCACCGACCTCCATTCCCCTCCTCCCCGGGTCCGTGAGGGGAGAGGGACCGACCCCACCACCCCCGGGCTGTGTGAGGGGAGAGGGACCGACCTCCATTCCCCTCCTCCCGGGTCCGTGAGGGGAGAGGGACCGACCCCACCACCCCCGGGCTGTGTGAGGGGAGAGGCACCGACCTCCATTCCCTTCCTCCCCGGGTCCGTGAGGGGAGAGGGACCGACCCCACCGCCGCCGCCTCCCCCCTTCCTGGGTCTGTGAGGGGAGAGAGGCCGACACCCCCTCCACACACACACACCGGATTGCCGTGAGGGGAGGGGGGGTCCCGTCTTCCCCGGGACGCCGTGAGGGGAGAGACCCATCTCTGGGGACCCAGGGGCAGGACTGGCCCCTCAGTGCTCTCCCAGCTGGTCTGTCCTCTGCCCACTGCTTTTAATTGCGGGGGACGGGAGCATGACCCTGGTTCCTCTAACTGGCTGTTTTGATCCTTGTCCTGAGGAGGAGGCATTTGGCAGGAGGAGACTCCCACCCTCCCTCTGTGTGTGTGCAGGAGGAGGCCGAGACCTCCCTGTGCCTTGTTCTTCCTCTGACCTTGCACCATATGTTCTCCCTTCTCTGCTCTTCCCTGTCCTCCATAGATCGGGCATGGAAGGTGCACAAAAGCCTTTGCCTCTTCCTAGACTACTGGTAGTGGGAGTATACTCAGTTTCGGCGAGTGCTTGGAGGTGCTGACTTGCTTCCTTCTAGTTTCCATGCTGAAAAGAAGCACAGACACTCCTAATCCTCCTGGGGTTTGTTGACCTGCAGGCCTGAATGTGGGGAAAGAGAGGATACCTTCTGATTCTCATGTTCTGCCTGCTACTGATCCCTATGCATGAAGAAATTACTACAGCTGTGCTCCTTCTGAGATCTGTCAGCTGATGGAAGAGGCTGTTGTCAGACATATACCACCTTTCAACAATGTGTTAAAATTGCAGACTTTGCTCCTAGAAGATACTCATGACTGGTTGGTTTGTTCTTGCAGGAAAAGACTGTACCAATTCCTGAAAAACTGAATGAATGGGCACCACGACCTCCCCCGGAGTTTGTTAGAGATGTGATGGGTAAAGATACTATTCTACAGATAACTGTAAGGTCAGCTACATTAAACTTAGAAAAGTGTTTAAGAGAAAAGGCCAGAGACGGTTTTCTGTTGTTGCTCATTTTGGTGGAGAAAAGAGGTATGAAATGTCCTTCAAGAGTTGCTTTTCCAAATTTTATTTCGTTCTTGGGTTCCACTTTTCTGCTTGTTGTCAGAATGCAAAGTGAACAATGCCTGTGGCACTCCAGCATGTGGACTGTGTGCGGTGAAATAAGCTGCTGCTCTGGTGATGACAAGTAAATGATGATAAGTAAGTCTGTCCTTTCCACGGATCTGAGAGTGCTCTGGAAACTTATGGAGTCCCTCTTTTGACTGGTTTGAGTCTGAATCTCAGGCACTGAGAAGCAGACACATGCAGTGGATATGATTGTATGTGGTCAGGTAGGGAGCTGGCAGCTGTGCAAGAAACCCGATCCAAGCATTCTGCTTACACTTTACTTTTACCTGCAGGGATTAAATTTGGTAGTTGTGGTATAAATTGTATCTGCATGTAGAAGTTCTGTCTGTCTTTGGGACCTTCAGCCTTATTAATGATTCTTTTTAGAGGCTGACTTGTTCTTATTTCAGAATAATTGATCTTGGACTAAAGCTTTTATACACTTCTGAATAAACTGTTCTGCCTATTGTAATTCCCATGTGGCTTTTTTTAAATAGCTTTGCAGTGTGCTTGAGATGAACTGTCTTGTTTTTCTGGGAGCACCTGACGTGCTGGGATTCTGTTGGTATCAAGAGCACCCCTACTGCAGTCCCAGCTGTCATTTTTTAATTACTAGGTGTCGTCTTTGAGGCATGTATTTGTATCCTTTGCATTGAGAAATGGCTCAGGAGACAGAGGAAGAGAATGGAGGGCGATGTTGAAGGCGCCTGTGAGACTTCAACATGCAGACTGATGCCAGGAAGAGAGAGCTATAGGGATTTCATTTATGAAGAAACGGTCAAAAACTGTCAGTGGTATCTGTCTTGCATGGGAAAGTATAATATGATGGACTTTATCACCTTATTGTTGACCTTTATTTTTTGTATAAGATGCTGAAAATTAGTGAGAAGCAGCCTCAGTAGGATATTTTAGCCCACCTCTGCCTAGAAGTGAACGGGGTGTGCATTTGATCTCTAGTTCTACTGCTTCAAGGTCCAGCTAAGACTAGATTCTCTCTAGGGGAGTAACTGACCAGTAGAAACTGCAGTGAACCATAAGTGTATGGTTTTGCAGCTCGCTTTGGCTTCTGATTGTGAGTGATTGGAGCTTATATAAAATGATGACACACTCTGTGTGGTGTTAATAGATTTTCATCTTACAGTGCCCTTTCATGTGTCCTGGCCCTCAGCATCTAACTGTAGTCATTTGGGAGCATCTAGTATACGTTATTTTCTAGTAGACTAACTCTTCTTTATTGTAGGTTCCAGTGCTGGAGCTGGGAGTGGGGAGTTTCATGTGTACCGACATCTTCGTCGGCGAGAGTACCAGAGGCAAGATTTCATGGATGCCATGGCTGAGAAGGTGAGCAGGACTCTGTAATTTTTTTTCTCCCTGACTCTTTGATGTTCGTTGTAAATTTTTCTTTCTTTTAATGTCATGTACAAATAATTCAGTTCTGAACCACCCCTTATCAAGAGGAAAACTGTAGGAGTATGTGATATGTGGCGTCTCTGTCAGTATTGAAACATTTGGTTCTTTGTGTCAGACATGCTCCATCTTCTGTGTTCAGTGGGTGTCCTAGCACACAGTAGGACCGCATGTGAATGTGTGTGTTCTCAGGTTGGTTTGAAAATGCTTTAAAAACCGGAAATCCCTAATACCACTGTCTTGCACAGACAGAATCAAAGCAAGTGCCTGTGCACAGAGTCTGGATCTCTTTCTTTTAAGTCTTGGTCAAGTAGAATAGCACCTTTTTCAGAGAGCATTATTGTTATACTCTCTCTTGGCCAAGATGAGTCCTTTGATCCATATGTTAATGTCTGTGTCTCAAATTACTCTCTTGTTTTTACTGAAACATTCTTTAGGGCAGAAGCCCCACCTCCCTCACCTGTTTTGGTGAGCGTTCTTCCCTCTAAAGGCTTCAATGTTGGGCTCAGGCTGCACGTTAAAAATGGTGTCTGTACAGAAGTCATCCCTAGGAATATGGCTTTTGTACAAAGAAGTAGCCAGATAAAATCTGGCAAAGCTGCCTTCTGTATTTCGCTAAAAGACTTCTCCCTAAAAGGACGTGACTTTGAAAAGAAGTATTTTGATTTAGATTGTGACCAAAGTATAACATGTGATCAATTACAGCAAAGACTAGATGAGGAATTCCAGAAGAAACTGGAGAGGAATAAGATGATTGCAGAAGAACAAACAGCAAAACGCAGAAGGAAGCGGTAAGGGCAGATTGTTCCCAGGAGGCTTGACATGCAAACCCTCATACCCTGTGCCTCATCTGTAGCTGCACGCTTTGGATAAATGCTATCGTTCTGTGTCTACATCTATCAGCTGAGAAGTCTGGCTCTGGAAATGAATTTTGTTAATGTCATTGTTTGGTTTCTAAAGGTGGCTGTAAACTTGACAGGCTTCACTGGCATGGTTTATTTTCTGTGCCATTGCTAGCAGGGTAACTTTTGACTGGTTGAGCAGCTTTTGCTGACACTGTGGTGTTGACTGCAACGCGCCTTACTGCATATTTGTTATAACAATGTCAGGAAAGGTTTGTATGTACATCTGGCTTAAATATCCGAAACAGCTGACACCAAGCAGCTTAAGTGTGAAAATGGGTGCTGCTTAATGGGTACGCATATGGATTCGGACTGGCGGAGTGTGATGGGGCACAATGCTGTCCTCTGTACGCTGTCAGTGTGACTAGTCCAGTTCAGTCTGTGAATACTGAAGAGGCCACTGATGGGTTCAGTATTGGCAAAATCAGTAGCTGCTTCTACCTACCTCAATGCGATGTCAGACAGGTCAAGTCTACTAAGTTAGATGGAAAAATTAAGAAATATGAAACCTTTCCTTCTCTTAAGTTTTAGACAAAATGAAACAGTTACAAGATTGATGCTCTCAAGAAATGGTCTGAGAACTGTAATGCAGTGATACAAGAATTTAAATTCCACAGTCTGTGTCCACCATACCTTTCAGAAATAGCAGGGTGTCACGGCTCGGCTCTTTCAGAGGGTCTGACCCTGAGCAGCCTTTCTCTTGCTTCTTTGAGAATGAGGGTTTGACATCTTGTAGCTGAGAGTTGCTGCAGAAAGGCCTGTGCAGAGTGATTCACTGGCATATTAGCACAAAAGTGCACAACACAAACACTGTTGCCATCTTACTTTAATTTAGTGTGGTCCAACAGATGGCTGGCGAGTCAGATCTGGCCTGCTGTCTTTTTCCTGGCTGAGATGGAGAACAACTGTTCAAACAGCAAATGCTGCCTAAAGACTCCAACACCTCCTTGTCCCCCTTCCTCTATAGAGCAGTCTAATGGTGTAGGTCCCAAGCGGCTTTGCCCTGGAGGAGCCCCTCTGACTTCCCTCACCATTCTTTCTCTTCTGTCCTGAGTTAACAGGTATGGTACTTGGTTGTCTGTTTCAACAGAATTCATTTATGGTGTTGAGAGGGGAACACGAATCCCTGATGGCTCTGCCCTGTCTCTGCCATTAGACTGCCTGGTTACCTTTGCTAGGCAAACAGAACTGGGTCATATGAACTGAAATTCCCTCTTACTCCTAATGTGACTCCTAGGACCCAACATATTGATGAAGTACAGCCAAAGATGAAGGTCAAAGTATTCTGCGTATTTTTTTTTCCAATTAAAGTATATATTACTGGTAATGACATAATTTTTTTTTTTTCCTGTGTTCAGTTCCAGCAGTCTGGGTTTTGACACAGTTTTCTCTTTTTGTTTATTAGGCTTGGTAGCTAAAATGTAGGGGAGTTTCATTTTTGTTCCTTCTGTGTTCTTGGAGATTCTTGCATATCATGTAGTTTTGGTTGCAGTGGCGTCATGGAAGACTGTAGAAAAAAAATCCATTAGACTAAAAACAACATAGACATATGATCCACAGAAACTTTTCTAAGTTTGCTCTCACTGAATTTTCAGTTGAGGCCAATTTCAAATGGAATTTCTCTTCTGAAGTCTGTTTTTCCAAGATGTCTGTAATATGTCCTTTATCGGTGTATGAATGTGCAGAAGCGTTACAATGTTAGATTTGCGTAAGGGTCTTTTCTTCTTTGCTTTATAGCCAGAAGTTAAAAGAGAAGAAACTGCAAGCTAAGAAAAATAAACTCGAACAAAAGAAGCAAGAAAAAGGTCAGTGAAATTTAGTTTTCTTTTCTCAAGACTTTGTTCTGTTACCTAATTGAAGCCTAGAAGAGTTTGTTCCACCCCGCTACCCCAAGCATTCTCGATACACGGATAGGAGCCTTAAGCTTGTTGTTTTAGCTAATGTTTCAAAAGTCCTCTTTGAAAGCCATCTATGTTGAGATTTAATCTTACAAATAACTTGGCTGTTTGTGAATATTTTCCTTTTATTAGGGGAAATTTTGGACAGCAAACACTGGAATCCAAGTCTGTTGATTGTGGATGTTTTGTCCCAGCTATTCTGACAAACTGCAGTTTTAGAACATCTCCTAAAAAAGACAATATTGTTAAAGGCTGTTCTTTTTTTAAGTATATTTTGAACGCATACGGGAAAACAGGTAGAAAAAACACACAGCTTTGACAGCAATAAACTGAGTTACGATTTTGTGTGTAAGAAATTGAGCCACCTTGGTGCCATCTGTTCCACACAACTATTTTATTTCGTATGACATAAACGTGAAAAACCTGACTGCCTCTGTTCTCCTGCAGTCTTGAAAATTAATGGTCAGCAATGTCAGTGTAACTGTTTGCTCAGACTTTTGAATACTTTCTGCTTCCTTTCAGTGAGTATATTTTAGCTTATTCTTTCAAATTGTCGTCCTTGTAGATTAGCACGCCAACTCTGCAGTAATTCTTAAAGTTACAACAGTTCCTGATAATTCTGCTAGAACAGTGACTCGTCTGACAGTGCTACCTTATTTCTGCTTTGCTTTTCAAAATTGGACCTGTTTCAACTGAACCACTGCCAGCCTCCCATATAAACATGGGAGGACAAATTAATTGTTAGGTTAATTTTACTTGTGACAGCAAGTGAATATAGCAGAGTGGGGTTTTTGGTGTTTTGTTTTGGTTCTGTTTTTTTTTAAAGCTACTTGTTTACGAATTGTGACTGGGAGGAGAATTTAAGTATGAGTCAACATACTTTTGTTCACTTTGAGTGAACAAAACAGAATACCTATCCCTTTAGGGAGTGGCTGGGAGAGAGGGGAGCTGAATCAGGGACTGGGACTGTGCTGTGGGACTGCCATGTACCAGTTTTTGGGCTGGAATGTTTTCATTCAGCACGGATAAGTCATCTTCTGGAAGCCTGAATTCAATCTCCCCTGTCTTTAGAAGAGTTCGTAGCTCTTTACAGGTTGTGGTTCTGTATTTTAAATAAATAAATAAAATCAGTGGAGATAGAAGCCACTGATAGCCATCTTTAGTCTACTGAGAACAGGCTTGTATTTTTCTAGTTTTGTGTGCCCTGAGTTGAGATCTGAGAGTTTTTCCAAATTAATTGAAGTGTATTTGTTGGATGTGGTAGGCAAGCATTTATCTTCCTTTTTAAATGAATAAATAAAACCTCTGCATTGCCATAATTCACCTTTGTTGTAGTAAAAACATTAAGAACAAAGGTTGGTGCTAAATAAGGTCAGCTGTTAAAATTGCGTTATTGTACAGACCCCTAATCAAAAATGAAAGTACAGAACTTCACCACGCGGTGGCATCAGGCCACTAATCCTGACTCCTACGTGTAACAGATGAAAGCATGAGCTGAGCGTGACTTGGCCTGAGAAACAGTAAAGGTACAAGAGCTGCTGGGAGCAGAAGCATGGCTATTAGATTCAGGTCCCGCTGTATGCTGTACCTAATTTTCATTATCTGTTATTTAATTTCTAGTAGGTGTTTTCTGGTCTTTTGGTAGGCTTCATGAGTTTTCTGTGAGCCTCGTTAATCTTACACATATCTTAAAAAGTTCCTGTACTTGCAGTATACCAAACAGTCTGTAAAAGTTCATGGCACCTTGTGGAGTTTCTGTAAACTTGGATAAGTGCAGAAATACACTGAGTCTTGCCCATGGCTTCCCAGTGCCTGTGGTCTTTAACAGTACCCTGTGATACTTGAAAGTTCATGCCGACATGCAGAGGTGAGATTGGGAATGGGATAATCTGTCACTTCAGCGTTTGACTACCTCTGTTTGAAATAATGCTCCATAGGAGGTGGAGTTGTTTAACGATGGACTTGGCACAGTGGTAACCTTGGAGGTAAGGGAATATTTCTCCAGGGGAGAATTTGATATTCTGAGCTCTGCATCACTCGGTAGAATTAATATAGCCTGATACATGTTTCCTTAGTATCTGGGAGTACTTTGTTGTGAGATATTTAACAAGGAAGACGTGTGGGAATATGTTATCCATCCCTACTAATTAGTGTGACCCAATACACGTTTGCTTAGCACCTGAGACTCTTTTGTTGTGAAATACTTAACAAGGAAGACACAAGTTATCAGTTCATACTGTTTGTGTTTTTAGAACCTGATCAATCTCAAGAGCGAGTCAGCAGCGAGGATGATGAAGAGGACAGCAAGGAGGAGGAAGAGAAGGAAGATGATGCTGAAGAGCCAAGTTTTGTCATGGGAAGAGGATGAGGCCTTTCAGGGACAGCTGGAAACACTGTTCATTGCTTTATATTCAGGAGCATGAAAGTCTTTCATCTCAGCCAAGCAGAACCCATTGGCGTACGTTATATCTGCTTAACGGTGAATGACCTTCACGTCACAGGCCCAAGAGATATTGATAGACAAATGCCAAATAAGAGATTTTTTTCTTAATTGCTTGTATAACTGCTGTGCAGTCTGCTCTAAGTTTGCTCTAAAGAGTCAGCCATAAGTCTCTGTGACCCTAGAGCTCTTTCTGACATGGCCCAGAGTGTTTTTCTGTCTGAAAGCTAAAACATATCCATTACCATTTAAGGAAAATATTACTGTGAGGGCTACGTATTCTACTTATGTCGAAGCTGGTAGCAGTGGGATACATGAATCTAAGGGAAGAGTTTAACCTAAAGTAGAAAAGTGGTCTGTAGCCAGACTCTCCTGCACTGTGAGTGTTCTGAATTTGGGGTTTTGTATGGGGTCATCTCTAACCCAAAGAAACCTGTTTATGTTGCTAGACAAGTTCTATAGATTTTTTTAAGCAGGATCCCTTTTTTATTGCTAAACTTTCCCTATTACTTTTCTTCCATGTTTTTTAAATGAATAAAGGGGATGTGTTGGATTGTTCTGTCTTCTTTTTTTTTTTTTTTTGAAGAGGATTTCAGTAAAATGAAGATATGCTTGCAGTGCTGCAGGAAGGGACAAAAAGACCAAGTGGTGTGGCGTGCGTGAAAATATGGAAAAAGGTGTTAGCTACATTTCATTTACTGCTTGCTTTTGGATTGGAACAGTATCTTTTCCAAAAGATTATGTCTGTAAAGCCTCCAAATCCTGTGGCAGAAAGGCTTGGAATGGAAGGGTTTTGCTTGTGTTCAGCTTCATGTAATGACAGTTGCCTTTCTCTCTGCTTGAGCTCTCTGCTTTGAACTTCAGGTTCCCTGGTAGGAATCATAACATCCATATATATATTTACTTATTGGTGCTTAAATGAAAAGCATATGCAGTAGTGGTTTTATTTGTAACTTAGGTTGTTGACTGTTCAGTGTATCTTTAATTAGAAGTGCCTGCTATCTTTCAGACATGCTCATCGCAGGACCTCAGCATCCAGAATGTGGTGCCACTTCTTCTCAAGCCTTCGTTAATGCCAAATTATTTAAAGCAAAAACAATAAAAAGGGAGAATCTCTTTTTAGATTTAGCCTTTGTTGAACAGTGCTGCCAGAAATCCTGCATTTTGTCTGAGCTGGCTTTATGTAATGGCTTCTCAGTGGTATTACCGTGGCGGCGGGTAAGCAGATGTGATCAAGTGCAAGTGACGTTTGTGTTTAGTTCCCCTGTACATACCCAAAGACTTTAGAGCTGGATAACATCTGAGCTGTAAGGTCCATATCCCCACCACCCCCCCGTTAGAGAACAGCATGGAATTGTTTTCTGCTTAATCTCCGTAGAGGCAGGTGCTTCAGTGACAGTGTTTCCTTCTCTCGCACTTAAGACGCAGAATGGATGTTCTGCAGTCGTTGGCATTTTCCCTGTGGAGAGAGATGAGTTATGAGAATTGCTTCAGTTGAATCCGCCTTAGGGCAGGTAAACCCTGTTGATATGTCTGTGTTGCAGGATAAGCCATAAAAACGTGATGTTAGCTGTCGTGGATGGAGAAGAAGTGAGAGTCTCACAAATAAACAAAGACTGTGCTACCTCTGAGCTTGTCAGGTTTTTAAGCGGAATAAGTAAGTGCTGGCTTGCATTAAGTAGAGCAGATGTTGCTGCATGAGGACACGCTCCTCTCAGTCATGAGGAAGATGGATTTGAGTTTGTCTTGGTGAACTAAACGAATTCAGGTTGTGTGGCCTCATCCTGTCTCCCTGGGACGCCATCGTTACCCATGCTGAATTATTCATATGCTACGTTTTCTAGGAATGCTAAGTTTGCAGGTGAAATCCATAAAAAGCAAAGAGGATGTGTTGCTGAAGGTGGTGTCTGCCTTACGGTCTTTCTTGCTGGGGTGGCTGAATGGAGCAGTAGGAGCTGTGTTTGGTAGGTGTTGCTGTGAATTCTGAAAAATACTGTGCCATGTTGTGGTCATTCATGTCAGTACTATGTCTTCCAGAATACAAAGGCATTTCAGAGTTAGCGGCTTGAAGGGGTGTTTCTTCGTTAAGACAAAATGCAAGTACTGTCTGACCTTAAAATGGGGAAAACGTCATCCACAGAGTAGAAAAGGGAAGTGCTCCCATGTGTAATAAAATGAGGAACAATTCTACAATTGCTTCCTATTCCAAATATGACACTGAAAAAGCAGTAATACCTTAAAGGCTTTAAACTACGAAGGAGTTTGACCTGCTTATGTTGAATTCTTGCTCTGGATTCTTTTCTAGAGGAGTCCTCCTTTCCCTGATGGAGTCTCACAGTTTGCCTGTGTTCCATTTCTCCATGCATTCGTGCAAGCGTGGGACCCCGAGAGAGAGCAGTGTTAGTGCTGTAACCCAGCAGAGGTATTCGTCATCTCAGAGGTGAAGAGCACACTCAGGATAACAAATGGATTTGTCACCTATTAAAAAGTTTTGAGGAATTGTTCTCCTTTGTCTTTTCCCTCCCCCAGGCAGAAGTGAATTCAGGAAGATGGGATTACCGTGTGATAAAGCTGACCTATTGTGCTGCCTTTCAGTTTTCTTTCTCTCCTTTTTCGGGGAAGGAACTCCCTCCTCTTTCCCATAAGTCTGTCCCTACCCTTGCTCTTCGGATGGGTTTACACAGGATTTCCTGCTGAGTCAGTAGAGGAGGAACGCAGGGAGATAGCAGTCTGCCTTCCCCAGCCCTCCTTCGCACAGGGAGCCTTTCCTCTGCTTCAGCCAGAGGGTGTTGCAGCTCGGCGGAGGCAGAAGGCAGCACTGCCTTTTGACGTGTGTAAGTGGCGCCTTTTTGCTGTGTAATTAATAATTGTAATAAAAGCACGTTTACATCCCGTTGCACCGATACCTTCTCTGTGGAGAGATTTAGAGACGCAAGCTCTGAACGTTTTTTATCGGGGGGGGACGTTCACCCCGACCATGAGTTTAGGGAGCCGCAGACCTGACTTTTTTTCCCTACAGATGCATGTTCGCACAGGCACCCCAGGACCCCAGCCCGCTGCTGGAACGGCTGCGTCGCCCCGGAGGCGCTGGGGACAGCTCGGGATGTCCTTCCTCTGTGACCGCTAAGTACATTCCCCGCTCAGTAAAACCCCCAAACCACCATTCCCCCCGCGGAGGCCCCGGTTCCTCCCAGCGGGGCCAGCCCGGGAGCGGGCAGCCCCGGCCCCGCACGCCGCGGTGCTCGGCGCTGCACAGCGAGACGCGGCGGCGGGGGGGGGGGGCGGTCCCCCTCGCCTGGCCCCGCCCCGCCGCCAAGGGGCGGTGCCTGGCTATGCCACTGCCCAATGAGGCGGCGGTCACGTGCGGCGGGCGGGGCGGCTGCCCGCCCCTCCATTTCCTGCGGGTCACGTGGCGGGTGCCCGGCGTTGCCTTGGCAGCGGCGGAGGCGGCTCCGGCTCTCGGCAGCCGGCGGCGGCAGCGGGCGCTCCCGGGGCGCCGCGCCCGACCCGGCCCCTGGCCAGCCAGCGCGGTGAGCCAGGGCCCGCCCCTCGGCCCCGGGGGGGCCGCATCCTGCCCGGGTGGGGGGCCCTGCCCCGGGGGCTGGGGGGGGGGTCCCGGGCTTCATCCCCACCGGGCTGTTTGGGGTGGGGGGGCTCATCCTGCATGGATGGGAGCATCTCCTGCCCGGCGTGCGCCGGGAGGAGGGGGTCTCATCCTGCCCGGGTGGAGGCATCCCGTGCCCGGGGTGCTGGGGAGAGTGTTGGCCTAATCCTGCCTGGATGGGGCTTCCCCTGCCCGCGGTAGGAGGGGGTGCGTGCCTCATCCTGCCCAGGTCGGGGGAATCCCCTGCCAGGGGTTGGGGGGGGGTGTCCCATCCTGCCCCGCGGTGTTCTGGAGCTCCCATGGGGTGCAGGGTGCAGGCCACCTCTCGGGGGTCCTATCCTGACGAAGGGATCCTCTCGCTGGGGGTGCTGCAGAGGAGACACCTCCCGCCTGCGGTGCAGGGAAGCCCCTGACCCCGGGTGCTGTTGGAAGGGGGGATCCCAGCTGTGGGGAGGGAGCGGGTCCCATCCTGCCTGAGGAGATGGGGGGATGCTGGGTGCCTTCGGAGGGAAGGATCCTAGCTGTGAGGGGGTCGCATCCTGGCCTGGGGGTTCCCCTGTCTGAGGGTGCTGTTGGAGGGGAGATCCTCGCTGTGTGGGGTCACGTCCTGCCTGGGCCGTGCTGAGAGTGGCTGTGGAGGAGGAGGAGAAATCCCCTGCTCAGGGGTGCCCTGTGAGTAGGACCCCAGCTGTGGGGTGGGGCGAGAGGGTGGCATCCTGCTCGGGGGGCGGGGGGGATCCCCAGCTTCAGGCGCACTGCCATAAGTGGGGTCACAGCTGTGGGGTGTTCACACCCTGCCTGGGTGGTGTGACATCCCAGGGGTGCTGCTGAGGGGGGGTGTCCCCAAGCCAGAAGAGGATGTGGGAAGGGGTTCCCCATAGCAAAGAGGGCCTGAGGTTGGGGGGCCCGGAGTATGAGAAGAAGGGGGAGTAGCGGGGCCTGGGGTTAGGCTTAGCAATGGTGTGCGGGGTCTTGAACGATGCTATGCCGGGGAGAAAGGCGCTGGTATAAATCTGCCGATCGGTCTCAGGGTGTGGGGCAGAAACCTGGGTGTGTGTGGGGGGAGGCAGCGTCCTGAAGACAGGCAGGGAAGCTGACAGCGCTGCTGAGACAGCGCTCTGCGGGCGATTGTTCAGGACATACTGGCAGCGGGAAGGGGATCCGTCTATCTCAGCCCTGGCGATGCCTGCTGGGTTCCCTGCTGCGAAGAAATCCCCGCACGTGTGCTTGCAACTGCACAGGGGTAGCTGAGATGTAAGGCACGGCGGAGGCTTTCCCCGCTACGCTCGCTGCTCCGAAGGACAGCACCAGACAGATTAACAATCGATAGGAGATAGCAATCGCAGAGAGCTTTCTGTCTTCAGCGGTGTGAAATGAAGTGGGGTCAAATGCATCGGTGGTGCAACGGCAGTGAGTAAAGACACAGCTGGGACGGACTTGGCCAGAGCTGCCTGTTAGGCTGAGGAAGAGCTCTCCTGGGGAAGTCCTGATTCTCCGTCCAAAACTCAACAGCCCTGTGTGGTAAAGCCCTGTAGGATAGTTATTTCGGTAAGAGCAAGTGTCCTGAGCATTTAACATTGCAAGGCAGGAACATGAAATCTCCAGAATAACTCTCCCCTGCTGCAGATAACTGGCTGAAAAGTATTTCCAGAGTAAAACTACTTAAGATACTGTGCATGTAAAAGGCTTCTTTGGTCTTGTGTTTCAGTCCTCGGAGCCCTCCACCCAGTTTCTCCATGTCCGTAGCCAGCAAGGTGAGTTTGCTGTCCTGTTACTGCTTGTTTGGGCTACGTTTGTGTTCATGGATTTTATTCTGAAGTTGTTTATTTATCTGGGAACATCTCTTGAGCTGCTCCAGAGTGAAAATTCATCCTTGTGGTATTTTCAGCTTATTTTTCTAAGGAAAGAAGCAGATGTGATTGGGCAGTCTTGCTCTCCCTCTGTAACCTCTGAATTCATTTGTCTTTTCAATGGCGTTTGTCCCAGGGGTTGAAATTTCCTACATACAAAGTTCCTACGCATTTTGTGAAAATAAATGGCAGGATAGAGGCCGTCAGTGTCCCAACTCAGGACAAAGCTAATAAATTCACCCCACACTATATGTTGCAGAATCCACACAGGATGTTGTCACAGGAAACAGCTTCATAACTTTGCTGCTCACAGAATGTCTCTGCTCTGATCCTCCCAGGGGGCTTGGGGAGAGATTTTTATTTTTCTTGTACTACTTCTGTAAAATAGGTGATTCTTGCATTTTTCTGGAAACAAAGAGCAAGCAGGGAGGTTTCTCCCTGTTAATCTATTCTGGTTTTTATTGTGGTGTGAAAGTTTTTTTAATAATTTGAAAACTGCTAAGCAGTTCAGGAGCCATCCTGGAGTCCTGCAGTGGCTGTAATAGTGGCCTTATCAAAAACTGTCCAGAAAAACAAGTCTTGTGCTCTTGCTGCCATCCTTCTTATGTCTGAGGGGCTGGAATATGAAAGCCCACTGTGCTCAGGAGGGCCGGACAATCCCACGACCTGCAATGCTTTAGTTGCTGCTGAAGACTAATCTTTCTTATTGTGCCTGGAGCAGCTTTGTTCCTTTTTAGTAGTACCATTGGGAGTTGTGGGCAGTTGGTGTCCTTCTTATCTTCGCCGTTTCCCCAAGTCTCACAGCAAACGTTGGTTTATTAGCTGTCACCATGTGGCCCACGTACGTGGAGAGCTGGGTGGAGCAGGGGGGTGCAGGCAGGGCTGGGGCTTCTCTCAGGCGAACAGCAAGGTGCTTGTGACCTTGAGGTGTGGCGCTGGGACTAATTAGTACCACACCATGTGTGATTCTGGGCATGCATCTCCTCCTTCTAGGAGCTGGTAAGTATTTATAGCCAGAAGGGTCTCCTGTGGTGCAGCTCCGGTGTTGCTACCTGCCACCGCAGCGGTGGTCGGTGGCAGAGTTGTGAGTGTGGGGATTAATCAGAGAATCGTGGTTTCCATTCTTTGGAAGGCTGAGTTAAACATCTCGTTTCAGCTGTTTGTCAGAGTTGAGAAATTCTTGCTCAAAACGCTCAGCGCATTCTGTGTCTGCGGGTGGCACGGAGAGCACCAGAGCCGTTGGGCAGCAGCCTGGCTACGTCGTGGTGTGAGCAGGGGCTGGTTTGGACCTCGCGCTGGTCTCTGCTGGCTGCTGTGGTATTTGCCACCTGAAATTGTTTTGCTGCTTTCTTACATCTTTCAGCATAATCTCTTGAATCTGAAGATGCTGAAACTACCTGGAAGGCAACTAGCTTTTCCCCTTGGAATTGTCTTTTCCTTTCCCCATGCTAACAGCCGCCAGTGGAAGGGAACAGGATTCTTGGTCAGACGTGGCTGATAAGTGGAGTGTGAGCAGTTCAGGAAATTCTAACTTCCCACTGCAGGAGCTTGGGAAGTTCATTTGTTAACCCTGCACAGGATTCAGCTCTATGACTATCGGGGGGGTCTTGGGGAAGAGCTGTGCCGTCTAAACTGAGCTATGATGAGTGACGGTTTAACTGAAAACCCGGTTTCCAAAGAAAGAGCAAAAAGTGGCTTCATGAACATGCTAGCTGGAGTTACTTTTGTACACTGAAGGAGATGGATTTGGAGGCAATCCGTGATGCACTGTGAAATTAACTGTCAGCTTAAAGCAAAATTACAAGACAGGGGCCCTATTTCCAATCTATGTAGAACAGGTTTTTTTATTAGCAAGGAGGAATTGAAGGGGAAAGTTGAGATGCCAGCTTTGAAATGAAAAGCCAGATGCTGTGCAACCTTCCTAAATTCCTGCTGGAGCAGTTCCCGGGTTTACTTGTGTAATCTTTCCTAGTTCTCATGGTCATTTTTAGCAATTATGGATGGTCCTTTCTCTGTTCTGTGCTTTGGAAGCGTGATGGTATTTGGTCCATCATTTTTCTACTGATCGAGGGCAACTTTGTTTAAAAATAGCTTTTCCAGAAGTTGATGCTTGTCCTGTCTGCCCCCTCCTTTTGAACTCTCTTGTTCCCTCAGCATTTCTCTCATCATGAGTTCTGAATTAAACGTTCCGGTGGATCCTTCCACTCCCGCTTGCTGCTCTGAACCTGGCACAAAAGGCATGGATTATCGGGACTGGGTCCGACGCAGCTATCTGGAATTGGTCACATCAAACCACCACTCCGTTCAAGCTCTTTCATGGAGAAAATTGTACCTGAGCCGAGCCAAACTGAAAGCTTCCAGCAGAACCTCTGCTCTGCTCTCTGGATTTGCAATGGTATGTGTACGTTGTAGCAACACTTTCTGGATCGTGAAGGTTTTGGTTCTGTAAAATCATCTATTAATCAGTGTTTTCCTCCGGCGAAGCAGCAGAACATACTGTTGTTTCCTGAAGAGGCAGGAGGCATCTGCCTGGGGGCTTCTGCTTGGCTACTGCCAAAAAGGTTGAGGCTGGCGCTCTCAAGGCAGCAGAGATACACAAGCTGCCTAACAGTCAACACACGCGCTCCCAAGTCAGCCCTTTAAAAATACTAATCCCCTACCTGCAAATGACCCTAAGTGCTCCACCAGTGTTGCTAAACAATACGGGACCTGGGCTCTCCCTTGGCCCCGAGGCCAGTCTCGCTGGCTGCCTTCACGGGAGGTTGCACTTGGGCGTGGAGCTCCTCTGGGCCCCGGCGGTTGCTGTGGTCCTGAACATTATCTTAATTTCTGGATGTGTTTTTTCAGGTCACGGTGCCTAAAATAAGGTGGAGGCTGGGTCACAGCCTGCCAGGGTGAAGTTTGCATAGCGTGATCGGGGAGATCGTGTTATATGCTGAGGTGTGAGAAGAAGCCCTGCAGCCTCAGACCTGGTGTCAGAGGACTCTGTAGCCTGAAGGGAGCCAAACCTGGTATATTTTTGTCAGTGCTGCCTATTGGGAATAATCCCTGGAACTCACTTTCCTCCGTGCAGCACTTGGGCATTATCTGGAAGCTATCTGGGTAGGTCAGAACCATGTCAGGGAGTGAGCAAATAAAGAAGATGGAGACAGTCAGTGGTCCAGTGCTCGGACCTGTCTGAGCTGTGGTGTTAGCAAAACACAGCTGTGCTGTGTCGGCATGAGCCTTTTCATCTCCCCTCTGGTTCTTGGTTATTGGGAGTGAGAATTGAAACCTGTTTGGGGGAGGTTTTCTGCTCGGGAAATGGGCAGATCTGGTCGTTCCTGAGGTCCGTCAGCTGAACACAGAGCGGCAAAGGGCAGCGCCTGGCTGAGCGTGACGTGATGTGAAGACGTTGCATCCTGCAGCTCAGAAGGTGGGGGAAAGACACATCTCGGGAACTTTCCAGATAGCTTTCCTGGTTTTATTTTAGCTTCTGCCGCTTTTTCCTCCCCCAACCCCCCAGAAGGTGAATCATCTGTAACATTACAACAGTCTGTTTGGGATGACAAAGTTGGTCACCCAAAGTGAAGTTGGAAGAATGCAAGCGAGGAGTCAAGCGGGAGCAGGCTGCAGGGGGGAGAGGGTGCTCAGTCGCTTTGCGATTCCTCTCCGCTCACCGGCTGCGCGCATGCGATGCTCACAAAAACTTTTCACGCCGTGTACGTTGGTTTGTACCCAAGCTTGTGTGCTGAAATGGCAGAAGGTACCTCCTCGTTTTGAGAAAGCTGAGTGCTCTCCTGTAGATTTCTTTCACTCAGAAGCTTTCTTACTCTAAAAAGCAGCTCATGTGCTTGCCCTTGGTGCCTCTGGGTTACTTGAGTTCTGTGTTAGTCATTTCCAACTGTTCTCTTTAACATGATTATTAAATTCACGTTTTGTCGTGTTGGGAACGGATCTATCTAGGCAGTGTGGTTACAGGAGCAGGTGCCTGTGCTGGGGTGTGCTGTCGCTGGCGTCGCAGGGACTCGGGGGGGGCTTGCAGCCCACCCACGCTGCAGGGCTGAACCACGTATCTGAAAACAAAGCGTGCCTTCTCAACCTACACAACAGAAGGTTGCTGAAAGTCCTTGGCAAACACACAAAATTAACCATTTGACTTCTATTCTCTCTAAATTGTTTAAAATGCAAGTTGAATAAACACGTAGGTATTAGGTATAAGTAGTGTTAATTATAATCACCAGCTTAACATAATTAAGTACACCTGAAATCAGTAATTGTCAGAAATAAAAATTTTTGCAGTAAGGAATTCTCTTTATTTGCAAGCTTTTTCCCAGCTGATCATACTGGACCTTCCAGTGAAAGCTGAGGTACCTATTCCTACTGGGCTATTTCTCCGCTGGTAATTTGGCACGCGGGTATTTGGTACGTGGATGTTTACTCTCTAATAAAAGTATCTATTTGGCTATTGATGAAAGCAGAGAAGTTATTTAGAGTTAAATAGTTTTCCTGAGGCCCTGTGTGCATTTAACTATGTAAACAAATGTCATACAGGGCTTGGCTATTGCTTTATTTACTTCCCTGTCAGTATGTTTGATTCAAGCCAGTTCCGTATTGGCTGAAAGTTATTACGAGCTGATGGATATTTAATCAACAGGCGGTGGCTTTGATCCAGCTCCTTCTGGACAGGCTGCAGAATAATGCGAACCTTCCTCGTTACTCAATGCTGTCTCTGGTATTTCTGGCAGAGAGTTGGGCAGGTCAGGAGGATGTGGGTCCTTTCCAGAGCCAGGTCTGTTGGGAGGTGGGCTGTAGGGCTACTGCATTTGCCTGGGGAGACTGCAGATGAAGGAGATTTAGAGGGAGCTTAGGAAACCTCCTTAATAATTTTCCTGATGGAAATAAGAGCTATTACTGCTGATCAGTCTTGTCAATACTTGTCCAATTGCTACAGGATAGGTTTGGGTTTTGGTTTTTGTTTTGGGGTTGGTTTTTTTTTCAATCAAACACATAACAGATCTGCTGGAGTGATTGTTTTTACAGGCTGCCAAACCATCTGTGTGAATGTAACATGGTTTGTGTTAAGCCATTTGTCATCCTCTTGCCTGATACTATCTATCCTGGTCTAAATTTCTCAAGATGAGCATCATCTTTTTTGTGGACAATCTGGGCTATACTGGTCTAAAAAACCATAATTGCATGTAATTTAATTGCAGTTTAATTCTAAAATGTTCTGAGTACTCGGTCCTTTAGCAAACCTGTGAACCTGGAGTTCAAGAGGGTGATTGTCAGGCTTAAAATTAAGCCTATCCTGAAATATTCTGTGGCTTGGCAGAGTGCTCAGTGCCTTGCAAAGTCAAGCCCTTGACACCGTGGCTTCTGGGAAGAGGTTAGAATAAAGGGGGCTGTTACACAGAAGAGTATAATTGTATCAAACATGACACATTAATAGTTCTACAGACTAAGCAGCATATTTAATGATTTTTAAATGGGTTATGTCAGCCTGTCCTCTTTCTCTTATCCCGGTCAGAGAATGACATGACAGTCTGTACGGGGTAAAGCGATAAGAGCTCACTCACCTTTCCAATACTTGTTCGGGTTAAATGAACTGTTTTTCTGCCTTGCTGCCCTATCTGGATTGTTGATGTTTTTCCCTGAAATACCTCTTACTGAGCCATCAGTCAGTGTTAAAAATTCATCACATTGCACAGCTGAAGCTAGCCCTGGGGAATAGGTTAGTCCGGGAGGAAACATCCAATTAGCTGAAAAGTGCCGCTCATGCAAAGGATAACAAGTAGAAAATGATATGTTGACATCAGCCAAGCTTTCGGCTTTAATATAAAGCTATAAATTGAACATGCAGGTACAATTCCTATTCAGCTTGCAGAATACTTTGTCTCTGGGTATTACAGCGCCCAATAATGAACAATATACCTGCAGCTTTCCCTGGCTGATCGGGTGTGACTGACAATCACAGCACTGTACAAACACGTTGTACAGAACAGCGCAGCAGACAATAAGTTTGACCTCCCCCTTCTCGAATCAATATAGGGGGATCTGCAAAGAGAACATGCACAAGGCAATGTGGCATATGTTTTAATTAAATTGACCTTGCAATAGATGGTGAAGCCAATCCTGTGTTATTATTTCTCTGCTATGTGACTACTGTAAACTGCAAACAGGAAGCTTTTAAAAAACAGCAAAAGAAAAGTAAAAACTGCACATGTTCATAATCAGAACAACAGTCTGGGAATGTCCAAGAACTGCCACAATTTTTTTGGTGTCTCTGATATCCTGAATAGTTGATGTAGGTATAAAATCTGGACTCGTAGAGATTGACCATTTGCTGCCCCAAACACACATATTACATCTTGATTGCTACTAAATGTGTTCAGACTTGACTGTGATCCCCTCGTTCAGGCTGCTGATGGTTTCAAAGTAAATGCAGGTATGGCAGCAGTCATGCCAACACAGGCGCTTACTTTCATCCCCTTTAATCCTTTTCAAGGTTCCCCACAGGGAGAACATGAGTGTACCCCTAATCTTCCAGCGCCTAAATAACATTATTTACAGGTAATGCCAGAGCGAATGGTGCAGATTATTTTACAGAGCCTGAAACGGCTGCTCAGCGGCGGTCTCATGCGAAGTCTGGATAAAGCAATCATGAGTCCGCTCTCCAAAATCCACCTACCCCCCCAGAATCAAGCTGCTTGTTCAGACTTTGCCTCCTCTGATGGTCTTGAGAGGCACTGCCCTGAGGCAGGCATCCAAGCATCCGCTTCTCCTTTCTCCACGCATCCGGCAAGCTGTGCCGTGCCGGAGC
Source organism: Gavia stellata (assembly GCF_030936135.1). Taxonomy (NCBI): domain Eukaryota; kingdom Metazoa; phylum Chordata; class Aves; order Gaviiformes; family Gaviidae; genus Gavia; species Gavia stellata. The sequence continues at coordinate 5,418,801 of NC_082618.1, forward strand.
AGCAGGTCGCCTGGGATCACCAGAGGTTTTCCCTGCTGCCAGGCAAGTTAGTGTCTGTGCAAATCATGAAGTGCAGCTGCAGATCCAAGCAAGCTGCTAGGGGGTTACTAGAGAGGAATGTTCGATAGTCTTGTCCACTGTTTTTGTGGCTTCTCTTAGCAAAAGGTTTCCGCAATCCTTTCAGGGATGCCACCACACAGAAGTACTACTCTACTTCACAGGTAGGTTAAGTGATTTTAGAAATTCTTATGCTAAACCAGTTAAGAGGCCTGTACTAGGACTTTGTTTCTGATCTCAGAAGAGCCCCTTGCTCTCTTGCACTTATTCTGCTGGTTAAGCTTTATTCGATCAAAGAAAAAATAGACATCTTTAGAGACTTGCTGTATGATAGCTCTTGTTCTGAGAAAACAGACTCCTGCCTGAGTTGTTGAACACACCCGTAAGTCAGTAGCTGTCCAAATTCTGTTGAGTATCAGTAAGTTATTAGCTCTCAAGGGAGAAATTTGAGGATATAAATAACTGGTATCTGGGCATATTTGTAATAAAAACGAACGTACAATGTTCTGAGAATAGAAGGCAGCTATTTTAACTACGGACTAACTTAAACTGTAAAGCAGCTTGCGTGCTTCCCATGGGGGGTAGTGAAACCTTGCTGGCCGCTGGCCAGAATTGCTGCTTGCTTTTGCTTTTCTTTATGTGCCCCAAGTCGAAACTTCCTGCACCGCAGCCACAAGTGATGAGCGGAAGGAGAAGGTGTGATGGGTGGGCAGGCTAGCAGGCTGTCAGCTGCCTCCGAGCTCCGCTTGTTGTCTAATGAGTTCCTTCTGTTGGGTGTTTGGTTTGATGCAGTTCGTATGGCTCATGGTTGCAAGGAGAGATACATTATTTCAGAAAACTTAGAGCGCAGAAATGTGCACGTGAGCCTTCAGAAAGGCCAAGCTGCAGACTGCGTGTACGTCTTCATGGGAAACAGAAACGATCCATCTAGGCTGCTGTTCTAAAAAGCACTTGAGTGTGTACTTGACCTTAGGTGCTCTTCCTGAATAAAGATGCTTTCCTGGATGAAAGCCTTGAAAAGAGGAAAACTAGCAGCTGTTGACAAGCTTTTTGTTCCTTTTCCCCCCAGGTTGCCATGGTGGAGGTGCAGCTGGAGGTGCAGTACAAGTACCCCCAGATGCTGCTGATCGCTTTCAGTGCCTGCACAACAGTGCTCGTGGCAGTTCATCTCTTCGCCCTTCTCATCAGCACCTGCATTCTGCCTAACGTGGAAGCAGTGAGCAACATCCACAACCTGAACTCCATCAGCGAGTCCCCGCATGAGCGCATGCATCCCTACATCGAGCTGGCGTGGGGCTTCTCCACCGTCTTGGGGATCCTCCTTTTCCTTGCGGAAGTCGTGCTTCTGTGCTGGATAAAATTTCTGCCTGTGGGCTCCATCCTGAAAAATGAGACCACCAACGTCGAGAAGCCCAGCGGCCATGCGGGTTGGCAGTCAGCACTGGTCTCCACCATCATCATGGTCCCAGTGGGTCTGATTTTTGTCGTCTTCACCATTCACTTCTACCGCTCTTTGGTGCGGCACAAAACGGAGCGCCACAACCGAGAGATCGAAGAGCTTCACAAACTGAAAGTGCAGTTAGATGGGCATGACAGAGGCATGCAGGTAGTGTGACAGAGGGGCAGAGGCTGCTTTCAGCTAAGGCTACGAGCAAAATACCTGGTTTGCTAGTTGGTGAGATGCACCAGTGGTGGATTGTCTTGAGGCTTAAATATGTAAATGCTAATTGCCTGCCATATATAGCTGTGGGTTCTAGTGCTGTTTCAGATGCTGGGGTCTCTGGCCTGTTTCTGGTCCTACACACTCGTGTACTTAGGTCAACACTGCCATGGAGTTCAAGGTCAAAACTTTATCTACCTTAACATTGGTTGAGGTAGCCAAAAATCTGTTGTTTTTTACAAACGTAATATTCCGTTGCCAAAAGTAAAACTGCATCAGCTGTCCGAAACACCAGTGTGTGTGTGAGTGTAGGACCGGTCTTACGTGTCAGAACTCCCTGGCTGCCAGTGCAGCAGCAATTAACTGGCAGCTCAGTTCTGGAGCTGAGCTGGGTAATGAGGGTATCTGCAGCTGACCTGAGGACATCCAGGAAAGCACAATAGAAACTGTGAGTGTTGATCACCTTTGTTCCAAAGCAAGTGTTCCATAAATACGTAACCAGAAAGGAATCAGCCTTAGCTTTTATGTTCTTTTCTTGCTATTGCTTACTGTATTTTTACAACTGGGGTGGTAGAATTTCGAATTGGAGGAGGCTGGGAAGTTCTGTCGTACTTTCTTCAGCAGCATCTGTCACTTTAGATTGAATGAATGCCAAGATCATGTGTTTTTTTCCCAATAAGAGGCAAGAGTGCCCAGGGAAGGCTTACAGGTGTTTTAGTTTTAACAAGGACATTCTTAAAACAGGACAGTGACAGGGAATTTAATGAGACAAAACTCTGAAGGACTAGAAAAGCAAGTTTCAAGGAGGTAAGGAGTGACAGCATATAGCATATTGTAGAAATCTGTCGCTATGTCGTCTTCATTTATGTATCGTTGCAATGTCTTTGCCTGGTTTGCTGGAGAGAACAAGCCCCGGTACTGCGTATTTCATCAGTTGTTTGGGGTTTTTTGTCAGCTGTAGCATTTGCCTGTCAAAAACGAACACTTCCTTCTCCCTCCACCAAAGCAGGCAACTCCTCTGGTGGAACCTGGAGCTGTACTGGCGAGTCTGACGGAGCTGGATCCAGCGGGAGAGCTGTGTGCCATTAAAGAGCTATCACGTTTCATTTGAGCTGACTTTTTTTTTCAGCAGCAGAGAAAATGACACTTGCACGTCTGTATTGCTTAGCAAGGAAAGCTTGTAAATTCTGTAGCATCCTTTTGGGTGGAAACTTCTGTAAAAATGATTTTATGATTTATGGTAAATTTGTGGAGGGAAAAGAGTGTTTTGCAATCATCAGCTTTTTTAAGGGAAAGTAAGGCTTTGTGCCACACAGGGCTGAAAGAAGCATAAGCACATTTTCTTGGCCCTAATCCTGTGCTGATTTCCTGTTCTGCACTCAAACATGGCAGTTTCAGAGTCTCCCAGGCCTTAGAGGTTTCTGAAATCATTAAGGATGTTTGTAATGTTCTATTTAACCCTGGTCCCTTATTCCACTGGGATTTGAGAAATCTAATGGCAGTGTATTACATGTCAGCTTCCCAGAATGGAGTGTACACGCAAAGCCCAGTGCAGCAGGGTGAGTCTATCCCTATATTGCTCTCTGGCGGGGGCCTTGGGAACCCAACTCTAATCTCTTTTGTTTACACGCGAGTTTGAGCAATGCTGAACAAGTTGCTTAGCACTGTGTCTGTGGCTTTCATCGGTTGTTCTTGCCGCAGTTGGCACGTACCATATTGGCTGATGTGCAGCAAAGAAAATAGTCTTTGTGTGCTGAATGACTAGTCTGTACTTATGCGCATATGCGAAAAATAAGGGGTGTCCTCCAGGAAGTGGGTGGTTGTGAAATTCACACGATCTCCCCAGGAGTCTGCCCTCTCTCCCTCCTCTTTTTACCGTAATAAAAATTAAAAGTTTATACAGGAAAATCAGAGTTGAGTTTTCTGCCAAGTATTACACGTGTAGGCTGTTCTACCAAGAAAATTTCTATTGTGAGGCCGAAGCCAGACCAGATAAGGTGAATCTCTCATCTGTACTTTGCAGTCTCCTTTAACATCAATAATAACAGGGCTGTAGAGCTCAGGAGGTTGAGGAAAGTATTGAGCAATTTTTGTAATTTAAAAAAAAAAAAAGTAGTTTCACGGTGTGCATACAGTGCTGTGAAAGCAATGCAGCTCATTTGGAAACAGCCAAATTGTTCATTTAACTCTTTGCAAATATAATAAACTTCAGCAAATGGAGAAATGCAGCAGGAACTGTGCTTTGATTTTGTAGAATAAATTGGAGAGGCTTTGGTGGGATTGGATTCAAGAAAAGTCTCAAGGCAGTGGATCGGTGACTGGAGTGGGATCGCCTTAGTCTAGCAGGGAGTATGAGGTATGGTTTGACACAGTGTCCCAAGGGCAAATGCACTTAAAACAGAATAATCATGTGCTTTCCCATCTTTGCTTGCAGCTTTATTTCTTGTGTCTCTCTAGGCACCAAATTCTCCCTTCCGTGAGAAGCCCATGGGAGTATTTTTGCTCTTTGGTGTCTGGGATCTCTCTAGGTTACCCGTCACCTTCGTGCTGTAACTCCTCTCCTTCTTCTTTCCCAACAACAGCATTTGCTTTTCTTGCTCCTGCCTCTCTTTCTCCAACTTGTTTACATTTTCAGTGCTGTTGGGTCCAGACCTGTGTTGCAGAAAGGTTGCCTGTGGTATCAGCCATGGTAGCTCATCCGCAAAGGAGTAGGGCATTGTACTTGTCCAGATGGGTGTTTCTGCGCTACAGCGCCAGAAAATCCTCCTTGCTTCTGCTGCTGCCCCCGTGGCTGTCAGCAGGATTCCCATCAGTCAAGCGCGGAGATGCCTGCCTTTCCACACTGTCGCTGGTGTCCCAGCAGGGCTGGCAGCGCACTGTGCCATGTCCAGGTTTGCCTGCCGGTGCTTGGCCACGTCTGTCCTGTGCTGTCACCTCTCTGTCGTTCCTGGGGTGTCTGTCGTTCCTGGGATTTCTCAAGTTTTGTGTGGCTCCGTTCCTGCGGTGCCTGCACAGGGATGCTTCTCCCAGGGCTGGGGTGTGTGTTGAGGATCTCCCCTGACATGTGTGTTAGCTTTCTGTACCAGCCTTTGGCCCTGGGGTGCTGTAGTTTGGGGTGGCTCTTGCCCTAATTCTCAGTTCCTTTGGGCTGTGACTCTCTGGACCGGTTCTTGCCTTGTTTGGGCCATTTCTCCAATTTCTGCAGGGGGGCTCGCCTTGGCTTGCTGCAGGGGACAGCCATGATCTCCCTCCAGAGTCCTGAGTCCTCTTTCAGATTTTTTTGGACAGCTTTTGCCTGGCAGAAAAATGCCTCTGCAGGTTCCAGCACTGGAAAGACCCTTCCTAAAGCAGGGAAGGAGCTGTCGAGGACCGGGGTATGGCCCTGCTTCGAATCGTTCCTGAGCACTTGCATTGGTTTAGGGGGTGACTACTCTCTCTCCTTCCCTTGTTAGCAGGAGTCAAGACCGGGCACGAATGCAAGCCAGAGGGAGCTGTCGGAGCTGGAGCAGTATCGGGTTCTCCCTTTGCTGTGGTTAGTGGCAGCTCTTACTCTCTGAGCTCCCTATTTTTAACGTCACCCCGGGGCAGCCCTGGCTCTGGTAGCTGCCACCCCGTTGTTTCGGTGGATACGTGACTCTTGGGGAGGCTTTATGACCAGGGGAGATGGAGTAGATGTTGGATTTGACCGTCTGGGCCTGACCCACGTGACGGCTGAAAGTGATACTGTGTGAGAGCCCCGGGTGGAGTGCGCTCTGCGGTAAGCGCTCAAATATGTGGAAGTGTTTATAGAGAGCTGGTGGGGTGGGTGCAGCCACAGAGCGAACATCCTTCGGTTCCCTGACTCAGGGATGGGCAATCCCAGCTTGCCACGGGGATGGCTACGCTGGGCTCGGGGATGGAGGCGCAGGATGCCCAGCCAGCTGCGGGACTGGTTGCTCACACTTCACATTCTCCTCTTGCTTTTCTGTGGCTTTACGTGGAATTTCATAATGTCCTTTCTCTTCTTTCCCTGCCTGAAAACAAACAAAAGGCCTTTGAGGTTTCCCTGCTTCTGTAGCTTCGTTATCTTCTAAATCTTGTTGCATCTACTTTTAAAAGCTGCTTCAATACCCCCTGCTGAGCCGCAACCTCAAATTCAGATCCTGGCACAACTGGGCCAGCGTGGTTATTTTCTGATTAACTTCTCGCAGGCGGTCTCCTCTGTACCCGCTTCAAACAAAGCGGTTTCAGTCATTACTGACTGGCTGAATTTGGAAAGCATTCCCGTGAATACCTGTACGACTGGGAGCTTGCCTTTTGCCCAGGGTTGTAACAACGATGAGTGCTAAGTGCTAGGAGAAAAAAAAACCCCTCTGTGTTTTAGCTTTGCCTATTCTTGTTTTATCTCTGCATGAACAATATTTAATGTAGAACAACGTGTGTATCTCAGTTATTGTCCAGCTGTGTGAGAGAAACTGGATAAACTTGCTAAGTTTTACGCTTCTTGCTGCTTTCAGACTGATTCTTTGAAAGGCAGCTCGAGTCCTCCAGCATCCTCTATGGGTTAACTTGGGTTTTGCCTTTTTGTAAAAAAGCTTGGTCAGATATTATCCTTCTCCTTTTATAAAATACACAAGTAGATAACAATTAATATGCTTTCTTTTAATGAGGGCCTGGTTCTTGGCACGTCTTTTACAAGCGCTAATCTTGGTTAAGGAGATAAACAGCTGTGATAGGAATTCTTATAACATGAAGATCATTAAAGTGTATCTTATGTTAATAACGTTAGCATAGTGGCCAAAATTACTTTTAAGAGCCAATTAATTCAGACTTAAAACCTCTATATACTTTTCTCAGATTTCTATGATATTTGACAATCCAAATCAATTGTAAATGTTCTGCAGCGCTGCGACTCTGGCTTTTTAGGAGAGAATGTACATAAAGTTTTATAAAATAATATAGAACCAATGGGTGTGTAATTGCATTTTGATCCAAGATGGTGCCCCGGAGGCTGTTTACCAGGTGAAAAATGTTACAGACATAGCAATGACTAGTGTAGTGACTAGATTAAGTTTTGGACTTCAAAAACATCTAGACAAAGCCCTCAATTTTTGGCTCAGAGTATAATTATTTGCGTTTTTAAAGTTTAAGATATCAACTAGGAAGAGCTGGGATTTTCTGGCAAGAACGGCAGCTCCCCATATAGTTTGATCAAGGCAGAAAAATTCAGCTAACAAATGCAGAGCACAAAATGAACTAATATTGTGTGTCTTGTTATTGTGGCACTCTGATTCATCAGAAGCCATCATCTGCTTTCACTGCAGAGAGAATGAAACAGCAGGTACGCGCACAGAAAGTATTTTAACAGGCTGCGAGCACGATATAAATCTTAAAAGGCAGCATTGGAAACGAGGGCCAAACATTAATGGAAATACTTGATGTTGCAGTTTGCTCAGCAAAGAGCAGGTTGCTGGAGAGGCTCCGTACTGAAAGGGTGCTGAGGAGGTGGACTCAAGGCTTGCTCTATCTATGAAAGCCGCCCGGGCTTTCCTCCCGCAGCGTGGCTTTGTGCTGAGCTGCGTCCTCCTGCTTGGCCAAAGGTCCTCTGCTCCAGTGGCAGCTCCGGGTGCTGGCCTGGGGACATCACGCTCTCTACGGCTGAGCCCTGCGGACACCAGCAGCACGGTGCTGGTCACACCAGTCTGCCGGAAAAAGGTTAGGAACTGCTATTTTGAGAGCAGAAGGCTGTGCTTTTGGGAGTGAGCTGAAGTTGCAGCCTATGAGAAATTTCTTGGGATAAAGCTCGCTGTGAGCAAGCGTGGCCTGCCTGTTGCATGTTGGCTGGCTGCGTTTCCAGTGACGGGTTTCCATCAGAGAGGGCATGCTGTGACTGCCGAATCTGCTGCTGGAGCACGTAGGTGACACTTGCCGGCCGGTCTGGATGGAGGTTTGGGGTTTAGGACTGCCCATGGGAGCCCGGCTTGCGGGTCCCTGTTGGAATTATCACGTAATGTCCGCAACTGTTTAAATACTGGGCTAAACTCAAACCCGTTCACTGCAGCCACAAAGGACTGTGGTTGTATCTGTTAGCTTAAACTGATAAAAATATCCTGATTCACCCAACTGATTTCTAGTAACTGTTTTGTTGGGTGAAGAGCTCCCACCCCCGCAGTGCCTGAAGCGGAGGGCAGGTCTATGGCACAAGTGCATTGCTATACAGTAAAACCTATGCATCGTGCCAAGGAAGTCCTTCTAGGGCAGGATGCGGCTGCACAGGGACGCCGAGATCCCGTGTATCAATGTGTCCCCTTTCCTTCCCGACTAAAACCAGGCAGCATTGTAAAGCGGTGTTTCACTGCTGTAGGTGTGACTGGGCTGAACGGTTTTGATGACACAACTGTGTTTATTAAAGGATCACGCTTCTTCCACGGCACAACTTCATTTTCAAGAGCACAGAAGTTTGTTCAGAGCAGACAGATGGCCTCAAATCAGCTTCTGCTACAAATGACTACTTGAATCTTAGGTACAAGGCATGATTCAAACCTGACTGCTGGAGGTGCCAAGAAAAAAAATGATAGCCGCCAGTGTTGCAGTCTGTTGCCCAGCTTATTCCCAAAATCAGACTCTTGCTACTGAGAGTTGACAGCGGGATTCAGGGATGACAAATGATCAGAAAATAACACAGTCTGTGCAAGTCTTTGGTCTGAACCCCATCCAAGCTGTCTCTGCAGAAGATTCGGCATCGACCCTCTGCAAATGCTGCTCTTTGGTCCCAGAAGATATAGGTCACACACGGTATTTATGATTAATCCTCACTGTTGTAGCATGAATCTTCAGCAACGGATAATTACTTTAATTAGTTCTCAGTGTGTTGTACTATCTGTGAAGAGACGGTTGTTTACCCTCCTCCCCTGGAGAGCTAATCTCTAAAGGACCTATCTGAAGTGGGTGAGAAGATAGTTGTGTCCCTACAGCACAGTGCAACGCTAAAAGCAGTGTGACAGAAGCAAGCACGGGCCAGGAAAGGTTAAAATCTGCTGCAGGGCTTGGGCTGAATCTGTGCCAAGGGCTGTTTGATACTCAACTGGGTTTAATGATACTAAGTTTCTTTCTGGGTTTAATTTAAGTATTTAAGAACTGGCTATTGACTTTTTGCATTTTGTTACAATACAGCTAATGAATACAACAGCTCATTTCTGACTTTCGCCTAAAAGCTCCCATTGCCCAGGAGAGTCTTCAAAGAAACAAGCAGCCCACCCCTTCCTTGAACACTCTTATTTCTGTTTGTTAAACTTTCGTTTGATTCAGCTTATCTCTGCACGCACCTGGTTCCTTACGCGCACCTCAGAAATAAACAGAGTTGTACAAATTCTGTACTTTATTTTTCAAATTTCCTAACAAAATGCAATTCCCTCTTGCTGATCACACCGGTCTTCCTTGAAATGAAAGAGCTATTTCTAGCAGTTCTTTACCCAGTTCCTCATGCCTTCCTCCGGCGCTGAACTCTGCAGACAGCTCCCTGAACGTGACACAGATTCGGCGATGCTCTATGTGCTTGCGGTAAATTGCGTGTTTCCATTTGTACCGTGCGTCACCGTACAGCACCACCAGAGACCTTCGGGGTAAGTGAATGGCAACAGTCACCTCTTTACTTGGAACAAGCCTTGGGGATAAAATGCAGTTGATACCCTCTTCGCCTGCATTTTTGCACGCTGACGTCTGTGTAAAAGATCCAGGGGGACTTAATTCCCCATTTTCTTTACTGAAAGTGGGAAATAATTGGATACTGTTCTCTGAATCACAAGACATGGATAGCACGGTTTTTGAGAGCAAGTTCAAGCTAACCAGACGCTCTCCCCAAAGCCACCAGTCATCAAAATGTGGGTCAATGGCAGAACCTCTTTCTGGCATGTAGTCCAGATTACATTGTTCAACGGGTAAGAAACCGCCTAGTATAGAGCAGGCCTTCATTTGTGCCACAATCTTTTTACTAAAACTTGGCAAACCGGTAAAGCTGCCAGCTTTCAGCCTTTGTTTCTTGAAGTTCACTTTGGGTCCATAGTCCTGTTGGAAAAGAAGAGGGGGAGAAAAGCTAGTGTTAAGGAAAAATCTAGGACGAGTCTTTTTGGAGAGGCTGTGATTCCTACACAAGAAAGTCAAGACTTTTGAGTTCTGTTCTCATCCCTTCCAGTGACCTGGTCACCAGGTTGCAAAAGGACTCAGTGAAGCTACATAAATCTCTCTGGAATTAGATTTCTCACCTGTAAAGTAAAAACAAACCAAAAGACCCATTTCTTTCACTTGGAGATTGTGTCAACTTTAATGCCTGAACGTGCACTGTCAAGTACTATTTGTTGTACCTATCATGTATTTTTGCAAGAAGTTGACTTTGATTACAAATAATTCTTGCAGTTGATTTCAGGAAAAGCTTTCAAAGAAAAACATGTAATGAAACATCTAAATATTTTGGGTTTTCACTGAAAACAGCTTTCCTTTTCCAGAGGGATCTAAAAGCAAATGTACTTCTCAAGTCAAACCTGTTTCTTTCGGCCAGACTGTGATGGTTTCCAGTCATCTCGATCCATCAGTTCAACTATCTCAGATTCTTCATCTTCACTAATGAACTCCTCCATCAGAAACACCCCTGGAAATGGAAATACCCAGCCAGCAAATTCCGAGTGCTCATTTCCTTTAGCTAGGCCTGTTGCTGGACAGTAAGTGAAGTTATCTTCTCCCTGTGGAAATAACAATGGAGAAGAAAAAAACAGTGGGGGGAAAACTTAGCAAGATAAGGTATTGCCATGATTTACCCCTCAGCCTTGATGCTGCAGCATGAAAACTGTCTGTACAGGATTCTTGTAGACGTGAGAAATTTTACAGCTACTTTTGGGGAACAACGCTTCCCTGCTTTTTTTACAGCTCCAGCATTACTGTGCTGCTGGCTTGAAGCCGCTTTTCTTTCCTAGTGATGTCTTTATCCTGCAAAGACGGGGAAGAAGAGATGGTCCTCAGTGCCAAATGTATAAGGAGATTAATGATCGGTATTCCTCAGGCCAGCTGTAGAGATATGGTTTGTCATATCAATAAATGTTGAATGAGGAAAGTTGATAAAAATCGCCGAGGCCGAGAGGCTGAGGTGTAGCGAGCCTGCCTTTTCTTCAGGTAAGCTCTGGCTTGGCTTTCCAGGTTGCTGTGTGTGTCTGTAACGTTATTCAGGGCTCCCCTCGCAGGTGCCCCAGGGGAGGCCGCCGGGGCCGGCCCGGGGGGGCTCTGCTTTGTCCCCAGCCCGGGCTCCCGCTCGGGGCCCAGCACCCCACTGCGGAGCCGCGACGGGGCCCCTCTTCCGGCGTCGGGGGGGTCCCCCCGCATCCCCTCCCAAACCCCTCGGCGCGGAGCCATCCCCCCTTCCCCAGCTCGGCCCCCGCCCGCCCCGAGGGGAACATGGCAGGCGCCCCCCCCCCCCCCCCCCCCGCCCCACTCCTCCCGCCGGCCCCGCCCCGCCGCCGGGCCCGCCCCGCCGCCCCCTCCCCGGTACCTGCGGGGGCGGAGCGGCCTGCGCGGGCCCCTCGCAGAGCAGGCAGGAGCGGATCCCCTTGCAGCCGCAGCCCGGCCCTGCGCCGCCGCCCGCCGCTTCCATCCCCGCCGGCCGCGCCGAGGATACGGGCCCCCCCCCCCTCCTCCTCCTCCCTCCCTCCCGTCCTCCCTCCCTCCCGTCTCCTCTTCCTCCTCCCCTGCCGCGGCCCGGCCCGCTTCCAGGTGAGGGGAGCGGGGGGAGGCGCGGGGGCGGGCGGGGCGGTGGCGGGGCACACGGGCTCGGCGCAGGCCGCGCGGCCGGTCGTTCGGGTGAGCGGGGGTGGGGGCACACGGACTCGCTCTCCCAGCAGCCCCCGCGGCGCCGAGCAGCGGTGCGGGGCCCGGCCGCGCCGCGGTGCCTGCTGGGAGTTGTAGTTCCGCCGCCCAACGCACACCCCTGCGGGGGCGCCTCAGGCCGCGGCCGGTGCCGGCCCTCACCGCCGCCGCCGGGCTCGGGGCAGCCGGCGCCGCGCGGGGGCAGCGTGAGGCGGCGACCGCGGCCCAGAGCCGCACCTGGCCGCCTCGGCGCGAAGCCAGCGCCGCCGTCCCTGCCCGCGGGCGGAGCCGCGGCCTGCGCCCGCCAGCCGGTGCCCCGCGGCCCGGGCACGGCCCCGGGGCCGCCGCGGTCTGAGGGGCCGCCGCGCCGCCTCGCACCCGAGAGGCCATCCCTGGGTGAGCTGACAGGCCGGCCTCGTCCTTGTCGTCCCCAGCATGGCGGTGGTCGCGCTGCGGGCGTCGTGCGGCGGGTAGCGCCGGGCCCTGCTCGGTGTGGGCGAGGCGGCGGCCCGGCTGGTGCGGGGTAGTTAAAACTAAACTCGTCTTAATCTCTGCTGCGTTGGTCCGGCCTGAATCGACACCCTGCTGCGGGAGTGCCGACCCCGAGAGGTGCTGCTGGGGGGCAGGAGGAGGGTCGGCGGCCGCTTCTGGTGACGGCTCCCGGTTGGGCCGGGTGACGGCTCCCCGTTGGGCCGGGTGACGGGGCTCAGGCCCCGGGGTAACCGAACGTGCCTTCCGCAGCGTCGCCCGCGACATTGTGGTCCTGGGGCCACGTTACATCGAGGGCTTCCCCACAGCTTCTGCAGCATCATGGGTGACACAGCTGTGTCTGAGGTGTCCATGTGGTCAAAAAGAGGGTGATGGGAATATCTACCGTCATTGGCGTCAAATTTTCCTTATAGATACCAGAGCTGAGGGAGGTTTATTAGGTCCAGCGGGTGAGGGCCTGATCCTGTGGTTTGGCTTTCAGTGACAGCTCTGTCGCTTGAAGGATCAAATCCTGAACAGCTGCTGTTCAAACTGGTTTTCAGGCTCAACGCTCTTTACGCTGGTATGAAATACTCCATACGTGAAGGATTGTCCTTACTTACAGGTGTTACCAAAGCAGCGCCCCGTTGCTCATCAAACCCACCGGTCCAGGTGCTGTAGGCATGTTATGGTGCTGGAGTCAAGCCTAAGGACAGCTTAATGCCTCACGTCTTCCTGCAATTTACTGGAGTGGCGTTTAGGCAGCGGTGAGACTAACACAAAAAGACAGTAGCGAGCCTGGCCTTGGAGCTCTTTTATCTTTTATTTCCCTCCTTTGAATCTGTGTCAGAAAGAGTGGTAAGCCATGAACCAGTAATTTCATGAAGCTACTTTGGCCCTATCAGTGTTACTATTCTAAATACCAGTGTATCCGTGTGGGTGCGTGCACTATCCTATCCACAGCAATGCATGAAAACATCTGTTAATTACCAATAACATACAGAATGCTGATGACTTTTTTTCCTTGGTGAGGAAATTATGTAATTGATTGGTGGGTATTTACATTTCTGGGAATTAATTCAGTTTTCCAAAATTTTAGGGAATTTAGAAGTTGTCAGCTAAGAGCCTATCCATCTGGTCAGGCCAGCGAGAGCACAGTGTCATTTCCTTGGGAGGAAGACATTCACAACAGGTGTATTTATTCTTACTGTTGCTGTTTATTTGAAAGCGTGTTGGAGTTCTTGGAGCAGAGCCCTGTTGCTCAGGGAAGGTACAAACAGGTAACTGCGAGACTGCCCTAGTCCGGAGTGCCATCACCCCATGGACAGCTTTCATCTACAGCAAGTCTGTTGCTTTAATAGCCAAGGGAGGTGTCGCTGTTGTTTTGGAGATGGGTTGGGTCAGCGTGTGGGAGCGTGTGCCCAGCATAATAACAATCTCTGGTATTTTCATTTCAACCATGTAAAAAAGGCGACTTCAAACACAGCAGCAAAATCAGTAGCAAACTTCGTAACTTCCCCCCCCCCCTTTTGGAGTCAGTTGAAAGGACTTCCTCTTATTCCTGTTTGTTTTACCAGGAAGGTTACGAGAAGAGATCCTACAGCTGACTGATTAGTGATTCCAGCAGAGGGGTGGAGATTAAAAATGTCAAAAATTACTACAGAACTTCTTTTGGAAAGAGCGGTTCCAAGATCTACAAGGCTCCGAAAGATCGAGACGCTGAAGTAAGTGCAGACAGGCGCATGGAAAATTCCAGCTGAATTCAGCTTGAGCGATCCCTTTTTTTGTCTTTCTTCCCCTAAGCATTTTTACCGAAAAAAGAGAGATGGTTACAAAGCACAGAATGGGAGGTGGCATTCTCGATGCAGGATCAGTGAGCACTAGTGGAACTGCATTCACTAGATAGGTTATCAGCAGTTACCACCTCTTTTCACCATTTATATTACATGTATGCTGCCACCTTCTTTCTGTAAAACTGATTAAGGCTGGATCCTGATTTCCTAACCCTAAGATATACTCCCTACCCCCAAAACGCTTCTGTCTTTGCTAGCAATTGCATAACGTGAATAAGAGAATCTCTTCTGGCCTGGATTTTAGAGGATTTTAAAAATATTTTGGGCATTATTTCCCCTCCCTTTTCCTCTCCCTCCATCACTTTCCATCTCCTCTAAATCCAATTATGTTAGTATCTCAAACATTGCATAGAGGGAGAATAAACTCTGACACACTTAGAAACCACTAAAAACAGTTTTATTGCTCAGATCCTTAAGAGAGGTCATTGAAAATATGTGTCTTTCCAAATGTTTAACACAGTGGAATTTCGCTATTCCAGAGCTGGTCAATCTGAGTGACTCAGCTAGCCAATTTCTGGCTGGCGCCTTTGTTGTTTTTGTTGCTGATGTAAGAGTTTTGGGTTTCATATGTACTCTTTAAAGTTATTTATTTCTTTTCGTTTGTCTTGTGCTAAAATAATTGTTTTAAGAGAGAGACTCAAAAGCTTATCTGAAGAGTATAGGCTGCAGTAGTCTGGGTAACAAAGTGATGTTGAGATGTTTGAAGTAGTGAATTTCTAGAGTGTGGCTTTTTCCATGCAGCTTCATACCATGATTTTGAAAGATTATATATCAGAAAGTCCATTTGGGGAACACTGTGTTGAGTTTTTCCCCCAAAGTGACACTGTAGTCACACTCAGCTTTGCAGCCAGCTGAATTCTGTTCAGCCTTTCTTACATGCTTTGGCTGGTTGGTTAGACTTCTGAGATGACAAGTGAAGAAGTGGTCTTGCTTCCTAATTTTATTTACCTCATTTATTCACACTGCATTTAGATTTAGAAAGCCTTTTTTTACTAATCATTAGAGATGGAGATTCTGTTTGTTAAAGGAACTCAGGCTCATGTCCTCAAGAGATGTTGGCTGCCAGGACTAGAAGCTCCCTCTGGAGCTCAACTAAATGATCTAATCAAATCTAAATGACCCTTCTTATAATATGCAGATTTCACTTTCTTGCAGAGAAGGGGTATTTTTTTTTCCCCTCACAAATATTGTACCACTTCCTCTTTCAGGACAGAATGCTTCTATTTTGACAGCAGCCTTAGGATTTTTTTAGGTAGATTTCTGTATTTGCCACTGGAAGTTTTTGCAGCAAAATTCACGGTGAAAGAAATGGAAAAAACACTTTTTTTGTGAAGTTAGTTCTTTGAAAACAGACAAATTATTTGGGGACCTACTCTGCACTTGGCCTGGACTTAACTTCTAATGCAGAGAAGAAAAGTTTTGAGGCAGATCAGCAAACTGATCCAATTTGCCACATTGTTGTGTGAATGCAAGTGTCAGCATGAAGTGAGGGGGAGGACAGGACTAGCCTTTTGGAATCACCATAGTCTTATATTGCTTACAACAGTTGTGAGATGGTGATTTCTAAAAAATGAGTTGAATAATTAATCTAGTGCATTCTGTGGGCAGGGTGGGCTGATGGTGTAGTGAATAAATGTCTTGTATTGCCACAGCTTGTTTTGTTGAATTTTACGTTGCGAAGGAATAAAGTACCAAAATTCTTAGAGGTGTAGTAATTTTTTTCTACAAACAAGAACTTTTTCGGTGATTCACTGCTCGCAGCCAGCTCTGTTACCTGCAGGAGGTTTATCTGGATTGCAGGTTAATGGTACTGCAAATACTTTGGTAGCCTTGAGTCTCTGATGCTGTCTGTTAGCTCAGACACATCACCTTTTCCATGTATGTGTGCTTACAGTCCAGAATGCTGCAGACAAGAAAAAGCAGGTTTGGTCAGATTTACCCAGTGAGTTGTGCTAGACTGATAGGTGCCACCAGGTGGGACCTTGTATCCTGTGAAAGTCAGCACTTCTTTTTCCAATGAACTGCAGATAGTTCATGTTCTCTTTTATTTTCAGCCTGTCCAAGCTGCAATTGAAGACTGGAGACTTAGACCCGCGTTTGTTTTCCCGTCTGAGGCATCTGCAGAAACTAGATCTCTCTGATAATTTACTGGACAAATTTCCCAACAGTCTAACCCTGCCTGATCTGCGTGTCCTAAACTGCAACAACAACAAACTGGAAGATGTAACTGCGCTGAAACAGTTCCCTCTGCTCGAGGAGCTAACCTATGAGAACAATGTCTACTTGACAGTGAGTTGCCTCCCATCCTTACAAGCTGAGCATTAAATAGAGGGGGAAACAAAGAGCAGTTATGCCTAGTTCTTACATGTTTCTTAGGCAGCAAGACTTAGGGCATCTGAGAAAGCAGCCGGTCTTTTTGTACCCCTTCACCAGTTTGTGCCTCTATTTCCCAATCTGCAGAAGTGACTTGCTCAAAACCACTCAGGTATTAAAATCTGGGTATCTTGAACTCCTGATTCTCCAGGCCAGAGTCCCATCTTAAGTAGCTTATCAGGCAGATATCTTATGCTCATGCTTGCATAAAATACAGTAATGACTGTGTACAAATGTCCTTCTTATGTGCTGGTTTTAGTGCCTCTTGTGCTCTGGAAGAGCAGACTTGGTCCTCTGGTGAGGGGTTAAACTTGGGTGATTAGTCCAGTTTAGGTTTTCTGACTTCTTCCAAGAGGCTCTGCTGACTGTACAGTTTAAGCATCCAAAACTGTAATTTTACTTGTGCTTTAAACTGGCATCAGCCACCCATCGCTGTCCCCAGGTGCTTATTTGCTGTTGCATGCTGGCAGAAGTATACGTGTGGCTGTATGGTAAACTGGATTGGGGAACTGGTCTGACCCAAAACGCACCTGACCCAAAGAAGCCCTGCTGGTATTCGTTTACTGTAAGCAGGGCAGGTCTTCCTCTGTGTTAGATGCTCACTCAGAGTTAAAGGATGTGGACAGAATACCCTGCATGGCACTCAGGCCAGAGCAGATGAGCCTGCTTACACTGCCACCACCTTGTGTTGGATGTTAGTACTGCCTAAGTGTGAGGCAGGTCTTTTGTCTGCAGTCTAAGATCCCAACTCATAGGAGAACGTTAATTTACAACTAAAAGGTTATATTCAAGTCAGAAACGCTGAGAAGATTTTATGAAATGGCTTTTCCTGACTAGATATATTCTTCTCACCCTTAGCTGTATTTTAATAAAGGACTAAAGCTAAAGCAAGTACCATGTGTACAATTTTTGTAACTCTGATGTCTTCTCTTTCTAGCTCAACGATGACTATAAAGTAATGTTTCTTTTGCAAAATCTTCGGCTACTCAATGGCAAGGATATAACCAAACTGGCTAATCATGTGAGGCGTGTCAATAGTCGTAAGCTCACCAGCAAGGTAAAATGTGTGATATTTTCTTAAACTCTAAACACCTGAGAAGTAACTAAATATTGTGCTCAGTTTAAAGACAGAGTTGAAAACACACATCAAATGGTTAACAATAATTCTGGTATGATCTGAGCACAGCCCGCAGTATGGGCCACCGAGTAAATGTCTTACTGCTGCTTCCTCTGGTCACTGCTTGCATTTGCTCTGCCTGTTCTGTGTAGGCAACTTCTGCCTTCAGCTTCTGTCACAGGAGCAGGGCCTACAAGGTCTGTGTCTGACCTAGTTTTTCAGGTCACTCCGACCATCATTCAAAAATGGGAGAAGCCTGGTGCTGACATAACATACTGCCTCCCCATCTGATTTACGTTACTGTCCTGGCCCCAGGAATGGGGAGCACAAAACCAAGCTCAGGATAATCTTGCTTTTTCCAGCATAGACCGGGAACAAGGATTTGTTCTTTCTTCTTCAGCTCTGCATGTTTGGAACTATATTTTCACTCATTTATGTACACAGTTCAGCTCTTGACAGATTGTCGCCACAAAGCATGTTGTGATCTTGAGCAAAATTATTGTTCTATTATGAAAAAAGGGTTTTCTTTGTGCAGTACTGCTCTTACCATTTGTATTCTAGTTAGTTGATCTTGTTAATTCCTTCTGTGTAGCAGTGGTGGAGAGATCAAATACTGAAGACTGGGATGGCTTATTGTGCTAAGTGTTATCTGTGTAATGCCTTGTACCTCAAAGGGTCTTGGTGAGGACTCCTCAGCTTCTTGTCCTCCAGGCAACTGGCCATGGTCGGCTGTTTAATGAGACACCAAATGCTCCCCCACGCTGTTCATTTTGTGCTGGTGTCTGTGCCCCAGATACCTTTCCCTGATGGTATTGCTTTGTACCTGGCTGCGCAGTTCTTACTGCTGTGTCTAAATATAAAATGTCTGTTGGGTCCAAATGCTTATGGATGTGTTACTACCCACTAGAAACTCTCAGATGGGAAACTGTGCTGGTAGGTGAGCATCTGCACGATTGCGCCCACAGTTCAGAAGCCTTTTGGAATCAAGGTATCTTTATAAATGGGGATGACGTGCACCAGTCCTGCTCACGCACGCACTTGAACTACAAGAAATCTCAAGCATCCCCGTTATCCTGTGCCTTTTATAATAAATTAATTACCTCTTAGGTACTCGCTGTTAGTAGGGCACAGTGTAAGACTCCTTAAGACCATTTGCTGTGGATCCAGAGACATGAAATCAGGCATTGCTTTGGGTCCATGTTGACGGTATCTGCTTAGCCACACTCACTTAAGCTTGGTTCAGAGGAATTGGGTTTTTTGTTAGCTGAAGTCATAGTTTGAACACCGAGAAAATAAAAGGAAGCAGTGCCACCATGTAGGTAGCAGGGCCTCAGGGTTGGCAAGTTCTTAAATGCTTTCACAAGTACTCTTGCACTTTTCTGCTCTGGTTTTCTCTAGTATTCTGTTCAATAAACTCAGTCCTTCCGCCTAGGTTACTGCTCACTGGGAAAAATTCTTCCGTGACCAACTTCCTGAGAAATACACAGCTGAGCAAGTGAAGTCCATCAAGAAAAAGTTCCTGAAGTCAGTACAAACCAATGTAGTATATGGACCCAGCTCACTCAGTGAATTCACCCGCTGGCGGGTAGGTTACGTTTCACTTACCCTTCTCTTCTTCAGGCAAGGACTGCGCAAGCCTGATTCTGAACGGATTTGATTAAAACGCTCTATGGATTTGGGTTCAGGGTATCAGGGCTCTTGCACACAGGTGGTAGCACTTTTTCTGGTTTTCTTTAGTGCTTTGTTAAGCAGTTACAGAAGCATTAGGACTAAACGTGCACCAAATTGCAATGACTGTCATTAAACATTGTTTTTTTAATTCATAAGCAATAATGATACTTGTACTAATTAACCAGACTGCAGTATCCTTAGTACTTAATTATTTGCAAATAACTCTAATGGTAACCTTTAGTCTTGATGGAGGCTGTATGAAAGGAGAAAAGATAATGACAGTACTGTAGTTACTCCCGGGGGGAAAGATACCATTTTGTTCATAATGTATATTTTAATTGTATGTGCATACATACAACTGAGGCTTCCATCTCTCCTTCATCTTGTTTCATTGCTGTGCTGCTGTTTTTGCAAACGTGTACCCTGGATGCCCATGACAAAGTGAAGTTCTTGGGTCATGTCATGTCAGCAGAGGATTTGGCCTGCTGGGCTGTCAGCTGAGGACTCCTCCATCACTTGTGAAATTCACGTAGGATAGTGGAAGCAGATATTAAAAACTCAGCAAAGCAGCTCTTGTCATTACACATGAGAGTTTGACTGCTGTTGCTTTTTGTCTCTTCTATTTTTTTATATATCCACATATTTGCTTCTAAGGTGAAAATGATTGCAGAAGAGTTTTTGGCGTACTCACTGGGTCTGGAGTTAAACACAGATGCTGAAACAGAGGAAAAGATGGATGAGAATGAGGAAGAAAGTACAGAAAGCCCCAGGGAAGCTGCAGAGGACGTCGGTCAGGTAGGTGATTTTTCCAGTTACATTAACAATGCCCTTTTTATTTCTTACGAATTCAGTAGCACTTGTCGGTTTACATTTATGACCCTTTGGTAACTGTAGGGGCGGTCTCAGGCTCCAGCCTGTATTCAACAGCTGAGACTTGTTCTTTATGGCCAGATTGAAACTTTCCAGCCATGTGAATGTTGAATTGCTCTCCAAGAGGAGAGAGCTTCCATTCTGATAGGAATCCTAAAAGATTTCATGAGTATAGTCCTACTGACTCCACCTCTCCTTAAGGAAGGGATATTTTTAATGAGAGAACTGGGCTGATGTATGGCCAGACTGTGATGGTGCTTGCCTTCTTTGAAATGGCTGCAGACTGAACACATCCAGTCCATGGGCCAGATTTGTTTTTCCACATCATATGTAAATCACAAGTAACTGGGACAAGGGAAGGGAGATGAAAATGAGGCTGGCTGTGTGATTTTCATTAGCTTCTGCCTCTAGGAACTCTGCAGCTCTGGGCTGTCTGATTCTTGGAACCCAGTCTGTAACCATGGGAGGGTACCTGCATTGGAATAATTAATATCTCTGACTTGCAAATCGTCTGCACATCTCGGGGAAGCTAGAAACCTTCTGCAGAAACTGACAATGATGTGCCTTATAGGTCACGGTAACACCCAGCAAGAGGAAAAGAAATAATTCAAAAGCAGGCTCTGGAAACAAGAGGTCCAAGTCCCAGGCAAACACCAAGGAGGAGGCTGTAGTTAATCGCAGAAAGTCCAGTCATGTGCAGGATGACCCAGCTCCTGATAAACCAAGAACATCGAACCAGCCAGCCAAAGAGGCAACCCCCGAGCAGGGAGCTGAAGGGACGCATAAGAATGGAGAGCAGTTTCCCAAGGGGCAAAGCAACAGAAGATCCAGCCAGCTGACGGGGGAACAGAAAAGCCAGGAGCAGGACAATGGAGTTGTTAGCTTGACCCCAGTGAAGAACTCCAAGGGCAAGGTATGTTCATCAGCCCCCTTGGGACTGGCTTTCGGCTTGTTGATTTGGTGGGAGGAGCCGCATTCAGATTTCATCAGAGCTCTACACGGCTTGGTGCTCATAGTTGGCCAGATATATTGTGATATACGGTTTTTGGTTTGTTGTTGTTGTTTTAAATCTCTCAGAGACATGAGGGAAGGCCCCCCCACGGAGACAGTGAATCCCCTTCAGGGGATGGATGGACCAGCGCTCTGAGGTGGTGCACTGAAAGCCTGTTCTTAGAAATGGGGCTGGCATGACTTGCTCTCAGGTCAAACTGGTGGCTGCATGGGGAAAGGTGTTTCCCCCTCAGCTCAGACCAGTGGGGATCTAAAGGGTTTTTCACATCTCTCTGCAGCAGGAAATGGGGTTCACTGCTGGGGTCTGCTGGGCACATCTTTTCTAAACAGTTGCCTGCTGGTTTAGGAGTCTTGAGCATTAGCGGCACCTCAGTCTCTCCTGTTGTCTGTAGCACAGAAGGGCTGAAAAATACTTCAGTTTAACATGGATCGCTGTGTTAAGTAGAGGGTTCTGTCAAGGCAATCACAGGAAAACTGCTGTCAGGGGAATGAATTTTCTAAATGTGGATGGTTTATTGTAGGAGGATGTCAGTGCAGAGCCATTGCATTTTCTTCAGTGTCACAGTAAAGGCAACAGCCGCGAGGATTTTAAAACGCAGCTCTGGTCCTGTGTCTTCGAACCATTGCTAGACTGTGGAGCCAGGAAAGGTGAGCTCTTAAAGAGGTTTGCAGGATTCCCAGAACCACCTGGCTCTGGAATCCCAGCGGACTCCATGCGTTAGACCCCTGCTCCTTCAAGCTGTAGTCTCCGTTGTCAGGAAGAGACTTGCTTACATACTTCTTTGACTTTGAAAACAGGAGACTGGAAGAGCACCAGGCAGTGATAAGTTGCAGTCTTCATGTGTTATCTGTGAACCTGGGAACTTCTCACCTATTCTTTTCATCTTTCAGATCCCATTGTGAGCTCCTCCAGAACTGTGGCAACATGTGGAGGGGAATCCGTCTGTCTGATTGATTGTGAGACGGGGACGGTGCTGAAAAAGTATAAGGTGGCTACAGAGGTAGGTTGCAAGTGGGAAGAATAAGCATTGAATGGAAATACCATGATCCATTATAATTACATACATGTATACATATTACAAACAGTTCTGAAAGGGTTTCAAGCGTTAGCGTGGACAGGTCTTAAAAGGATGAAGATAGATAGTAAACATTTCTTGCTTATCCTTTTAGCCTGCTTTGGTTTTATTTTTTTATTGGTTTAAAAGATTAGTCTGCCTCTCTTCTCCTCACACAGGCATATGTATGTGTATCTAGGCTGCTAAGACCGCTTGACGACATAGAGGAATAAGCATTCTCTTTTGATAGTTTGTGTTCTTCCGAGGGTTGTTTTGAGATTCGATGCTCTGGCTCGAATAGTCGTGTCCTTTCACCTGAAGAGCTCTCCTGATAGTTGACTTATCTCTGAGCTAACAGCCATCCTGCTGGCTGTTCTCTTCCATGCTATTCTTGGTTTCTTTCTATCCTAGGAGTTTTTCAGTGTTGCATGGACAACCCTCACAATGGTAATCAGTGACAGTCGGAAAAAATCTCATAATATCTTGGCGGCTGCTGGGAGGAGAGGGATTGTCAAACTGATTCATGTGGCGGCTGACTTCTGCTACGGAGAGATAAAGGCTCATAAAAAGCCCATTGCTACTGTCTGCTTCAGCCCAACCCACGAAACTCACCTCTTCAGTAAGTCTCTGGTTCAGAATCTCTTTAGCTTTAGTACCTAACATAGAAAAGGCTGGGCTTCCTTAACAAGGGGAATTGGCACCAATGCAAGCAGGTGTGGGTAGGGACTGCACACACATACAAAAAGCATGGACAGACAGCATGGAGAGAGCATTGTTAGACTCATATGGCAGTAATCTACAGAAGGTACAAATTGTTTCAGCCACAGAGCCTGACTCTTCAGCTGAGGTGCAGCAGCTCCTGTTTCTCGGTAGCTCTTAGGGTAGCTGTTGTGCACGCATTAGCCACAAACAAGCCCAGTAGTGGATCCGTTCTGCAGGGATGACTAAGAATGATAGCCAGAGCAGGCTGCTGGGGGCTAGGCAGCGAGCGGTCAGCTGGCAGGGCTCTCATCAAGCCTGGCAGCAGGGGCAATGCAGCATATAATGGGCTGTTGGATTTCATTTTTTCCAACGAGCAAAACTATGCACTTAATTGCTTTTGAATAAAGGAAGATTTTTTTGATTTCTGTGCCTCGTCAGAAATTTTTATCCAGGTCCTGATGTAGAAGAGAGCTTTGCCACAGCAGGACCCACAGAGGCTGAGGCTTACAGACTGGTGGGAAGTGAACCATCGTATTACAAATTACAGCTGCATTGTCAGGGCTGTAAAGTAAGCTGTTAGAGAGCCATTTGTACCACACCTGCACTCCACAGCACATTGTTTCTCTTGCCTACAACTACCCACATCCTGGAGTGGTTAGAGTGCTACATGAACCATTGAAAGTGGCATTTTTTTAAAACATGGGTATCTGTAGTGGACACTTCTCAAGAAGCAGCTCAAGAGTGCAAAAAGCTGAAGCCTAGAGGGATAAGGAGGTTCATAGCACATCCACATAATGGCGTGGACAGCAAGGCTCGTTATATCGCATAGAAAAATTTATAGTAATGAAGCAAATGTCTCTGCATGCTGGTTTGGGGACTGGACACTAACCCGTTTACTCTGAGTTTGAGGGATGCCATCTGATTAGGATCCAAATTACTCTGAGTAATCTATTAGTGTTGTTTCTGGTATCAGTATATCAGCTTGGTGACAAAAACATTAAAAAAAAGTCTTTCTTTCACACTTTGTGTCAGTGCCTAACTTTCCCAATGGGAGCTGCTGTGGATGTGAACACAGTAAGCTGTGGATATGTGGAATAAAGTGGCTTCTGCCTGAGAGTAGAGGTTGGAGCTCATATTTTAGATCCCAGTAGAACCCATGACCAGAAACATGAGCTCGAAGGGGCACTAATTAATGACCAGGAATCATCACCAGGGAACAAACTTTCTTTCATCTGCTCCTCTTAGAGCACAAGATAAGAATTCAAATTACTGACCGTGCATGTTTGAGAATGTCTGTGAAGTGGTGTTGAGCCAGGAGCCTCGGTGACTGCTGCTGTGCTTTAATGAGCTCTCTGATGCCACAGGCTTAGAGTGTTGCAGCCTGTGACACAGGTAGAATTGCCAGCTAGCACAAGAAGAGCCAGATGAGCAGCGGTGTCACTACCTGCTTCTCTTCTGTGTCCCACAGCTGCATCCTATGACAAGCGAATTGCACTCTGGGATATTGGGATTCCAGACTGTGACTACAATTTCAAAGCAAGGTAAAGGTTCAAAAATGAGATGTGGCCAGTCAAGGAGCCTATAACTATCACTTCGCAGCACCACTTAACTGCTTGTTCTTTCTTTTTTTTTATTTTTTTAGCCAGCTGCTGGTGCTGGAAGCACTTTCCATTCCCTTACGGATTGCCCTGGTCCCCACCTGCCCAGATCAGTACCTGCTGGCTGGCTGTGAAGACGGCTGCTTTGCCTGGAATATAAAACTGGATAAGGAACAAAAAAGCAGGTGAGAACCAAAAGTTGGGTAGTCCTAGCACGCTTTATTTCTAACCGAGGAGGTCTGAGCAAGAAAAGCAGCATGTCCTACCAATCTTAAAACATACTCCCCTTCCCATAGTGGCAAGAAAAAATACTAACATGATGTTAAAGGAGGGGTCAAAGCTAGCAGCCCTGAGCTTGTATTGATGCTCCAGTCTACAAGTGTTGCAGGCTGCTTTGAAGGAGGGCTGACAGGAGTGTAATACAATACCCTAAAACCTAAGGGCGTATCATCTTTAAGTAGTGTAAGGGAGTGTAAATTCTTGGATCGAGTTCCAGTCTCACAGAGAGGCCTACCCTGCTTCTGGTACACGAGGTTACCCAGGAAACTGGCACTCTGTGGGAACACAGGAAAAAAACTACAAGAAAGAAGCAAGTGAAGTGGTGCCCTGCTGACGTGTACTAATCTTGCTGCCTAGAAAAACAGATGAAGTAATACTTAAGCAAATGGACTTCTGCTGTGTTAATAAACCCAGGTGGCTGAAAGCGTAAGTTCAAGTGGGAATTCATCAGAATTTGGCAAGACTCACTAACACAGGACTTTCCTTCTGGGTTCTGTACCTGAGTGCCCTTCTAGTGCTGCCCATTCAGGACTTGACTCATTTCACTCTTTCCCCTACTCTAGGTCTTTTGAAGCCGTATTCCAGTTTCCTGATGAGGATGGAGGCATGACAACATCTCACAGAGTTGATGGTTTGGCTTTTCTGAATGATGATGTCGTTGGTGAGTATAAACACAACAGCCCAATCCAGAAAAACAGTCAGGCACCTCAGCGTGTGGCAGGCTGAAGCCAGCATGATGAGCAGAGCGACTGAATGGGGTGTGACTGCCTCTTCTTTAGATTTTTGGGGGCTACAGAGAATGGAGTTGTCTCCCAGAGTCACTTATCTTTCCCTAAAGTGTGGGCTAGAGGTACAAACCCATGTCTGAGCAGGACTGGAAATCAGATGGACCCATCCCCGAGAGCACGCTTGGCCGAGCAGCGCCAAAGTGGAAGGGAGGAGAGCTCCTGTCGGCTCCAGGGCTGCTGGTGGCAGCAGTATTTTTGTGCAGGGGAGTTAGCGGTTCCCATATCTGGGAGGGCTTTCTGATTGTTCTACAGTTCAGGAACATAAGCATGGGACTGAAAAATCCCTCTGCAGCCTCCAATTATCCTGAAATAAGGTTAAGGAGGTTGGAAACAGTTGCTGCTGGTATCGGGTCCCACGTCTGAAAAGCCACCTTCTGGATGGACGACCTTTGCCAGAGGGCAGCCTTTGCCTTGAGGCATTTCACTTCTCAACAACTGACACAGCCTCTCCCCTCCCTAGTTTCCAAGAGCTCTAAACCGGGATGCATATACGTATGGAGCTGGACTCGGTCTTTTGACGCAAAGGGGAAAGGATGCCAGCGAACGGTATCTGCAGTTATTCTAGCTGAGCTGGAGTGGTCCATGACAGACCTGTCCTACCTGACGCTCAGCACCTGCCCAGGTAGGCAGCACCCTTCCTGGGGGCAAGCAGTGAGGCTGCACCAGTCACTGCAGCAGAGATGGCCGCGCGGATCAAGATTTACTTTGACCAGTTGGGCACGCCTTCCCTCTCACCCCTCATAGGAGCCCCTGGTTGGAGGCAGAGGCCTGGATCTCAGTCCCCTCCTCAGCCTCCCCCCTGCAAGCACCACAAGCCCTCCACCCCCTGCACTGCAGCTCCAGCACAGTGCAGCAACAGCTGTATATAAATAATTAAAAGTAATACATCAATGCAGCTATACTACCTGTCTTACAGTGGGGGAACAGCTCAGGCTTACAGCATTACACCGACCACACAGTGCCAACACGGTCTTCCTTGTACAGGTCTTCAAAGCACACAGATCTAACGGCTTGGCCTGTAGCTTTTCTAGAGCCATTTTAATGCTTACTGCCTCGGAAGTCAGGGGTCGGAGTTCCACACACAGGGCAGCTGGCTTTGAAGACTAACAAGGAATAAACAAACCTGATCTGATTGCCACTTTCCAAAACCAGAAAGTCTGAAACAGTCAGAAGAAATGCCAAAACATTTATCACTAGCTTTTCTGTACTAGAGTAAGATCGCTGATTTATCTTCAAATTTTTCAGAGCGAGGTAGATTAATATATTTGTGCTAGAAAGAGAACTTTGCTAAGAAGTATGACATCCTCCCCTGGGATCCTACAGGCACTGTCCCAAGCTCTGCTTTTATAGAGGCGTGGACTGTCAGTTCCCCACTCCTTTTCCAGCTTCTTCTTTTGGTCTTACAGCAAAAGACTACGTGTTCTGTGGTGATGAGAAGGGAAGTGTGTGGATGTACAACCTCTCAAACCACACCACAGCGTGGAGCTCCGCAAAGGGCAAACGCTCAGACAAGAGGATCCCTCCCACACAGGTAAGTTTCCTTCGCCCTTTGGGGCTGAGCAGGGCCACCCTCCCTCCCCAGGTGAGCTGTCCCCGAGTCTCCTGGGCAGATTTACACCAGAACACGCCCAGTATTTTCTATACCTAACACGTACAAGCAATTAAAAGCAGTATCTCCAGAGCGTGACCAAGGCCATCTTTCAAATCTTGCGCAAACACAACTGTGACAGGAATTAGGAGCTGTAAGCAAGTCTGTTTGCTCCTGCGTTTTGCAGCTTGGCAGCTTTGCCTAGCAGAAGGGCCCTCTCTAAAAAATTGGTGGTAAAACTGGAGAGCCCAACAATACAAGCATACAGGCACCACAGGCATCAGTTCCCTGAGGGCCTCGCTGCTTCTATGTGCTCACACCACCTTTTTTTTTTTTTCGGCTTGGCATTTCCCTGGCCTCTGGAGGTAGTTCTCTTTTGGGCAGTTACTGTTCCCTTGCATGGTGAAGGCTCTGAAAGGACACTCACACACACAAAGGCTCTCACTCGAGCATGGTCTTGAGCTATCGTAATATATAGGTATGACGCGACCTAGTGTTCCATAAACTTTTTACAAGCGTATGGCCCAAGTCAACAGTCAGTTCCCGCTGCTTTCACTTTTTCCTTTCTCATCAAATCCCTCTGCGTTAAACCCTGCTCCTTTAGGAGCTACTGCTCCTAATCATGAAGCTGCACCTCCTCCCTCAGAAAGGGGAAGAGCCTTTTATTCAGCTTCCCCAGGGAAGCAGATTCCAGAGAGACCCAATCATCAAACCAGGCCTTGCAGTAATTAACATCCTCCCACCTTCAGAGACAATACCACCCTGCCTTTTCCCACCCAAACTCTGTTCTCCTCCTAGATTCTCAAGTGGCCAGAGCTTCGAGCGAACGGGGAGCAGCTGGCTGAAGTCCTAATAAACAACGTGGTATCAGACCCTACTTTTACTTACCTTGTTGTTCTAACTAGTGTGAACATAACAGCAATTTGGAAGAAGTCATAGTTCCTTGTAACACAGTTTCATTCCCGTGCTTTGAAATAGTGCAGTATTAGTGACTGTTACCCACATAACCATTCAGTTTTCTAGACCAGCTATTAGGTGCAAGAGGAAAAAAAAAAAAAAAAAGCAAGAGTTTGTTAAAGTTGTCAAGTCATTGTAAACATCTGGTTTCTTTTACTGTAAGTTTTCACAATTTGTGCGTTTGTTTTATAGAAATGACACTTAATAAAACAAAATACCAATCCACCTGGCAGTGCCTAGACTTCTTGAAAAGGAAAAGCAGAGAGTTCATCTACCGCTCTCACTCAGCAGCTTCTCGTTCTGGAATTACACTCATAATAAGCTTGCCAACAGCCCAGTACAAGTATTTGCCTTAAGGCTCCAATTAGGAAAGTAGAAATCATTTTAATGACTTACTTATACATCAAATCAAACAAGACATTTATCCCCTTGGCTAAGTGCATCTCTGGTACAGAAAACCCTTCAAAGTATCACTGCTGCTCTCAAAAACGAAACATAAGTGGGACAAGGAGGAAAATATTTGCTGTGAAGGGAGGTTTAAACATCATAGCGTTCAAATAACAGACACATCGTTCTGCATCAGAAGTACAGGCCGCTCTAAGTGGGGTGATTTTACTCGATTCCTTCTTGTTTGTCTTTAATAGCAACCTGTAAAACACAAAAATAAAAGCACTAGGACAAGAACTGTTACTGAGCTGGAGGAGGTCAGTTTAAACAACCATACCAGTCTTCTGTGAAACACAAGAACCACCACAAACTGTCAGTGGAAATCTCTACAGCCTCCAGAAAAATAATACTTAGATTAAAATCTAAATGTATTTACAGCAGTGGTGCACTGTGACCTTTACCAGCACATCAGAGAACACTACTACACAGACAGTGTCCTGCTCATAGTCCCCCCAGTTTTGTTTGAATAACCTTTTGGGCAGATTAAGGCTCAAAAAATTAGGGGCTAAATACATACGATTGCATAGTTGAGCAGAATCAATGGAAAGTGGTCCAAAAAAAAAAAAAGAAAGGAAAAAAAAAAGCTGTCCCAGAGTTTTGGCAGGAGAATAAAGGAAAAAAAACCACTTGGAAGAATAGAAAATTGTTTTCTACAGTACTAGGACTGTGAGAAAACCAGTGCTGCCCATTTAAGGAATTAGCGAACACCCACTGAACCCTTGCTGGACATCCAAATAACCCTTGAGAGCAGCCAGGCTCCAGCATGCCTTGACAGGCGCTGAGTAACCGGGCGCTGCACGGCTTTGATGCATTTATTGCCACGAAGCGGCAGCTCTAGGATATGCTACCCCCTCCCTTTGTTTACCTTTTAATTGCGAGACGCTCAAATACTTAAAAGAAACAAACTTACCCTGAACCTCTCCTCCAGGAGGGAGAGCTCACTGATCAAATCCGTGATGGCGTTGGTGAAAGCTTCCTGGGGGCTGTAATCGGGGGTGGTTTGGACGCGGATGATAATTTTGTGTTCCAGCGGGTGCGGGACCTTGTACCCTGCAAATAACACCTGGGGGTCTTTCAGTAACTGCCTGGAACGGAAAAGCAGCAGTGAACAACCACACAGCACAAATACAAATGCTATTTATATTAAAAAAATAATTTAAAAAGCCACGGTTCTGTGGGTTTTCCCAACACGCTTTCAAACAGGACGTTACGAACGTCTTTGTGGAGGCAATTCCCTCACTTTTAAAGGCAAAATTGCTTTGCTCTGACGACATCTGTGACGATTTTGAGGGAGAAAAAAAAAAAAAAGCCCCAAACCCCCCAGAATTTACTACCCCCCCCCCCCCTCAGCTCACGACTTGATGATGTTTCCCAGCGTGTGGTCCTCCTTGTTGATGGTGAAGAGGCAGGCGTTGGGCACCTTCGTGTCCTTGTTGATGGTGATCCTGAGTGGATACAGGCAGCCCGTTACCGCAGCGCCTCAGGGCTCCCCCCCCCCCCCGGCTCTATACAGACCGGGAGGCCGCGGGGACCCGGGCGGGGCGGGGGGGGGAGGCCCGGGCTCCCCGTAGGGGAGCCCGGGCCTCCCCCCCCCGCCCCGCCCGGGTCCCCGCGGCTCGCCCAGGGCCTGCGGTTTGCCCAAGGGCCGCCCCGCCGCCGCTCACTTCTTCTCGCCCTCGAAGAGGAGGAAGGACTCGAAGGCCGGAGGCGCGTTCATCCCTCCGCCGCTCGCTCCGCCGTTGCCACGGCGCCCGCTACCTCACTTCCGCCCGCTCCCGGCGGCGACAGCGCCGCCAAGCGGGTGGGAGGCCTCCGCCCGCCGGCGTGACGTCATGGGCGGTGACACCAGAACGGGCACCAGCGGGGACAGCGGTGATGGCATGCGGAGCACCACCCCCACCCCCCCCAGCCATACCCCCAGCAGGACCACCAGTGACATCACCACAGCGGCCACCAGAAGTGTCCCCAGTGATGTCACCAGTGCCACCACTGGTGGCACCCGTGGGACCAGCAGCGGTGGCACCAGTGACACCGTCCGCCACCGTCGGCGGGATCAGCAGCCGAACCACCCCTGGTTCGGCCACCAGTGCCCTATTGGTGTCCCCAGGAAGGACACCAGCAGGGCCACCGCTGATGTCATCAGTGACGCCACGAGGAGCACCAACACCAGTGGCACCATCAGCGATGTCCCCAGCAGACCCACCCGAGACACCACCAGAAATGGCACCAGCAGGGCCATCAGCGATGTCACCAGTGCCACTGCCCGTAGCGCCTGCCACCAGCAGTGCTTTCATCACCAGGCCACTAGCAAAACCACCGGAGATGCCACCACCGCCACCAGAAATGACACCAGCAGGGCCATCAGCGATGTCACCAGTGCCACTGCCCATAGCACCGCCCGTGCTGCCACCAGCAGTACTTTCAACACCAGGCAACTAGCAAAACCAGAGATGCCACTGCCGCCACCAGAAATGACACCAGCAGGGCCATCGGCGACGTCACTAGTGCCACCACCAGTAAGACCACCAGCGCTGCCACCAGCAGAGCCACCAGTGCCACCCGCAGAGCTTTGGCCAGTCCCCGTCCCCCCCCCGAGCCACCGTGCCCAGCCCCACGGCGTCCCCGCCAGAGACGGACGGGACAGGGCTGCAGGGTACAAAGTGCCTTTATTGCCACCGCCGCGGTCCCGGAGGCGTGGGGACCCCCGAGCCCCGGCTGGGGGGGGGCACTGGACCCCTCATGTCTGCAGCTGCAGCAGGGCGGGGGTCGGGGGGGCCGGGGGCTGCGCCAGGCGGTGGCAGCCCTCCAGGTCCCCCAGCACCCTGAAGAGCTGGCTCAGCCCCTCAGGCAAGGGGGCACCTGCGGGGGGGTTGGGGAGCAGCAGTGAGACCCCGGCACCCCCCAAGGGGGGCACCCCACAACCACCACAGCCTGCCCCCCCCCTCCCCCAACCCCTGGGGACATGTCCCAACCAGAGCATCCCCAATGGGGTCCCCAAAGTCCCCACGCCCCCCAAACCTACCTTCACCCCGGGGACCATTTCGGGCATCCTCCAGCTCCAGCAGCTCCCAATACTTTTCCCTGGGGAGAGGGGGAGGAGAGGGACAGGCCCTTGGCAGGAGGAGGTGGGGGTGCAGAGGGGTCCCCCCCGGGGTGGGCGCTCACCTGAGGGTCCCCCGGAGGCCCTGGAGGTGGTGGAAGAGGCGCTGAGCCTCCGCCGCGGGGTCCAGGGGGTCGCTCCAGTCCTGCAGCGTGACGCCGTGCCGCGTCCGGTCGCACCCCAGCCCTGTGGGACAGCGGGCTCACGATGGCGGGGGGACCCCACCGGCACCCCCACGGGGGTCCCGGCTGCCCTCCCCGCTACCTGTCCTCTCTCTCTGGTGGCAGCAGCTCCACTTGTCCCCGCGGAAGACGCCGGGGTGGTAGGCAGGGAGCACGCGGGGGTTGTTGACGCACACCTTGCGCAGGGCTGACAGCCACTGGTTCAGCTCGTTGACGCACTGCAGGGGGGCAGCGAGGCGGCTGTGACACCCCCGGGGGGGTGCGTGTCCCCCCGTCCCCGTCCCCATCCCACCTTGCACTGGAGGTACGCTGTCTCCTGCCGCCCGCCCGCGCCCACGTAGACCACCTGCATGACGTGGGAGCTGCCGAAGCTCTTCTCCTCCACCTTCTCAGCAGCGAGGATGTCGGCCAGGGCGATGGCACCGCTACGCTGACGCGGGGGACGTGACACAGGGGGTCAGTGCCACCCGCCCTGCCACCACCCTCGCCCCCCTCCCAGCACCCCCCTACCTCGGCGCCGGGGCTCTTGCCGAAGCTGAGGGCCTCCCCGGTGAGGCAGAAGTGGAGCTTCTTGGCGGCGGCGGCGAGCAGCGGCCCCTTGCCCCGCGTCTTGTGGACGAAGAGCAGCCCCTCCTTCACCACCGTGGTGGGGGGACCCAGCAGCCGCCCCTCGCCTTCCTCCTCCTTCTCCTCCTCCTCTGTCCCCACCAGCCGGGCGATGAAGTCCTTCATCTGGGCGATGCCCTGCTGCAGGGCGGGCAGCAGCGGGGCCAGCCAGGCCTCCTTGGCCCGCCCGGCCGCCGGCTCCATGTTGCCCACCAGCTGGACAGCCTGGGAATCCCCAGGGACGGCGGTGTCACTGGCAGCGGACCTGGCCCTCCCCAGTAGGAAGCAGCCAGGCACCCCAAAAACCCCACCTGGCTGACGCCGTGGCATCCCCCCTCCATCCCACCTTGGCCAGGAGCAGCAGCGTGCGGCTGGTGCGCGCGTCGGCATGCGTCTCCCGCAGGTGGAAGAGCTTGGGGGTCATGACGGCCGGCGAGAAGAAGCGGAGGCAGAGGAAGCTGGTGACGGCCACGAACTTGGCGTGCTGTGGCCGACCAAGGTGGGGGGAGACACGTGAGGGTCTGTCCCAACGTGGGGCAACCCCGGGCACCGCATACGTCAATGCGCCAGGGACAGCGGGGCTGGCTTCCAGCACCGGCGTTGCTGTTTGGGGGCAGCACAGCCCCACTGTCCCCCTGCACCCCATCCCTGGGGGGCTGCCCCCAAGCCCAAGAGGGGACCCCATTGACCAAAGCTGGGGAGTGCACCCAGTGCACCCTGTCCCCTGGGGACCCCCGGTTCATCCCCAACCTGGTGCTGGGGGAAGCGCTCCCCGACGCGCTGGAAGAGCTGCCGGAAAGCGGCACGGATGACGGGGGGACACGCTGGGGCTGACTTGACGATGGCGTCCAGCAGCTCGCCCAGGTAGGACTGGAGATGCTGGCGGCCCTGCTCGATCACCTCACCCTCCGTCTGCACCCGGTGCAGCCCCGAGCACCTGCGGGCACCAGCACCGTCAGCCCCACAGCCAGGGCCCCCCCTGCCCCGCCGCCCGGCGCACCCCTTACCCGACGTCTTTGATCTCCACCTTGCCGGGGTCCAGCTCCACGTACTTCTTCTCCTCGAACACGCGGGTGATGGTGGGTCCCAGGACGGTGTGCAGGTACGGCATCCCCATCACCTGCCAAGGGACCGTGCAGGGGACGGTGATGGAGGGCACAGCCACGGCTTTGGCACCTGACACCCTCAGACTCTCCGATAAGGGTCACCCAGGGGATTTTCTCCAGCCTCCCAGCCCCAGGGAAGACAGAGCCGCACCAGCCCTCCCAGTACTGCCTCCAGGAACCGGCCCCAGTGGGGACAGCCCAGAGCCAGGGTGACCTGGGAAGAGCAGGTTTCTGGTGGTGTGGCACCTTGAGGAAGGACTCCATTGACTTCGAGGCCAGGGAGTTGCTCCGGAACAAAGTGTTGGGCTCACCTGCAAAACAGGAGAGGGTCTGTGGTCTGGGGGACAGCCATAGGTCACCCACCAGGCAGCTGCAATCATGGGGGGCATTTACAGGGGCTGTGCCCTCCACCCCTGGCCATTTCCATAGGAGTTATGGGGATTTCCTAACCTCAAACCACCTGCTCCTCCACCAATCTCAGCCCCTGAGTTGCTCGGGATGAACCCAACAGGTTCCCACCCAGAGCACAGCGTGATGGCTGAACCTCAACCATCACCCAAAAAGAAAAAAAATCACCACACAAGGTCCCAGAGGTTTTGCAGCCCCAAGAGATGGTTGGAAACCTCCGGCTCCGCTCCCCGCTCCAGCCTTACAGGGCTTGGCCAGTTCCAGCTCGAAGAGCAGGTCCAGGAACTCCTTGACCAGCCCTTGGCCCAGGAAGAGTTTGACCAAGTTGATGGCGACCTCCTGCCGGCACTCGGCCGTGGTAGTTTCATCCAGGAGAGTGACCAGGTGCACTTGGCCGTCCTGGTGGGGAGAGGCACCACGACGTG
Organism: Gavia stellata; assembly: GCF_030936135.1. NCBI lineage: Eukaryota > Metazoa > Chordata > Aves > Gaviiformes > Gaviidae > Gavia > Gavia stellata. The sequence goes on from NC_082618.1 coordinate 5,452,950, forward strand.
ATGGCCCGAGGGAGACGCGTGCCCCGGCAGAAGGTGGGTGCCCCGGCAGGGCTTTGCACGGACCCCTCACCTGGCGCCCCGACTTCACCTCCTGGCACAGGAGCTGGACCAGGGGCTGGTAGCAGTGGGAGGGCAGCACCGTCTCGTCCCGCAGCCTCACCTGCAGCTGCAGCGAGCCCAGGCTGCCTCGGCGCCTGCAGGAGCACGGGGTGGGTGGGTGGATGGAGGGATGGATGGAGAAGTACTTCACCAAGCAGGAGGCAGCCCGACAGCCTGGGAAAGCCTGGGCAGGCAAGTGGGGCTGCCCTGCACTTGCCCCCGCTCCCAGAAAAGGGCATTTCCAGGAGCCGCTCTTCCAAAGGGATGATGCTTCCCAGGAATAACCCTCTCCCTAACGCCCCTGCAGGCACCGGGACCACCCTTGGCACACTCCAACGTCCCCATCCTGAGACTTACTCATCCTCCCTTGGCTTGGACTTGTCTGGCCGCAGCCTGAACCAGCCCTCCTCCTGCCCGGCCGCCTCCAGCCCCTGGACGCTGAACACCACCTGGGAGGGGAGGGCAGGAAGGGGCTGGGTGGGCAGCCGGGCAGGGCCCCCAGCAGCGGTGAGGGGGCTTGGGGGCTCACCTTGCCCAGGAAGTCGTTCCTGCCGACGAGGTCCCAGTCCCACACCTCCACACATAGCTTCTCCCCGGCGGGCTCGGCCAGCTCGAACTCGAAGGTCTCGTTCCAGCGGGGATAGCAGGATTTCTTGACCACCTGCAAAGGCAACGGCTGCATCCCCCCTCACCGGGTGGATCCGACACCCCCCTGGGGACACCGAGCTGGGGATGCCGGGGGACAGGGATGGCTCCTGGCCGAGGTCCAGGCTTCCCAGTGGGATGATTTCACCTGCACTGCCGGCAGGTTGAGGGATCACAATAAACCGAAGCTGTACTCACGGTGCTCTCCTGCACTTTCCCGTTGTAGCGCAAGCGGACAAAGGGGTCAGAGGCGCCGTTCCGGTCCTTCCTGGCCAAATCCCTGCCGAGAAGAGGGGGGATTTGCCAGTATCCTCCCAAAATACCTACAGGCACCCACAGCACCCACTCCCCTCCTCGGTTCCCCAGCATCTCAAGATGCACCACCAGCAGATGAGGTGGACCCTGCCCCAGGACCCCCGTCAGCTGCTGGATGGTGGGGAGGATGCTCTGCACCCAAGGAAGGATAACTGAGAAGACTCTGATACAGTGGGGAAACTGAGTCACGGAGCAGCCAGGACTCACCGTACGCATCCCTGCCACCCCCGTGTCCCCTCCTCACCTGGCCTCCAGCACAGTGCAGCGCAGCAGCCGCCGGCTGCCCGGGCTCCCCTGGACCTCCACCTGCAGGTGGATCTCCCCCTGCACCTCCTCGTCGGGGTCCACCTCGCTGAGGCTCACCCAGCCGCTGTAGCCTGTGGGAAAAGGGGGCACCCTCATGGGGGGCTCATTGGGGGGGACCCTCGGGACCGGCTCGTCGCAGGGGTGGGAGACGGGTCCCCGCTGGGACCCTCCTGCCCACCCGTTCCCCTACCCTTGGGGTGCTCCACCAGCATGTCCCGGGTGATGCAGACCTTCCCGATAACGTCATCGCGGCTGGAAAACAAAAGCCGGGAACAGAACACGGTGTGGGATCGGAGCCTGCCTGCTCACCGGGCCTCAGGCAGGACAGCCCCTGCCACACATTTTGGGCAGGGGGGAAAGGGTGCCGGGTGTCCTGGGCTGGGGCCACCACGGTGTGTCTGTCCCCACGGAGCACGTCAGCCACCCTTTGCTGCCAGCTGGAAAATAACCTTGGGAAACAACTTCACCCGTTTGTGTCCCAAAGCCCAAGCCAGCACAGCCAGCTGTGGATCCTCTGGTGTCTACAATGGGGTTGAGCATGTAGGCAGCCAAAGCCACCAACCTCCGAGTCCCCATGCTGAGCCCCCACCGCCCCACAGCCAACCTGCCCGTACCTGAGTGCATCCTCATCCATGACGTAGATAGAGACACTGTGAAAGGTGGGCTGGAGGTGCACCTCGTATTCCTCCCCCCAGAATGGGGACAGCGTCTTCCACACCGTGGCAGTCCTGCGGGGCAGACAGCACCGGTGACGGCGGGGATGGGGCTTCCTCACCTCCCCAGCCCTGTGAGCTTCCCAGCTTTCGGAGACACGTGGCTGCGGGGCAGCACCCACGGTTTTGAACACTCAGCTGGGGCAAGGGATGGGTCCCTGTCCCTGTCCTGTCTTGTGGCTCTGGGGCTGGCAAAACATGGGGGGTGGCTTACAGGGTGGGGGGGTGGCCATGAGCTGTTGGACATCACAGCCTGTGTCTGGAGGAATGGCTCAGCCCAAAGCAGGGAATAAAATAATTAAATAATAATAATAACAATAATAATAATAATAATAATAATAATAATGATATTGTGCCTGCAGCAGGGTAGATGGAAGAACCCGCCAGGAGCTGGGTGAGCTGGCAGGTTTGGGGAACAGCCAGGGACATGGAGCCACTCACCTGATGATGGCCTCATCGTCGATCTTCACGATGCAGTACGGGTCGCTGCTCCCCGTGCTAGAAGGACACGGCACGGCTCTGTCAGCGCCGCCAGCCGCGGCCATGGCCCCCCGCCCCAACCCCACGGGGCTCTCACGGTCACGGGCGACCAAAGCCTTCAGCCCTGGCAAAACCCTCCCGCAGAGGGGGGACCTCACAGGGACACCCCAGGGCTATGGGGTGCTGGGGTACAGAGGCACCCCCAGAAGCCAAAGGCTTCAACGAGTGGATTTGGCCATGGCTGCAGGCACGTGGTGACCCCGGCTTCACTCCCAGCCCGGGGAAACCCATCCCTGGTCGTGTCTGGCCACTACATCCTGCTGGCAGCTGAAAGTAGCTTTCCTCTTCCAAATAGGAAGGCAAAGAACAAACAGAACCCACCCTTTCCCCGAAACGGCTCCAGGCGCCCGCAGCCCAGTTACACTACTGGGAGCGAGGCCGCAGCAGCCTCCTCCAGCCCTGGGGCGCACCCGGAGCCCCAACACCGCTGTAGGGATGGGGACGTCCGTGGGGACACCCCCAGTGATGCAGAGGGTAGGCAGCACATGCCATGGCACCCGAGGGCTGTTGGCAGCTGCCGCGATGCTCTGACCCCACTTCCTCCCTGGGGACAACCTGAGTCATTGCTCCTGTGCACCGCCACCAAAAAAAAAAAAAACAGAAAATCACCATTTTACAGCTTATTGCCCCAGTTCATCAGAAACGAGGCGACTCAGTTGCAGGACCCAGGTGCTGGCCAAGAGGGTGGGAAGGCTGTGGCTCCCGTCCCACCCGCAGCCGGCACAGAGCAGCCCGCTCCGAGCACGGTTACTCATTAACGCCGGTCCTGGCAGCGTTCGTCAGCCAGGCGCGCGTGTCCCGGAGAAGGGGGGGAGCGCACGGGTGGGGGTTTGGGGACCCCACGCACGGAGCGATTTCCCCCATCCCAAAACCAGGGAGGTTGAGAGCCAGCTGCTGGGGGGGTTAAAAGGGTTGGGGGGATTAAAAGGGTTTGGGGGGCTCCCTGCCCTGCAAAACATGGTTGTGGGGGGTTTCCCTGGGCTGTGCATCCTGGGCACCGCAGCGGCACCCCGTCCCCAGGCACCCCAAGCATTTCGGGCCGTTCAGCATGGTGCTGGCAGCGCAGGCAGGTTGCTAAGAGCAGCTTTCTGCCTGCCTGCTCCCATCTCCAGCCACCCTCCGGAGAGGGTTTTAATGAGAGCGGTGGATGAAGCGCCATTAACCAGAGCCTCTCGCTGACGTTTCCTGCCTTATGCAAACCATCAAGCGGGCAGGGAGCACGCAGGCAGAAAGGGAACATCTGCCCACCTGAGCCGTGCCCAGCAACGCGGGGCAGGCTTCCGATGGGGGCTGCCCCGATGCCAGCAGCAGGAAAAACTTGTCCCCAACATGGGGACATTTCAAGCACGTGGGCTGCTGCATGTCCCCGGGATGCAGGGTGCCACGAAGCCGCTGTTGCAGCACTGGGGCATTGTGTGCTCTGGGGATTAAAACACAGGGTGGCCAAAATACGCCCTTCACGGGCTGCAGAGGTGCCCAAGCGGCTGGGGAGCCTGCGATCTGCATCAGTGGGGGATAAATCCCCACCGCAAAGGCAGGCGGGGAACCCGGCACCGCACCGGATGACATCGTCTACACGGCATCGCCGTTCCCGGATGCTAACCGGTGCCTGGGAGATGTCAGGGGAAGAGATTTATAAGGCTTGCGGGCTCTCAGCGGGCGCTGGGCATCCTGCTGACGCCTACACGGAGCACGGCTTGCTCCGGCCACCCGCCCCGGCCCCTCCACGCCAGCGCAGGCGGCTGCAGGTTTGGCGCAGGGAAGGAGCTAGGAAAGGGGAAGGTTGGGCTTTGAAAAGGGGAGATGAAGACTGAAGCTTTAAAGATTGATAGCACAGTATAAATTAGGTGGGGGGGGAGGAAATAAATGTGCGTGCTCCCCGCAGCCAGCCATCCCTGCAGGCAGTGCTGGGGAGGGGGGGCTGAGACGTTGAGCTTTGCAATTAGAAATTCACCCGCTCTGCCCAGCCCTTGGAGGGGGAGGCAATAAAATAAAATTTAAAAAAAAGTAAGCAGATCATTTTCCTTGCTTTCCTGCAATGAAGATGCAGAGGAGGATTTTGCCGCGCCCCGCTGGGAGGAGGCTCACCTTCCCACCACGTCCCGGGGAGGGGGTGGATGGCAGCAGAGCCCACCCAGGACCGAGCTGGAGCTGCTGCGGCTCTTCCCGCCTGCCCGGGGTTCTGGCCCCGGTGCCAGGCAGTGACGTGCCGGAGGGCGAAAGCGGGAGCGGGTTTCCTGCCTCTTTATGGGCAGTTTCATGGTTTCGTGGCTGTACAGTGCTGGGCGGGCGCTTGCTTGGAAGGCAAAACCGAACAGCGGCTCTTCTGCACTGGGAGGAGGTGGGAGACCCACGGGCACAGCGGGGTCTGGGCTAAACCCCGGGGAAATCACACTGCTGCTGCCGGGGGGAGAGGAGGGCGCTGCGGGTGGCACAGCTCCTTGGAGCACGGTGGCACCGGGGGGGTCACAAACCACAGCAACATCAGCCAAATCCTGTGACTCCCTGTGCTGAATCCTGCGGGAGCTGGGGGGGGGCTTGGGGGTGCCCGGCCACCCACGGTGCTTGCAAGCAGGGTCTGACCTGCGAACATTCCCAGGGCCGGCGCTGACACCCCGCAGAGGGATTTCCCTCCAGGGAAACCAGCGGCGATCCCAAAGGCTGTGCCAGGACAGAGCAGAGGAACCGGATCCCATAAGCCCCCGTCCGCAGGGGAGGGGGACAGCGGCCAGACACGGCCAAGGTCAGGCGGCAGCGGGTGAGTGTGCCGGATCCGGCGCTCGGGTTTCCCTCCACTCTCCCTGCCCAAAGCCATGTCCTAAAGCCACTGGTCCGGAAAGCTCCACTCGAGGCGTTATCGCACAACGGCTTTCTGCAACGCACTCTCCTAAAAACCAGAGCTTCCTAAAAACCAGAGCCTCCTCATGCTGGTTCGAGCTCCCAGCAGGGAGCTATGCCAAGGGATTTAAAAATCAGGTCCTGACACATGGGATTTAAAAAAAGAAAAAAAAAAAAAAAAGAAGAAAAAAAAGTCATGTTTCTTTCCGTGTTTATCCTCTTTTTCCATGACGGCTGCAGGGATTTTTGCTGGTTTTCCAGCAGCCCTGACCCTGCCTGGCTGCCGAGCACTCCTCAGCAGCCTCCTGCTGCCTCCGCGGCTGGGGGCCACCCCGACGCCGTGCCCCCGTCCCACCCCAACACTGTCCCTGCATCCCACCCCATAAGGACCAGAGCGATGAGGATAACGGCGGGACACGTGGGCAGCCCTTGGGGGGCTGCCAAGGAGGGAAAGCCCGACCCAAGGGGCCGCTTCGGAGGCTGGGAAGGGAGCGGTGAGAGGGGCCAGAGCACCGGGGCTCCTCCCGGCTCCTTTTGGGGTTCGGCTGTACCGAGGGTCCCGCTGCACATCTGTGGGTCCCCGCAACGGACCCAGCTGCAGGAGGAGGGTGCGTGGTGGGGGCAGCCCTGCCCCATGGCAGCACAGGGGGAGCCCCACAAAGCAGGGACACCCCACAACAGTGGGTGCTCCTGGGAGGCAACCTCAAAGCCATCGCAGGGGGGTCCCCAAGCAGGGGGGACATCAAAGCACTCCCGAGGGAACCCCCAAAGCACAGAGAGTTACTGGGGGCACCCAAAGCCACCCTGGGGGGAACCCCCAAGGCACAGGTGGCCTGGGGGGACCCGAAGCTATTCTGGGTGAGCCCCCAAAGCAGGGGGGACACCCCAAAGCCACCCCGGGGGGTGTCCCCAAAGCACAGGGACCTGCTGGGGGGCACCCCACAGCACTCCCGGGACAGGGGGGCTCCCTCCCGGGGTTGCCCCCCCCCCCAAAGCCCTCCCGGCCCCCCGGGGGCACTCACATGTCCTTGGCGGGCAGGTTCCTGCCCTCCACGATGCGGATGGAGAGCGCGCTCCGCCGGGCCATGGCGGGCGGGCAGCGGAGCCGAGCCGAGCCTCGAACCGGCGGCCACACAGCCCCGCGCCCATGTGCGGGCCGGCGCCGCCGGTCGCCAATCAGCGCGCGGGGCGGGACAAGAGGCGGGGCCTAAAGCCCTTCCCCGGGGGCGATTGGGTGATTATATGGGCTGTCGGCTAAGGGGAGGGGCCTGGGCGGGCGTGGGCGGGGCTGAGGTAGGCGTGGGCGGGGCCGGTGCGGAGTCGCCCCGGGGCGGGGTCCCGCGGGGGGACGGGGACACCCCACGGGGACCGCCGGGACCCCCCGCTCAGCCCCACGGGGACCGGCGGCGGCCCCGGGGCGGTGCAGCCCTGGGGGTGCTCGGCAAAGCGCCCCGCCTGTGTCGGCGGTTAAGGACCGACCCCACGGTGGGTCCCTGCTGCCCCCCGCTCTCCCCACGAGCTGGGGGGGCCGCAGCCCCCGGCCCAGCAGCGGCTGTCCCCCCTACCCTGAGCCCCGCACCCCGCCCTGTGCGTGCGTTTTGTACCTTTCTGGGTTTTCAGCCCTGCACCCCCTGGCTGCAGCCCCCCCGGAGGGACCGAGGGCATTTCGGGGGGGCTTGGTGGCACAGACACGGGGGGGGGACACGGGGAACCCCTCCTGCGAGACCTGCCTCGCCTCGAGGACTCGCCCGGCACCCAAAGCTGGAGCTCAGGGCCGTGCCGGCAGACACCACCCGTCCTTGGCATTTGCGACACTACGGGGACACGTTGGGGACACGACGGGGACACGTTGGGGACACGCCGCCCCATCCTGCAGCGCTGCCCCTCTGCCTCCCCCGCACAGGGGGACAGGGGGACAAGGCACAGTCCCCTGCCACCGTCGCTCACGTCTCCCCATGTGCCGGCTCCGGCCTCGCACGCGGTCGGGCCGCAATGTCCCACCTCCAGCAGCGCCCGCGTGACGGCGGGACAAACCCCCCCCAGCCGCTCGAAGCCGTTTTGCGGGTGATATGGGTGTTTCATGGCGGGGGACGGGGTGGGACGGAGGGGACCCGGGTTTGCCGGATGAAGCCGGCCCTTCGCTGTGCCCCGGCTGATATCCGCAGGGGTTAATCGCCGGATTTGCTTGATTTTCCTTGGCTGGGCTCCATGGAGGCCGGCTGCTGGCAGCGGCAGCGCGGGGGGGCAGGTTGCTAACACCCTCCCCGGGCAGCGTAAGGACACCCCGGTAAGGGCACTGTGACCACGGATCAGGTGTAAAGGCGATGCTGCCCTTTGCATGGCGCCTACGGAAAAAATACAGGGGCTTAATATATGTATATGCATATGTCTATGTATATGGTGTGTATATTTATATGCATACGTGCCCCAACTCCACTCGAAGGGGGGGCATGGGCACCCTGCAGTGCTGTCTGGCCTTCTTGTCCTCAGCACCAGGGGTGTCTCATCCTGCCCAGGCTGCAGGATCAGGGCACCCAACGACCCCAGTGCACCCACTCCCCTGAGCAGGATCAGGGACCCACACCCCGCTGCAGGATCAGGAATGCTGGATCAGGCCCCCCACAGCCCCTGGTACAGGATCAGACCCCCCACAGCCCACTCCCTCCCAGTGCAGGATCAGGCCCCCGCATCCCCCAGAGCAGGATCGGGGACCCACACCCCGGTGCAGGATGAGGCTCCCATGCCCCCGGTGCAGGATCAGGCCCTGGGGTGCCGGTCCCCTCTTGCCATCTCGTGGCTAGCGGGGGAACATCAGCAGCACCCGGGCAGGATTGGACCAGCTCTGCCTGGGGGAGACCTTCCTCTGGGTTTGGGGCAGCGTGAAATCGCTGTGGGGTGAAGGGGAAGGGGGAGGAACGCCCCATACTCCCCCCACACCCGTTCCTGGGGGCATTTCTGTGCCCCGCGCCCCAGCGCAGGGCTGCTGGGGGGTCAGGCTCCCCTCGCTGCCTCGCTCACCGGGGGACTTTTCCCCATTCAAAGTGGGCGCGGGCGGCACCGCATGCCCCAAGCTGGGTGTGAAAATGCTTCTCCCACCCCAGAGCATCCTTGGCCGCATCCTGCCCCGGGCAGCAGCGGTCCCCCACCCAGGGATGGGGCTCAGAGCCCTGCGTGGGGGTACGGGGACGGGGCCACGGGGCTTTTCCCAGGGGCTGCAAGAGGCGGCGAGGTTTCGGTGGGTGCCTTTCCTGGGGGATCACAAACAGGAGGCGAGGGCGGGTGCAAAGCACAGGGAAAGGCCTTTAATCTCCTGCTCCATCACGACTCCCCGGGGCCCCGGTCCACAGGGCAGCCCTGGCTGTGCCCCCATGGCGGTGGGCGTCGTGCCACCGACACCGGTGGTGCAATCGCAAAGGCACCCAAGGGTGCGCAGGCCAGCGGCGGCTGGCGCGGGAGCGGGTGGGGAGGTGGTGCGGTGCCAGGGGGGCGGTGAGGCAGCGCGGGGCCTTGGCGGGGGCTCAGAGCCGGGCGGCCGGCTGGTCGTAGACGTGGTGGGTGTTGTACCGCTGTACCGTCACTGCCTCCGGCTTGCTGAAGATGCTGCTGCCGCCGTAGGCGTCTGAGCTGGGGAGGGAAGGGGGAGTGAAGGACGAGGGTGGGGGCCACGGGGTGCCGGTGTCACCCTCTGACGCCGGTCCTGCATGCCCAGCACCCATCACGGCTCCTGGGCGGTGTGGTGGGACACGGGGGTGGCACTCACCGCTGGAAGACCAGCATGGCCATCAGGCCAGCCAGCAGGATGGCGAAGAGGATGGAGAGGATGGAGGTGAGGGCGATCATGCCGGCGCTGTGCCTGCTGCCCATGGCGGGGGTGCTGCCAAGCGGCTGGGCTGGGGAGAGAGCGGGAGGGGAGGGAGCGACGTGTGCACCCTGGGGCAGCGCAGGGGGCCCGGCTGGGGCACAATCGCAGTGTGCAATTGCACTGTGCAAATGCAGCGTGCAAGCACAATACGCAATCCCGATGTGCAAGCGGACCGTGCAAATGCAACGTGCAATGCAGTGTGCAAACGCGCCGTGCAAACACAGTATGTAATGGTAGTGAGCAAATGTGCCGTGAAAACGCCATGGGCAATTGCACCGTGCAAACACACCGTGCAAACACAATGTGCCATTGCACGGTGCCATCATACCCCCGCAGGACCCGCAGCAGTGCCCTGCCTCAGTTTCCCCCGCTGCTCACAGGAGTGCTGCACCCTGAGCCACTGGTGCTCAGCGTGCAGTCCCCCCCCCGGACAACCCCATGCCCCCCGACACCTGACGGCTGCGGGACGGTGCGAGGGGCAGGACAAGCATCCCGGCAGCGGTACCTGTCTTCAGGGTGATGGGATCCGACCAGCCTGTCTCAGCCACAGGCTTGGAGTCCTTGAAGGCGAGGAACTTCACCCTGGGATAGGAGGGGAGGTTGGCCGCGCTCCCCCGAGACGGGGGGCTGCCAGCAGGCCCCCGGGGGGGGCACGTCCCCATGAGCAGACTCACTGGTATGGCCCGGGACCGGGCAGGGGGCCGTTGCAGGTGGGTCTTGTCTCATCCCTGACGCAACTGGTCTCGCTGCCGACGCGCAGCACCGTGATCTCCCCGGGGGATTTGGGGCAGGGGTAGTTGAGGAGGGTGGTGTTGAGGGTCATGTAGGCGGGGGCTGTGGTGGGGAAGCCCTGGAAGGTCCCCAGTCCCATGCTGTTGTTGAAGTTGGGTACGGCTGCAGGGACGGGGATGGGGGGTGAGGAGGGACCTTGGGGGGGTGCGAGGAGCCCTGCGCGCACCCCTGCCCGGGGCTGCTGCCCCGGGGCCCCCCTCGCACCCCACCTACCCTTGGAGATGGCCACCACCAGCCAGATGACGGCGTCGCCTTGCGCCTTGGTGAAGACGCAGCGGGGCTGCTCCAGCACGAAGGTGGAGTTGGTGGTCAGGCCCCCCAGCTCCGGGCCGGCCAGGGTCGGTTTGTACGAGAGCTCCTCTGCGGTGAGAAGCCAAAGGGGGGGGTGCGGCGGAGGGTGCGGACCCCCCGCTGCAGCCCCTGACCGGCAGCTCCGACCGGCTGCAGTGGTGCGGGGGGCTCAGTGCGGGGAGAGGGACAGGGGGGAGCTGACCCCTGTGATCCTGGCTGCGGGGCTCCCACTCCCCTCCCGCCCCCCGTTTCGGGCTCAGACACACATTTCATGACAAGAGGAAGCAAAGACCCCCCCCGTGCCACTACCCGGGGAGGGACACCCCTGCGAGACTCCAGAGGACCCCGTGCTGTGCCAGCAGACCCAGGAAGGTGACACCAGGGACACGAGGGGTGGCAACCAGAAAAGGGGGGGGCATCAGCTGCCCTGCACATCCAGGCTCCACGGGGGGGGTCCTGGTGCCTGTGCATAGGGGACCCCCACAAGCAGGGGACAGCGGGGACCCGCAGCCCAGCCCGATGGCATCGGCGGACTCACCCAGGCCGTGGGCTGTCGCCAGGAGCAGGAGGAGCAGCGGGAACATCGTGCGGGCGCCTGGGTGCCAAGGGCGGGAGTGCGGGCAGCCAGGCTCTGCGTCCCCACGGGACCCGCCTGCGGCCACCAACCGCCCACATTCCTGTGCCGGCCACGCGGCAAACAGGTCGGGCTCGTTTCCCCAGGGAGCATTTGCTATGCCCGAGCGCCCGCCAACAAGGTGTGCTGAGAACTGCCACGCTCGTGGCACAGGTGGGCAACAGCCCTCAATGGGGCAGCAGGGCGAGTGCCAGCCCAGGGTGATGCCCACCTCGAGGCCACCATCCCTCCCGGGGGCTCCCCACAGACCACACTGGTGCCAGAACGTGCCCCCCCCCAACACCAAGTGCCACCAAACTGAGGCCCCGTTGGGTTTTTGGGGGTCCCGGTGCCCCCACCCTCCACAGCTCCAGCCCTGCGTGGCCAGCGGCGGGGGCCTGGCGAACACAGCACCAAGCTGGTGCGCGAGCGGGGCGGGCGGCAGGCGCAGGGTGGGCATCGTCCCGCGGCCGGGCAAGGAGGAGGCAGCGAAAGATGTGACGCGAGAGTTTACTCGGCCGGACACGGAGCAGGAGGCCGGGGGGCAAAGCAGCCCAGCCCCGGGGGGCTGCACCTGCAACCGGGGGGCAGGGGCTGGGGCAGGGCTGGGGGGATGTGGTGGGTCCTGTAGGACCGGCGGGCGAAGGTGCTGGTCCCCGAATCCCGGCGGCACAGGGACCCCCATGCCTCGGCGCTGCAGGGAGAGACAAGCAGAGGCATCAAGCGGGGTCCGCGGGGCTCTGCTGCCCCCCCCACGCCAACCACCGCCAAGGGGCCCTTTCTCCTTGCTGAACTACGACAAACCCCCAACTTAAGAAAAAATCTTTCTAAATCTTCAATCTTAAAAACATCTCCTTCGCTCCATCTCTTTGCTGATGGGGCCGAGGAGGGGATGCTCTCCTGGGGCCTCCACGGACACGTCCCCCCGAGCGCAGCCCCACGCAGCCCCCGTACCACACGGCGCCGAGCACCGCTGCGGCCAGCACGGCCCCCAGGCTGGCGAGGATGGAGGCGATGACGACCACGCCACTGTCGCGGCGCACGGGCGCGGGGTCGATGGCGCTGGGGCTGCTGGCTGGAAGGAGGTGGGATGAGGGACATGGGGGGACACGGGAGGCTCAGGGATGGCGCGATGGAAAGGGGAGGGATAGGGTGGCTGGGGGAGATAGTGAACCACTTCTCCCCTCTGGGCTTTGGGGTGATGGCATAGGGCCGATGCCGTGATGCATGCCAGCACCCCAACCGGGCAGGTGTGGGGGACCCGCGGGGGGACGGTGGTGCCACCGATACCTCTCCGCAGGAGAATGGGGTCAGACCACCTCGTCTCTGCTTTGGGGCCGTGGCAGCCCATCACCAGGAACTTCACCCTGCGGGATGGGTACGGCGGTGACAGCGGGGGGGTACAAGCACCCCCTCCATGGGGAATTACCCCAGCCAGGACCTGGGGAGGGTCCATCCCGCCAGCCTCACCTGTAGGGCCCCGGGGAGGGCAGGGGCCCGTTGCAGGGGTCTCGGCCACCCTGGCCCCCGCATGCTGTGTCACCCCCGACCCGCAGGACGGCCGGGCTTGGTGCTGAGCAAGAGTACGTGGCCGCCGCCGTCTCCAGGGTCATGTAGGAGTGGGCGGTCAGCAGCTGCTCGTACAGGGGCACATCGGCCCGGGACGGGGGGTTTCTGAAGGTGGCCGAGGCTGTGCGGCACAGACAAGGGGTAAGCGGCTGCGGCCAGGGTCCCCCACATCCCCCCGCCACGGCAGGGAGCGTGTGCTGGAGCAGCGGGCACTCACCGTTGGCAAAAGCCACTGCCACCCAGACAGTGTCGGAGGCGTTGGCGTGCCGGTCGAAGACACAGCAGGGCCTCTCCAGCGCGAAGGTGGTGGCGGTGAGCTTCCCCGGCAGCGCCGCGGAGGGCACGCGGGGCACGTAGGGCAGCAGGGCTGGGGGGGCAGGCGGTGAGTGGGGGACCCCGTGCTCCGCACTGCTTGGCAAGTGCCTGACCCCAGCCTGCATCCGTGCTGGGGTCCATGACCGCCGGTGCCGGCACAGCGGGGGCTCACAAGATGCCAGTGGTGCCAGCACCAGGGGATGGTGCCGGTGTGGGGACCCCCCAGCCATACCCAGGTCCCATAACCCCCTCCCCAGCACAAACACCTTGCAAAGCCCCACGGGGAAAACACCCCGCAGCCCCTCCGAGCCCCTGTCCCCCCCCGGGGGAGTTACCCAGGCCCGTGGCTGCGCCCATCCCAGCCAGCACCAGCAGCACCCACGGCAGCTCCATGGCGTCGTCCCGGCGGGGCTGGATGTGCCACCCTGCTCCGCTCACCCCATCCCACTGCTGAGGGGACGAACCGCCCTGTGAGCCCCTACAGTGGAGAGCGCCTGTCCCGAGGTGCTGGACCCTCCCAGCCCCACATTCCTGCACCGGCTCTGCCGGCCTGGCCAGACCCTGTGGGCAAAGGGGCCGGCTGCACCTCCTGGGTCACCCGCTGGTCCCAAATCCGCCCGGGGAGCCACCCCGCTGGACCCTGGAGCGGGCTGCGAGGATGGAGGGCACAAGTCTGTGATGTGAAAGGGGAAACTGAGGCACAGAGGTGGCACTGGAGGCACGTTCGAGGACAAGTTGGCAGGAGTCGGAGGTTTTGTCAGGGCTATGGGGGCAGCTGGGCGAGTAGTCCTGCACCCCCATTTGCCCCACCAGAACCTGAGTCCCTGCGGATGCCCCATGCCCACCCAGCCCCCAGAGCCAGGGCGAGGAGCGGGCCTGCACCCAGCTGGTTTTGGGTGCAGCCAGCCTTGCCCCGAGGGTGGGGAAGCGCTCCGGAGCCATCACACCCAAAACTCACCCAAAACCCCAAGTGTTCAAGGCGAACAGTCTCACCCAGCACTGGGGGCGTGGAGGCACCCAAGCTCCAGGGCCACCCCATGCTGACATTTCCCCATCCATCGTTCCCCCTCGCTGGCAGTGGGGATGGGCCATGGCCCCCCCTCCCTGGGAAACAGCCCCCCCAAGCCCTTGGGACGGGGCCAGGGACAGTGACCTGGGAAGGGGAGCTGCCCCACAGCGCAGGGGCTTCCAACTGCTGGCCCCCCCCGGCTGCTCTCCATGCAGAGGGGTTTGAGTGCTCCTTTTCCAGTGTTTGCCAAGGGCAGTGGCTGCCCACTCCTGCGTGGGAGAGGATTCCCCCCCCTTCCCGAAGGGGCTGGGACCACGCCTTCAGATTAAGCAGAAATGGGGCATTCAAAGATTACGCAGTCCAGCTGCAGAGGGGAAAAACAGGCGGAGCTGCAGCCTCCATCCCTCCTCCAGCCCCTGCCTCATTCCCCTCCTTCTACCCAGCAATACCCCCCCCAGCAGCAGGTCCCCAAGGGGACATGCCAGCCCCCCCCGTCTGCCACCCCAGAGCCCTCCTTCGCACTCCCCGGCGGGGTGCCAGCAGCGGAGAAGGGAGGCAGGGTGACACAGGGGGACACTGAGTCACAGTTTCAGCTGCCGGTACCCGCTACTGGGATGCAGGGCCAGCATACCTGTGGGGTCAAGGCTTGGCTAATAATAACTACCCTGCTGCAAACGAGCCGGCACCGCAGGGGGAAGGGAGAAACCCCCACCCTGGGTCTCCTTCAGGGCCAGGGGCGACCCAAGTCTTTTGGTCAGACCTGTCCGGTAGCATTATAAGCACTTATTTCGGGCTCTGTCCCCTCCCGGCTTCAACCGGCACCACGGCATCGCGGTCATGCTTTCGGCCCATGCCAGCCCTGGAGCCTTCCCCCTCCGCCAGCGGTTCCCCTGGCCCCAGCGCAGAGGGGACCAGCTTCGGAGCATCGCCCTGCGCAGCGGTGCCCAAGCACCCACCTCTGCCGATTTCCACCCCTTTGCTGCCTGCATCCCCCCGCCGTAGGGACTAAGCCATCTGGGGCTCAGCACGGACATGGCGAGGATTTTAGGAGATGCCTTGTGTCCTCGTGGCAGAGGACGTGACAGCCAGGGATGAGGTGCTGAGCCTGGCCGGCTCCTGCTGCGGGGCCCCAGCCCCGGACCAGCCCAGACGCAGGGAGGCTCCAGCTTATTCACGCACAGGAGCATCTACTGAAGATGCCTTGGGCCACGCTCAGCAGGAAAATTCTTGCTTTGTACAGGGCTGGGTGAACCCTGCTCAATTTTTGTTTCAATTCACTTGTTATGATTGCTGGGAGGACATGATCTGGGGATAGAAAGCTGAGGTTTAAGCTCGAAATCTCTCCCTTTCGCAACCAGGGTGGGAGAGACTACAGGCCATTTGCGCAGAGCTCAGCAACACACGGACACATACCTGCTGCTCCCAAGGAGCTCCCCATTTTGCAGCATCCCCAGACTTGGCTGGGTGTTTGAGGGCTTTCTCCCTAGAACCCGCAGCAGAGGGTAAGCAGGAAGCTGCAAGCACAAGATGGACACCGGGGAAAGCTCCAGCCCTTTACGGTTCCGAAAAACCTTTCATTTTTATATTGGCGTGACAGAAAGAAAATCACCCTGTACTGGTCCAGGACACCCTGGTCCCAGGAGGATGCCAAGACAGGGCTACCACAAAGCACAGCCACATCCCAGATCTCCCAGGAAGGAGATGAAATGGCAGATGGCACCAGCGCCTCCGATGTGCCAAAGGGATTTAATGTGGGCAGAGCACCCTGGACTTGCAGCTGGGGCTGGTGGCCACAGGGAAGGGAACAGCCAGAAACAGCTCTTCGAAAGGCTTCAGCTACCAAGTGACAAGAAGGCCAGGGACAATGTACAGCAAGGCCACCCGGATTGGGGCAATACCCCCTTTGCAGGGTGCTAGCACTGGGAACAGGCAGCATTCATGGCATAGGAGTGCTCCTACCTGGAGAGCATCTCTGCTAGCAGCCTGGCGTGGCAGCAGCAGAGCGGGGAGGGAGGTGGCCTGTCACCGCCTGATGGCACCAGCGCTCCCTGCAGCGGCAGTGTGGAGCAGCTACACCGGGCTCCTCCCTGCAGAGGCTTCACCGGGCACAAACAGCCCCAAACCGCTGCCATTTCACCCGAGGGAGGGGGAAAAAGAGGGGCAGGTCCTGCCAGGAGGGCTTGAGGATGACAGGAGGGAGGGATGGGGGCTCACAGCAAGAGCAGGGGGTTGCGGCTTCCCCCAGGACGGACACTGCTGTGTCACCTCTGCCAGCACTGTGGCCACAGACCACCAGGCTCTGGGGGGGGTGAAGCACTGACAGCCTGCAATGCCTGAGCCCTGGGACCAGCACCCCATGGCCCTACAGTGATTCATGTCCCTCCAGCAGAGCTGTGCTATCCCTCCTTTCTCCTGGCTAGATCGAGTGTCCCCAGCTCCACGGAGCAGGCTAGTCCCCCAGGGAGGGCCACCGAGGGGGGAGGCACCCCAAGCCATCAGGCAGCTTGAAGGCAAAGCAGCGACTCACCATGGAAATGAAGTATTTATTACAACCAAGCAGAGATACAGGGGGAGGAGGCTTCGCTGTCAGAGGTGCCTCAGGGACAGGGAGCTGCAGTGTGCCGGAGGGAGGCCCTCATTTGCTTTCCGGCTGGTCTAATGGGAGCAAGACACCCTCCTCTGCCCAAGCACTACCAGGGCAAGGTTCTGCCTTCACAAGGGGGTCTGTCAGCTTAGGTCCACTCTCCCAGCTGGTCCTGGCTGTGGCCATCAACCCTATCCAGAGACACAAACACAGTTCTTACAAAAATATCCTTCCCTCCCCCCCCCCAAAAAAAAAGACTGTAGAGAGCAGGCAGGGCTCCCATGGTACAGTGTTATTGCTCAGTGTGACAGGCGCTCAGACATAGGAACTTAAGGCAACAGGAATAAGTGCACTAGGTGGGCCCCTGATGCGTGCACGGCATAGTTGGGCCCCCACCCCAGCTCATTGTCTCAGGCAGTCCTCGGTGACGCCCTGCGCGGCCAGCTCTGCCAGCACATTGTCCAGGTAGTTGGGGTCAGGGTAGCCATGGCCACTCAGGTTTGTGTCCATCTCTGTCTTGTGGTGGATCTCGTTCCACACCACCGTGTTGCTTTCGCCGGTGGTGCTGGAAGTTCCCACTGTGAAAATCAGGCGTCTCTTCCAGGCCACCCTCAGGAGCTCCAGGACCTAGAAGTGGAAGGAGAAAAAACAAAGCAGCTAGGACACTTGAACCATGAAAGCAGCTTGCCAGAAGCTTAACAGCCTAAATAACTGCTGTAGCAGGAGCCAACCAAAGATCCCAGCATCTGAAGGGATCTCCCTCACCTCCTAGTTACCCATGTGGTGACCCTGTTGAGAAGGACCATTCCCTGCACATGCCAGTCTTCCAGGACTTGAAAAATACTGGCACAAGTTGAGACAAACACACGGCCCCAGAGGAAACAGGGATGGGAAGAGCCAGCAGACAGACTTTCTGAGCTCAGCAGTTTTAAGTTCAAACCGTTGTAACTGCATAGCGCAAGACAAGCCAGGAATGTCTTCCCAAAAGATTAGACAGGATTTTAGTTAGTAAAGGGATGAAGGAGACTAAGTCTTCACAGTCAAAGCTGTGAAGAGGCAGCAAAGATCTTCACAGGCACAGGGGTTACCAATACATGTAAGCAACAAACAGCACGGACAACTACAAGAATAGCTGGTTAGCATCGTGGGGACAGCTCCCAAAAGCAACCCTGTTGCGCTGATCCACCAACACAGGGATGAGAGACAACCTGAGAAGGGTCACATTATCAGGGTGTGATACCTTACCTTTCTGCCCTTCTCGTTGTCTGGTAGATAACAATAGCGAGGAAAGCCTCTTGCTGTGTAAGGCATCCCAGGGTTGGGGTGCTCGGGGCCCTGCAATAGATAAGACATATTTGGCATGGACACATTCATCTTCATAGGGGTTGGACAATCCCTCAGCAGGAGGATTTAGGATCAGCAACAGGATTTGACACAAGCACATCTCAAACCAGCTCTTCCATTTAAAAGGAGCAAGGTACTGCTGATCATGAGTATGAGGTATCTGTCTTGTTCTTACGGCACATCGTGTATTATGGGTCCTCCAAGAGCAGTCTCATGCTGGGATACAAAGCCAGCTCTTAAGATTGTTTGAATTCTGGTGGGAGACAGCCCCAAACCACAGCTCTTTCTATGTAGTCTGACGACATCCTAAAAAGACCACGCAGCCCAAACCCTCGCAAGCTCATTGCAACCACCAAAAGCCTCAGACGTGGGCTGCGAAACCAGACATTGGGATCTCTCCCACCTTGTGAGCATGGGCTGAGTCTCCTCTCTGCTTCACAGACATTAGGCTTTACTGTAAGCAAAAGGCTGTTGTAGACCCTGGGGCCACTCTCAAAGTGGGAAAAGGTCTTTCACAGAGGAGACTCGAGTAACTTATACATCGAAGAACAGCCAGCGCAGCTGCTGGCTCCAGGCACCTT
This sequence comes from Gavia stellata, assembly GCF_030936135.1. Taxonomy (NCBI): domain Eukaryota; kingdom Metazoa; phylum Chordata; class Aves; order Gaviiformes; family Gaviidae; genus Gavia; species Gavia stellata. The sequence continues at coordinate 5,471,366 of NC_082618.1, forward strand.
AGGCTCCTCAGTGGTGGGCTGCCAGCAGGTACTGTACTGGATCCCAGTACTTCTCTGGGAGGCTCTCACAGCTTGTACTATCCAGCAGCAGCCGTTCCTGCAAGCATGCTGTGCACTCACCTGGATGCCTCTGCTGATGTGATACACAATCTGGATTGTCCCACAGTCCTTGTGGCCAGGGAGGGACTGAGGGAAAGTGGAGACCTCCATCTTCCCTTTGGGCTGAGTACCGGTTTTCTCTCCGTAGATGGTTTTACAAGAGGGGCACTGCAAACTCCCATCCTGCGGGGAGAGAGAAGCAGACATCAGAGCTCCACAGCCAAGTCACCAGGGCACAGGGGACTTTGGTGGGGATGGGCCAGCTCGGTACCTTGTTCCCGTTGGAGTACATTGCCAGCATGCAGAGCATGTGGAAGGAGTGCTGGCAGTTTGTCAGACGACCGACCATCTCTGGTTTGATTGTGCTGCACTCACAAGTGTCGCTGTAACCTGAGGGGGAGGACAGCTTCTCCATGCAGATGATACAGTCCTAGAGGCCAAGACAGCAAGGAGAAAACCACCATGTAGTGCGAGCACAGGCTGATCATAGTGACTGACCCACCAAGGAAGCGATCAAGGAGATGCTTTAGGATGGTTTATGTTCAACTTTAATTCTTCCCTTTGATGTTTAAGGGCCCAGAGACAGGTTTCCTTATCTGGCTGGTACCACCCCACTCCACTATCTCCTAGACAGCACAGGAAGAGAGCTGCCATCAGTTAGAGGGGATGAGTGGGAACCAAGTATGGTTATGTCCTGCTCCTCTACAGAGCAGCTCCAGTGCAGGGTTTTGATCTCTGTAGTTTTGACCTCTACGAGCATTGAGAGGAGACCAAAGCCAAACTCCCTCCTCCACCCCAGGCTGCAGCCAGCTCCAAGGGAAATGGAGAGGTATTACCAGGATTAGCTACTCAACCCACACCGTGCTTTCTCTGTCACAGTCCTCTGACAGGGAAGAGTCACCAGTTACCACATGTGGGCTTCAGGCAGTGCTGAGGCCTCTCCACCTAGTGTCACCAGTGCCACTGCAAGCAGCAGTACCTACCACATGGGATGCCCAAGGAAGGATGGTCCTCAGGCATCGTTGCTGTTTTCACAGCACCCCAGTGAACAGGCCACTGGGCAAGCCAGAGTCACTTCACTGTCCTCTCACCTCATCAGCAGGAGAGCCCTTCACCTCTTCCAGGTACTTCTTCACCACTGCTTCTGGCTCGGTTGGTGTTGCTGCACAAGGAGAGAGATGAGAAAAAGAGAGGAGAAGAAATCAGACATGCTGTGAGGTATGACAGGCATGTGCAGGGTGAGCTAGAGAGAAGGGAGACAAGCAAGTCACTGGCCAGGACGCCAAGGAGAAATGTTAGGGTTAGACAGGGAGAAGAGACTGCTCCAACTGATCCCTACAAGCCCTGCAAAGGCTTTGCTATCAGAAATGGCTACCACTAGGAACATGAGTGCCACAGATGGGAGAACACACTGGCAGATGTTGGTGCCCTGTGCCATACACTCAGGAGTCTGCCTATAGCTGCTGTGCTCCAGTTCTCCCCATACACCCCAAGCAACACCAGCCCGCTCCCAGCTGGACTTTCTTTGTGCAGACGAGAGGCCAGCTAGGACCAAACTCAACCCAAGGATGCTATGGTCTCAGTGGGACAGAGGATTACATTACCTGTGGTGTCAAAGGAGAAAAGGTATTCCCACATCGCCCCAGCTGGCACCTGACAATCAGACCCAACAATACACTGAACTTCAGGCCCTGTTTCGAGTACAGCAGCACAAGCCTTGCATCCTTAACATGAAATAGCATCCTTTCTCTTGAGCTTCCACATACTCAAATCCAGCAAGACACAGCACAAGTCACAGGGTATATAAAACAAACCAGCTTTCTAACAGGTACCTTATTTGCAGCACACGACACCGAGAACTTCACATTTTCCTAAATATAGTCCCTGCTCCCCATCCACCCAGGCATGGGCACTCAAGCAGCCCTCGAGCACCAGCAGCCTGGTTCCCTTGGAGGCATTATGGGATTAAGCAACAAACATCACTCAACACCCAAAGCGAGTTACCACCGAGAGCATCAGTCACCTCAACTCCCAGTCTATCCTTTCGGAGCTGCCCAGTGAGGCTTGGCTTAAGCCAGCAAGCATCACACGGTGCCCAGCCCCAGGCAAGAGGAGATGAGCTCCTTACCCGTCATCAGGCCTGTCACAGAGGCTGCCAGGCTCTTCCACCAGCCTAGGAAAGGAAACATTTGCACAAGTGACCTTATGATTCCACCTGGCAGGAGGCAAAAAGAGAGAACTGTCACTTGGCTCAGAAGGAACCTTGCCCTTCTGTCCTGGATCTACTTCTGGGGGAGGTCGGGGCAAAGCAGTGCTGCGATGAAATAGCCGGCAAAGGTACAGCTCTTCCTTCTGTTCTCCTCCATCCTGGCCGGCCGAGCCGCTGGGGCAGTTCGGGAGCAAAAGAAATGCTAGCAGCAGCCAGACAGGCCACAAGCATCCATGCCTGACACCCCAGAGCCTCATGAGGAGTTGTAGTCCAAGACTGCCCTAAAGAGCTTTGCTCTCAAGCTCGTTTCTAAGCCATTGTAAGACATCGACTGTGCTTTAGCACAGTCAGTACTGCTACTCCAAATTCCACGCTCCCAGGTGGACACAGAGCATCACCGCATGCAACCGCTGGCATCAGAGCTGTGGGTGTACCTGCACAACATGCATCTTCAGCTCTCCCCATCCCCTTTGGTGCTTTCAAGAAAGATGGAGGGTTCACAAGTGTTGCCTCTGTGGTTGAAAAAGCTGTGCATGAAGAGACAGTCACACTGGAGCCAGCACCGAGCTGTTCTGCCACCCCAAACAGCAGTCTCTGTCACCAGGAGGAAGGGGTGGGTGCTATTTTCTGGATAACCATTTTTCATGGTAGAGGCAAACATGGTGAAACAGAAGGGAAGGACTGCTCACATGTCACAGGTGTCATTAAACAGGCAAAGACCTGGATGGCACAGATCCTGTGTCAGGTAGGAGCCCCCCATTGCCTTGAACAGCAGCTCTGCAAGCAGCTAGTGCTATGGGGACACCTCAGAGAGCACAAGGTCACCCTGCAGCAGACAGCTGTATGAGATGCAACCAGGGAAAAGATGCCTTTTCACTGCAGACAAGCTAGCTTGGGGCAACAGAAGAGAGTGAGGCAGAGAGCTAATGAGGGTGGAAAATCGTTTAGCTAAGGAAGACTGATGAACTGGGAGCTGGACTCTCCTAAATGAGGACGCAGTCATTAAGATGAGCTATTTTCAGAAGGGGATCCCTGGCCATCCTGAAACAGATGACTTCTGGCAGCAGTAGCAGGAGGAAGGGATGGTTGAGCACACAGAACAAGAAAAGGAACCCAGGAGGTGAAGGGATGCTCCCTCCAAGTGCCAGTGCCAGGCAGGAGGAAAGATGCCTGCATCTCAGGCAGAGCAGGGCGGTGAGGATCACCCTCTAGAGACCCTTAGCCAGGAAGGTGGCAACAGGATAAAGCAAGCATTAAGCCAAAGAGCAACACAGAAGCAGGTGTTTTCCACTTCAGGGGCATGCCAAAATCCCCTGGAAAAGCATTTCCAAGAACTGCCACAAGAAGAGCAGGAGACAAACAGGAGCCTGGGCAAACCCCAGCCTTCCAGCTCTCAGGCCAAGAGCTCAGCAGTGTGAGGAGCTCCTTCAAGGCCTCATCAGCAGACCCCACAGGGAACGCAGCTCCTTGCTTTTTCCAAAGGTGAGAAACAGGTCCACGAGTCCTCTCTGCTGGGATCTTGCTTATACACAGCAGGTCAAGAACTGCCAGCAAGGAACGAGTCACAAGGGAATGTGATCAGTCTGAACCAGCTCAGCTCATTGTCAGAGCTCAGCTGGGTGCTTACTATGCCTGAAGCCCTCCCGGTTGTGTGCTCTGTGATGTCCCCGCTCCAGGCTGGAAAATACAGGGTGGCACTTGCCACATGTGGAAGTTGGAACCAGGTTCTGGTTTGCAACTGCAGGAGACCTTCATGGTCACATGGGAGATGGAGGCTTCAGCTTCTGCTCTGCAGGTTTTTGAGAGGACTGTGTGAGCAGTCTAGCTGCTACCCACTGTAATTCCATCCGCTTCCAGGAGTACCCAATCATGATGACCACCACATTCCCATTCCTGAGGATCCTGTGCTGCCTGCCAGACTGACCACCAAGTCCTTCTCCATCTGGATTGTTTTTTCCATGTGGCTCTTTTTGAAGTGACCTTCTTGTCTCCTCTGGCTATGGGCTAGAGAAAGCCGTGCCAAAAAGATGCACAGACAAGGCAGTGAAGACAGTGAGGGAAGTGAGCAGAGAGGGTGTGTTACACCAGCAGCAATGCCTGCCCAGTACTTGGCAGAATGCCCCAGCTCACCTGCTCAGCACATCTGAGCAGCTTTAGAGCAATTCACCTTGTTCAGGACAGCAGAGGATGCTTCTTCCCTGTAGCTCCTGCTGTGCATTTCTCTTGCTGTTGATCTTCCTTCCTCTGTAGCAGCTCAGAGAAACTAAGAGATTACTTGCCCAAGAACCAGCCAGGCTCATTCGAATCAAATCAATGAAAGGAGATAAAAATCCCAGTGCAGAGCTAGGTAAGAGTGAGGACAAGAAAGCTCTTGCAGAGTATGTGGGGTAGAGCAGGGATTTTGGGCAAAGCAAATGGCATTACACCACCTCACCAGCTGGCATTAGGATGGATCTGGGGGCACTCAGGCAGGCAGAAGAGGGTGATGCAGCCCTCAGCCATCCTTAGGAAACCCATGCCTGATGGGTTTGCATTGTGGCAGCTCTGATCTGTTCCTGTCGCTTTGCTGTAATAATGCTCTGAGGCATTTAGATCCACCAAGGTTGTCTGGAGAGAGAGGGCTGGGGAGCCCAGATGTTTTAGAAAATCTGTCCCCAGCTGCAAGTGCTTGAACGTCCAGTCCCAAGGAAGCCTTTCGATGCCGAGAACTTGGTTTCAGCAAGGGTAGCTAAGCCCACACAGCCTTCCTTGCCTCCAAAGAAAGGCTCTTCCTTGGGCAGACCAGCACATCTGGCAGGCCACATCCCAGCAGCACAGCGTGGGGCTAGAAGGCTGGGAGGCACAGCACAAGTCACAAACTTCAGCACATGAATCACCTCCTTACTGGACCATTTGCTCCATAAAAGTGCTCGCCTCCAAATCTTTGTTCTAGCCATCCGTTGGTATCGAAGCCTGTTCAGTCCCCAGAGTTTTCAGGATTCAATAGCAGATTGAAAATGCAGTATCAGAATTGACCGATGCTGTTTATCACCAGCTGGCCTAACGCTGTGCTATTGATTTATCTGGGATGTGAAGGAATGTTTACCATTCTTTAATTTACAAAGAGAGGAATAATGATTTTTTTTTGAAACGCTTCCCCTTCCTCCCTGTAGATAATAAGTTGCTTGCTGAAGCAAGGGCTTTCCATGGGCAACATTTAACAGATGTGTTTTGAATCCTTCCTCAGCAACCAAATGCTTGCAGCAGTAACATACCTCCCTCTGGATCCTAAAACAAGCCATATAGTCAGCAGACTCTTTTTTTAATACCCTACACAGGCCAGACACAGGTTGTCCATGGCAATAGCTAGAAGCAGTCACCTCTGCCTTCTGTTCCCTGGACTTACAAGGGCTGGACCTACTGGCCTCACCCCCCAAGAGGGATGTCCAGAGATCAGGAAGGTGAGAGGAGATTGGTGTTCAAAACAGTTTTCTCCACATTTAGCATTCCAGCAGGCTAACCAAGCTACCAGGCTGCTCTGATCCTGACAGAGCATCCATGTTATTGCAGCCTGTCTCCTTCAGCAGATGGTCCCCCACGGGAACAGCGAGCTCCCCTGACTCCAAGGGGCTCCCCAGTCCCACCCATCCCATAGACACTGGCATGGTCCACAGTCCCAGCTGCAGATGGACAGGACATACAGGAATCAGAGTCAGTTGGGATTACTCCCCTCACCTAGCCAGATCCCATCCTGCTCAGCAGCGAAGGACAAACATGCTCATCTCCTCTTCCCCTGTGACCACAGCGCTCCGCACATGACTGACCATCCCAGAGAGGATGTGCAGGGAAACCTCCAAGCCAGGGGAAAAGTGGACAGTGATCCCATCAGCCAAGAGGCTAACAAGTGGCACACCAGACCCAAACCAACACCTTCTCCTTTCAGTCCCCCTCTATGGCAGCCAGCTCCACTCCTGAGCAGCATGGCAGTGCTCAGAGAGAGCCAGACAAGTCACTCACCTCCCTCCCAGACAACCAGCGGGGTCTCAGCCCACCCCAAGTGTGCAGTCAGCGGCACTGGTAGGAGGCAGCGGCTGCAGCAGCCTGAGGAAGCACAGTGTGGTGCCAGCCGGTGGGAAGGTAATGCTGATCCATCAGGACAGCAGACGCTGCCAGGCTGCGTGCCAGCACCGACAGCACAGTGCCTGCCCGGAGACTACGGCTTCCCCAAGACCTGCAGCACCCACAGCACAGCACTCATCTGCACCAGAGACATCATTGCCAGAAAGGCAACAACGCTAACAAGTCCTGACTAATTAGTGCCTTTGTTTAACATAACCCAGCTACTCGCCAAGCTGGCTGCAGTTCCATCACCTCAACCCACGTGGGGCCAGGGTTTGCAGCAGCAGGAGGGAGCAAGAAGGGGCTCGGCAGGGGTACACTGCACCCACCACCACCACCTATTTTGGCACCAGCGCACTGCTGGCCTCCTCCTGGATGCACAGCTCTCACTAGAACTCTCCACGATGGAAAAACCTGGAGGGGCACGGGAGGGGAAAGGGCATGTGATGCAGAAATTCAGGGCACAAAACAGGCCCATCTCTGCCTGTTGGCAGCTTCAGGGCCTGTAAAGGGAAAAAGAACAGGGAAAGTCAGGCTCACTACTTTCACTGCAGTGTTCCTAAGCCTGGAGGGCTGTTGTACAAACACAGCTTGTTCCTAGGAGGGACTGAGCACCCTCTTCATCCCAGGAGTCATGCACTCCGCAGCACCAGCCTCCCTGCCCCCACCAAAGGGGACCCCGCTTTCTAAAGCAAGAGGGGGGATTTTAGCAAACTAAAAGAGAGAGGCACCCCCTTCTCATGGGTCAGCATTGAAAAGGGCAGAGCTGGCAAAGTGTCTCCTCTGCCACATGTCCTGAGCAGGACAAGGATGGCTAGGACAAATCCTGCTGTGCCAGATGGGAGAAGGATCTGCTTGGTGCCCCTTCCCCAGACACTGTCCCATCCCTCCCGCTGGTGTCCCCTCTCAGCTCGCCAGGCTGGAGGTGTCCTGGCCCCAGCAGGTGGCATTGGTGAGCTGGCAGGGAGGTGGCAGCCAGGCAGGTCCCCAAGCCTGGCTCTGCGGGCTGGCACCGGGCACAGCCCTGGGGCTGAGCCAGCTGCCTGGACACCCCCGGGGGCCGAGGCTGGTGCCGGCCCTGCCCCAGCACACCCAGCCTTTGGCCAAGGTGCTGCTCAGCAGCCCCAGCAGGACACACGTGCGTGCCTGGGTGCTGCAGCAAATGCTGACGAACCAGCATCTTGCTGAGGCAGAGGCCTTACTGATGGGGTGTGCAACACCAGGCACAGCTACAGCCACCCCTCTGCTCCCCCAGCAGATACCTAACACGGTGTGTACTGTTCTTGCCCCCCAGCCCACATCCCATCCTCCCCACCTACCCCGTTTCACGCTCTGCATTGCTGCTCTCCCCACCCTGCTCATAAGTTGCAAGACATATCCTCCTATTAACACCACACTCTCGCAAGCATCCCGACTACTTGCACCCCCATCTCCTCCACACCAAGGAGGAGCTGGATGCTGTGAGCATGCTGCTCCTGACAGACTGCACTGAGGAGAAGCTGGCAGCCAGCTGCACTGCAGAGGAGCAGGGCTGTGTGTTTGTGGCCACACCTTGCCCTAAATACAGCTAGCTTCATCTCATTAACCAGCAGCAGGTGACCAACACCAATGGCAGACCTGGCCCCTCTGTTTTTTGGGCTCCTCCAGTGACAGGGGCAAGGCAATGCCTCTGCAGGAGGGCTGGCCTCCCCGAGGCTCTGTTTCAGCACTGTTTCCAGGGCATCCCCAGCACCAGTTCTCATCCCCGGCTGCAGGCTGCAGAGGGCTGTACGGATGCTGCCTGCACCAGGAGCTGGCATTACCCCACTGCCTTGCCAGCTGGCTCCACAGAGCAAGATCCTCATTCAGCCCCTCTGCCACCCACCTCTCCTCAGCTCTTCTTCACCTCCCATTTTCCTTTGCTCCTCCTGTTCTTCACTGCTTCTCCTGCCGCCCCCTGCTTTCTCCTCCCCCTCTATCACACATCCTACTCCACATTTGCTCTCTCCCTCCTTCTCGCCATTTGCATCTCCTCCTCCCAGCTCCCTCCATAATGCATTTCTGCAAGATATCTCTCTCTGCCTTTAATTTGTACTTTCCTTCTACCAACCTTCCTGCCTTCTTTGGAAGGGTTTGGACCCTACTTCCCCCTCAAACCTCCTCACTGCATGCATGGACTCCAAGGAGAGAGACACTGGCACCAACAAACTCCCCAGTCAGATGCCTCTTCACCTCCACTTCAGGGCTTGTCCCTCTTTCTTAAATACAAGCATCTCCATGTTGAACATGGCCCCCACCTCTAGTCCCCCCTTCGCTTATCTGAATGGGGAAGAACCTTGGGTTTGGTGGTGGTTGACCACCCCAGGACACCTGTGCTGGGGTTGGCAAACAACCTCTACAGCTACACCAGGCTGGATTCACACCTACCCCCGCAGGGTCCCAGGGCTGCTACACATGGATGGGACCCAGGCTCTAAACCGGGAGCCCACCGACTCCGCAAGGGTGAGGGTGCGGGATGCCAGTGAGATATGAAGAGGAGAAATGAGGGCCCTGCCATGGAGGTGGCTCAGCTCAGCAGGAGAGCTGGGGTAACCCGGCCCTTCCTGCAAGGGCATGTCCACCCGAGAGAGCTCCACTCCACTCCCTTCCACCCCAGACAGACAGAGGTGGAGAGAACAAATCCTCTGCATTTTGACCTCGAAAGCCCTATATGACTCAGGGACCTTCTTGTCTGCAAGATCCTTCTCACCCCATGACTCAACTGTGACAAGCATGGCTCACAAGCAGACCTTCTCTCAAGAGCACGTACGGATTAAATGCTCTCCTTGATGATCCCTCAGCTCCCAGACTTGTCCCACCAATGAGCCAGAGAAGGTCCTGGCAAGTGGATGGCCAAGGCTCCCCAAGAGGGTGTAGCAGGACCATGGGGGAGGTTGCAGGAGTCTGACACGCACAGAGAACAACTGGGCTGCTCCAGATCTAATGACTGATGGAAACGAGCAGAGCTACCACAGGACAGGGTCTACTTTATCATCTTATTTTACAGCCTGGCAGAAACTGTGCAGGCCAGAGGAGACATGTCCTGCTTCTCCCCTTGGTGGGATGAACATCATCAGTCAAATGAGAAGAGCCAAGAGGGTGGGGGGAGAGACAAGAGGAAAGGAGGGAGGCAGAACAAGTGCAGAGAGATAAAGAGAAGGAGATGGAAGCAAATATCAGAGTTTGAGCAGGAACTACCTTTCTTGGACACTTTCCTCCCCTCCTTAACTGAGCTGTGTTTTTTAGTGGCTTTATGGGTGCTGGCAGCTTGCGGCACACAGGTGAGGTGCACGGGAAGTCCAGCGGCTGACATCAGAATAGCCGTCATGCCTACAGCGGGTACGAGATCAACATGCAGGAGGGAAACAACGGGGAAACATATTCATTAAAAAAAACTTTAACCTTTCAAAGAAAATTTAAAAAGATAAAATAAAACAAAACCCAAGCCCTTGATTCAGAGGACATAAAACATCCGAGAGGCAACAGGGTTGGAGTCGGCACAAGGACAGGATCCAGAGGCTTTTAGAGGGAGGAGCCCAGGCAGAAAATTAAAGCAGGGAAATATGGGCACAACTCTCACCTGTGACCATCTGAGCTGGTGTGTGAACAGGACCTTCCTCTTTGCCTTGGCTTTAGGGCTCCTCAGGCATTGAGTCTGCTGTGATGCAGGGTCCTCCCGCTCACTGGAGCCCTGGAAGCAGCCCTGACCCTGGGGGCCTGAAGGATGAGGGGCATCACCTGTAACCCCTAAAGGTCCTGTTCAGCTATTCCCCCCTAAAGCTACATGTTTCAAAGGCATCACACCAAACGGATCCCTGGAGTGCAGCTTAACTGCCTTCAAACACTGCAGCAGTGCTGGGCTGACCATGGACTGGAGCTGCCCCACTCAATCCCATGCCAGACGAGCCCCATGGTGGCAGACCCCCGCTCACCCCACCCCATCCCCTCCTTGGCACTCCAGTTTTCCCTGGCACCCCCAGCTGCAATGCAATTCTCACCCTCCCCCATCCCAGCCAGCTGTATTCATGGGCTGCAGTTTATTAAAGCTAATGAATCATTAAAAAGGACAGCCATTCCCTGAAGGTAGGATTGGCACATAGAGAGCTACAGGACTGATCATGCTGATCTAATATGATGTTTGCCCATAAAGTACAGGCCATTTACAAGTCATAACATTTCTAAAGTAGCATATTGCTGTTAAACTTACATTCAAGAAAACGCCTGCCTTTGCTTTCCCCAAGAAATTACTTCCCCACCTGCAACAGCCATCACCAGAACTAAAAAAAAATGCTTAGGGTTGTAAATCAGCAGCAGACAACCTAAAAGTCAGTGTGTCCCCAAAAGCTACCTCTGACAGTAGACCACGCAAAACCACTTCCTAACACTATGGAAATTCTTGCCAGCATCCTGAATAGTAATTCATGGCCAGAGCTGAGATTACTAAAGACCTTTTTTTCAAGCCTCTATTCAGCCGGGTTGGGAAAGGAAGCTGTAAGAGCTCATTTTTTTCAGGACAAAAAGTGAGGTACCTTGCCCACACATGACTGAAAATCGAGTTATGACAGGAAGCATCAGCCAGCTTCGTGTGCAAGCGGTAAGACTATTTTCTGCCTCAAACATGCAACCAGTCAAGAACTCGTGCCTTGTGACTAGAAATCCCCACGCAAAGCCTGTGTCAGTGCCCCACAAGCAGAACTACCCCTATGCAGTGCCGACCGCGTTTTGTGCCTACTTCACGTAAGGTCCAAGCACAATAAATATTCCAGAACCTTTTCAAGTCCTTTCTTGATACACCAAGTTGGATGGTTTTACCAAAAAACTTTCTCATCTAAGGACCAAAAGACACACAGAAAGGTTTTCACAAGATGGGGAGAGGGGCACAGACAGATGAAGTAATTTCCCCAGGGTTACCCAAGAACCTTTGGCAGAGCTGGTCTGGCCAGAAGACCAGGCTGCCAAACACATGGTGAAGCTATGTTCTTCCGAATGGAAATAAGTAACACCAAACCAGGCAGCCATGGATCACCCTCATTAGGTACCATCATCGTTGATCTAGGTCTGGGGTGTAGCCCCCCAGTTCCCAGGAGCTGCAGGGCCAGAAGGGGATCTTCAAAGCATATAAATACTGAGTTAGTACCCATCACCCTACTGACAGCGCCGGGCTGTTCCCAGCAGGTACGGCCAAGGACAGCCCCTGATGTTGGTACAAGCCAGCAAGCCTCTAACTGAACATCAGATCCAGAAATCTCACAATCTAAATAACTTCCTTTAAGTCTTGAACTAAAGACAGCAAGACTATCGCGTGCTCTCAACCCTGGTCTAAGCCAGCAGTCCTTCACTAGTCCCAGGGAGCCTTAAGCAGCAGCTTAATTGTTCCCATAACAAGAGCTACTTGTTTTTGGAGCGAGTGAGTACAACTGAAGACCTGAAGCCCACCAACAGCACCAAAGCTGCCACCTGTACGTGCACCAGGCAGGTACCTTCCCCTTTCAGGAGGTTAAAGGACAGTCAGAGGTATTCCCAGAAGAGCAGTACCAACTCACACCGATTAGAGAGCCTGGAGGAGCAACATTCCTGAGAAACAGGCAAGATGTTGGACCTCCCCATGGCTGGGGGAGATCATCTCAGACAGCCTGACCCCACCAAGGCTGCAAATGCAATTCCCCAGAACTGGTGCAGAAAAAGGAAACAGTAAAGTTGTCTCCAAAAAACCTGCTTCTAAGCAGTGCGATCACACTGATTGCAGAGACTGACATTTGAAAAGCAAGTCCAAAGACTAACAGGGATTTTCACCACCTACGCACAGCTGATTGATAGGCAAATGCTAAATTAATGCTTTCTTCTTAAGAGATCAATACTGTCTTGCTAACATTAACATGCAGATCCCATTAAAAAAACGAACATGACAGAAGCAAAGGCTGAACAACTGACTTCAGACTCTTAGTGATGGAGAACAAAATGTTGCCTTCAAAAATCAGACCAAGTGAAGAGCACGAGCCACAGAACCTCAGCTGAGTTCAGTTACCCTCTAACACAGCCCCTCTCATACCTGGAATAACATGTCCAAAACTGCCTTCATTGCAAAGAAAATAAAGTTCCTGAAATAAATGTTTCTTTTTCATCTTATGAGCTGCAAACGCATCTACAACTCCACACAAACATACAGCACAGGGCAGATGTGGGACCAGAATTACCCCCAACCAAATGTTCTCCCATAGACAATCTTAAACCGTCCAAGAAAAGGTAATTTTCCACTTTTACCTTCTGCTGCCTTCGGAGAGACACACAATGAATCATCTTCTGCAGATTCAAATCAAGAGAGCATTCAAAGAGGGGCTGTTCTGGTGTTACATTGCTCTTCTGGCTCAGCTCAAAACCCAGCAGCGATGCCTCCTTTAAAGCTCTAATACAATACTGGAAATCTCCATTAACAGTCCTCCCACAAGCTGGGTGACAAGAGTCCCCAGCAAGGGATCTCTTGCGATCCAAGCCTTACGTGGGAGCACGTGTTCATACAAAGTGCCAAAACAATACAGAGACGCACATCACATCTGCAGATCAATTCTCCAATTCTGACCTGCGGACATGATAATTTCAATTCAAACTCATTGTAGGCATCTGTGGAGTTATGTCAGGAGCAAGCCTGGCCCTGGATAAATTCTCACCTGAAGACGCAAGGGCCAAGCTGCAACAGGATAAGCTTGCCCAGACCAAGACTGTTCTGGACACCCCTACGTTCCTGCTGCTCACTAGCTACCCCAGGAGCTTGAAAAATATTATTTAATATGTTCACACTTTCCATTGGCCACTGGGTCTCTTCCCTGCAAGGACTGCAGGAGGGAAGAGACGGAAAGTCTTGCAAAGCATCCTTTGGCATCTGAGCCGATCCTACAAACGCGTGCAATAAGCACACTCGGAACTGCCTCTTTACTCTTGCTCAAAGCACCTATTTGGCCAGAAGTACAAGGTTACTGTGTCCTTGGGGTAAAACTATTTTCACTGGAGCTATGACAACATCCACCAGCTCTTCTCAGCCTGCCCCTGAATAAGGGACTTTTGTAATATCCTGTGCAGAAGCTGAGCATGGGAAAAGCACCCTTACATAATGTAATGAGCGTTGACCACACGCTTGCTCACACACCCAGCCTAACATGACCCTCCGGTCACTGGCTCTGGCCACTGGTCTGTATTTGCACAGACCTCAGACTGGTATGCCTTTGGTTCCAGTCCTGGATTTAAGCAGGTAGAGGGGAAGGGCAGAGCTTGCTTTCAAATAACAAGAGATCTCAGAGAAGCATTGCTAATTTGTACAATTATATCCACCAGCAAAATTATTATGGTTAGTATGTTCCCAAATGCCCCAGCTCTAGGAATCCGGCTAACAAGAAACAGTCAGTTTAATTTAACAAAAAGCTAATTCCCAGTCTTCACCTTAAAAATAGTATTAGAAGGGCCTTCATATGACCACCTAGTCCACCCCCCAGCCCCAAGGTACACAGCTAAACTACATTATTCCCAAGAGTTGTTAGTCCAGCTGATCCTTAAACACCAACACTGTGGTTCAACAGTTTGCTCAGACCTCTCTTCTGGCCTTTCACCATACTAACCAAATACTGAGGGGGAAAGAAAAAGCTTAAAGCCAAGTTTCCACATGCATCTTGAAGTATTAAAACAGCAGAAAGCATGGAAAATTATTTTTTTTGGTACAAAACATGGTTTTAAAGTCAACTTCATGATTTCTGGGATCCCAACTGGTGCTTTTAGAAGACATGGGGTTGACTGTTACAAATCCCTCACTCCAACCCCCAGGTGCTCATCACACAAATGAAACCCAGCTTCTCATTAAGACCCACAGGATCCCTGTCTCCTGTTTATCCACCAGAAATTCCCTCTGCATCCAAGAGATGCACCTGCAGCATTTCTCGAGATCACCCACAAGATTCAGGGGTTTTATTTCTCCTGCTTCAGACCAGAGCCAAAGCTGCTGAGAGGCACCTCGGGATGGAGACCAAGGGTTGCGAGACTTCTGGACACGCTTCCCAGAATAAAGCCTTCTTCAGTTCACATCTGAGACTGCCCTCTCCTGAACATCATCACGGAGCCCTTGCGTCCCCAGCCTTTCCACCACTGATCCTGAAGGAAACAGACGTGCAGTGGGGACCAGAGGAACAAAAGGGGCCCAGCCGGTATGTTAAAGAATAACCTGAATAATAAGTAACTCAAACACCATCTGCAGGATTTTAAATATGAACAAAATACCACTTCCCAGAAGAGGTCCTAGAAACAGGGAGTGGAGCATAGAGGGGAAGAAGGTGTCCCTAAAGAGCCAGGTAATTAACACTTTGATAAAATTTGTCCTTTTTACCAGAACTCTGCTACTTGCTTTTTACCAGAAGTGTTCCCAGAGATCTATTTTCCTTTTGCTTGCTAATTAACTGTCCAGATCTTTCCTCTGCTTCTATGTGGTTTTAAGGACAGACTCAAATTCAGATTTTTCTCCTCCCTTGCACCTCTGAGGTCTGTCACATTTGGCAGAAGGCAGCACAGCACCGATCAAAACCGTGGCTACCAAGACCTGTATTTGAAGCAGACACTGGCCCCGGTGGGTTGCTTCTGCGCTGACCACACTCAGCCCAGCCTATGCAGCTCTGCACTCCCCTGCTACTCAGCATGTCTCTTGCTAGCTGCCTCACAGAGAGCTGAAGGTTATTAAAATGAATAATTATTCCCTCTTTTGCACCCCCAGCCTCCAACAACAGAGGTATCAATTACAAACTTAACCTTTTCATTTTATTGAATGGTGGTAAATGGCTTTTCTACTGAGCTCTCCTGCAGCCTTTTATATCTAAATGTGGCACTACAAGGCATGAACAAACAGACCATGCATATTCACCTCTTCCAAATTAACAGTGGAAGACTTGTACATGTAGAATAAGATCACCGTTAACAACATTAACACGGCCTGGATTCACCAGGGCTCTTCAGTTCTTTGCTGTATTTACCTTTATGTGATTAAGTACCTAATTACAGTCAGCGCTAATAGCCAGGGGATGAAATTCAGAGCTTTCATAAGCAAGGAGAATTCTTCTTCTGCTCAGGTCATCCACCTAGACAAGGTCTGAGCTTGACCCTACACCTCATTTCCAAAGACTGATTTGCTAAGATGGTCTGCATGCTGCCAGAGGACACTCAGTTTTTACACAGTGCTCGTTGGGCTAGAGAGATAGGCAAGGCAGAGTTTTCATGATGGTGATAACGTTCGGCAACTGGAAATACCAATCCTGGGGATCATTTTTAGGCAGGGTAAAGCCTGATGCTTGGGAGGAGACCAAGCACCGTCACCTTTCCTGGAATAAGGTGGCAACAATTTTCTCTAAAAGCAAGAGCATAACTGTCTCTACATGCTCAGGAGCGAAGTTTAGGGTCCAAGGACTTAATAACCTCAACAGACCATGCATGGACAAGAGTCAGAGGAAGGAGAGGGTTAATAGATATTCTGTAGGGTCTGAAACAGGTACAGAAAACCCCAGAAAATACCATACACCAGGTCTTTTCTGCTCTTCTACCCCTAGGTTATCATGTTACGATACAATTTTGAGTGCGCAGTCCCTGTTGGTATGGAGAAGACATCTGCTCTCAGCAGAACACCCATCTCCTCAGGCACCACCACACCAGAGTCCCGTGGTTTGGCGCTGGCTGAGTCAAAACAGAGCAAATGCACTGACGGTTTTTGGCATGGAAACGCTTCCACTGAATGGTGCAAGCACAAGTTGTCATTTTCAAGGCAGAGCCATTTCACGTTTAACAGGCAAATCTACTCTGAAAAAGGAGCATTGAAAACTGGCACTTTCATCCCTCCCAGACACACTCCTTTGGTATATTTAGTACCGTATTCACAGGTTTGGATGATAACAAGCAAACCTGTATTCTGCTGCCACAGGAGACAATGTCTCAGTCAACTTCTGTCCCCTCATTTCCTCAAGACAAGGCATCACAATCATTTTTTAAGCTAAGACCGCCCTGAGCTTTTGTAATAAAGCCATATTAAAAACACGCATCATCTCACACCGCTCTTCACCCTTGACTTGAAGAAAAGTAGCAAGTAACAGCTAGCACTGAGCTTGATCCATGTGCTTCCCCCCTGCTACTTGCTCATCCACACCAAGGGAGAAGATGAATACCCAACTCGCAAATAAGCCCACTCATTTCGAGAGCCTCAGGACCAGCACCAATGAGAAAAACAGTTACTAAGGTTTGACCATCCCATTCTCCCTCAGGTTTACCCTTTTTGCCTTTCTGAAAAGTCTTTGGGCCTAAACCCCTAAATGCCAACAACATTTCAGACTCTTCCTAAAAACTAATAAAGGAAAGTAAGTGCCATAGAAAGGTAAACTGCTTGCTCGTATAACCCTAGGGACAGAGCAAGATCCTTACCTGCCAGGGCCTGGTTCACCTTGCTGGGTTTAGGCATCTTGACTGGCAGGTTTGGGGTGCTGGAGAGAGAAAAGAAAAAGGGCAAGTTCAACAGCATGGATCAATCACTAACAAAACAGAGACAATTCAGCAGTGCACTGCTCTCTTCTCAGTGCCAGGGCCCTGGATATATTAACAGGGATTAATTGCCCAGACGAGCCCCACCTGGGACCCCCACCCATGAACCCTTTGCCCACTGGTCCAGCAGCTACATTTAAGGAGCCCAGTCCTTACCAGGGCTATTTAGTAGGTTTACTTATTTCAAGGGTGGACCTCAGACTGAAATTGTAGGTGACTGTCTCCATCTCCTCCTGGCTAGATGCTGGGTCAGACTCATTCCTTCCTCTTGCTGGGGCCTGTTGGTGGACCCTCTTGTCAATCCCCTGCTCTGCTCCTGTGATGCATCCCTGTTCTTGCTGCTCCACCACAGAGCCTTCCCGTGAGCAGCTGACCTGCACTACAACAGACTGCTGCCCCAGCAGGTCTGTGGCATAGGCACACAGCCGGGAACTGCCAGGATGCAGCAAAGTTCATCTTAAACCTTCCAGGTGACTTGGTCTCCAGCCAGAGAAACACTGCTCACCAGAGTGTGAACTCCCATGCTGTATGTGAAGTTGCAGCTGTACACATTGAAGGAAGCAAGCATTATCACACCCCACTGCTTTCCAGATGGGGAAACTGAGGCAGAGAAAGGCCCAGAAAAGTGCTCAAGCACACGCAGCTGCAGCCCTGGGTTGAACAGAATCAAGCCTTGACTCTCCCTGCGCATCCAAGGGGTTACTGTAAGATGTAGGAACAAGGGAGGAAAGGTTGAAGGAGACTTAGAAGAGTTTGGCACCCACCTTCCTTTGGAAATCAAGAGGATTTGGACACCAAACATCCCCTTCAGGTTCCTGACCTACTTGTTTTGGCAGTGTTTCCCAGTACTGACAGCTGCACCTCAAGCTAGTTTGGGATACATGGGCAGCCAGGGTCATGCAATTAGCTGATGGCAGGAGTTAGGAAGGAAAGGGTGAGCAGCAGTGTGAAAGCTGATGAGGGGGTCACTAGAGGAGAAAGCAAGCTGGATCCTCACGAGCAGAGCAGGAACATTTGAAATCCAAGATGCTGGCACAGAGAAACCACCCACGGACTTTGTCTCAGGTCACACATGTGCCTGGGATAGATGCAGACTCATGCACATCAGCTGCAGTTAATACACAGTGCATTCAGACAACCATCTCAAAGGACTCCCCAAAATTACATCAAGCCTGGACAGCTGCTTAGGAATTCACAGAGCAGACTAAGGTGGTCAATTGCCCAAATGCCATCCGCTATCTAGGGGGAAACTAATTCTCTCCAGCTGGGATGTAAAAGCTGCCACTGTGCCCAAAATAGCATCACAGACAGTGGTCCCTCTCTTCAGCCTTGCTAAAATCTTTGTCCACATTTCCATGACAATGACCAGAGCTGAAAAGATTTGTGAGTGACGCATGGCCGTCTTCCACCCTCATGACAGGGATGCATCCCCACCTCCCTTTTCTCCTACCTGCTGCAGTTTGAGATAGGTGTCTGCACACGTGCTGAGTCCCCTGAAGAAACCCCTGGGCAGGACCCAGGGCTTGGTGCTGCGCTGACAGCCTGGCCAAGCGAGACCAGCTCTTCCAGACCCTTAAAAAGCTCTCCAGACCGCAGAGGTTTCCCTTCCGTCTCTTTCAAAGACTGTGTTTTCCCCTCCGCTGCCCCCAGTTTTGCAATGTCTTCAAATGATGCAATGAACTGTTCTCACTACAGCCCAATTCAAACCCATCGAATACCGTGGAAATCCTCCCTTCAATTTCAGAGAGCTTTGAATCAGATGCTGTGACTCCTCTTTATGACTTTTTTCTTTTGTGATTCAGCCTCTTCACCACAGCTCTTCCTCAGGTATCTCCCTCCTCCTTCCCTTTCTCATCCCTTTGCTTCATTTCTGCTCCTACCTATGATCCTCTTCAGATGATGGCTAGTAGTGGGGCTGCTCCCTCTCCAGCTGCAGACAAGGAGGGTATTTGAGGACCAGATAATGAAAAGGAACTTGAGAGACCTGCTCCCAAAAATCAGAGGCATTGGACCTCCCCTCCTTCCCTCTTCCAACTGAGCAGCCAAGATGACAACACAGTGCCTGGGCACCCCCTCCACCCCAGTCTGTGACCCTGCATGTGACTGATACTGAAGAGCTTGTGCTTCATCATCACACTATGAAGCGCAGCAGCCACCTTGGGTGCTTTCACTTCCCTGTGGAAGGTAAAAATACAATAGAACACAAAGCTGAACCTTCAGCTCTGCCAGAAAAGCAGATGGGCAGCAGGGGATCCCAGGGTCATTACACCTGAGGTTGAAGAAAGCCAACCCAGAGCTGCTCTGGGAAGGGGATCACTGGTAACAATGCTTTGAGAAGACTGGCGGAGAAATTCCTCACTCTTCTTTCCTGCATTGCAGGGCTCAAATCCAAGTCACCCAGGAGCTAGAGCTTCTATGAAGTGAGAAGAGCCCTTGAGATTTGCAGAGGGAAATGGATAAGCAATTGATGCATTTTGCAAGCAATCAAGTTTTGGAAGCTGCAGGTGCACTGCAGATAAATTACTATCCATCAGCCAGGAAACAGTCGCTGATCAGCTGCACTCCTGGTGTGAAGGCAAAGTGTGTCAGCTTTGACTGGTGGGAGGCTTTAAGCCAACTGATGTGATGATGGAGGAACCAAACACTTATTTCACACGGGCTAAACACACACACGTTCAGATAGCAGCATCTCAGCTAACAACGTCATAGGATGTGCTGACCCACACTGTGTGAGCATACCGGCAGGGCTGCCACGCACTGTGATTTCTTTTACAGCTGCAGAAAGCCCAGACCTAAGGCTTATGAAATCAAGGGAAATCCATGCTGCTATGAGGTACCTCTGCCACAACACTGCCTGGGTAGATTTGCAGCCATAGTGTGTGGGAGGACGTGTTGCCATGCCAAAAAAGGTGCAGAAACGCTGCTCAGAGCCTACCCTGGGTCTGAAATTGGGCTTTTTGGAGGAGGAAGGGGAAGAGGTAACGAGGAAGGATATTGCTATTGTAGTATAACACAGGCTTGTGCTTTGACTCCGAGAACAGGCTCACCAGCTGCACCAACAGATGTATTTAGTCCATCAGCTCAGACTCCAGCTACTCCAGTACCGTCATACCAGCGTTGGCTTCTTGGGAGGGAGACAAAGCCAGGCTGGGATGAGGTCCTGGAATTTTGTCCTGCCATTCACTGCAGCTCCTGCTCTCCTGCCGCTCTGTACACCGGAGGTGACTGAGTGCAGCAGGGGTCACCAGGTTGTGAAGAAAGGGATGCAAAATAAGACACTGTCCTCTAGGATTCAGCAAGAAGATCCTGATAAGATTTGTCATCACTGGTTCCCAGAAGCAGAGCGTGGCAATCCGCTATAGGAGGCAGACAGGGCAGACTGATATTTCAGCATGACAAAACCACTCGCTTCTCCAGAATTTCAAGATACTGCAACACCGATGAGACAGCAAAGCACAGGACCGGAGAGGAAGCATGGCATCCATGGCTGCCGCCGTTTCAAACACTGGGCGGCCAAGTTTGACCTGAACATCACCTAAACCGCATGTACACAATAACCTAATGGAGCAGAAGTGGAGAAGCCTGTAGCAACCCCCCCTCCCCACCTGATACAGCCCTTTCTTCCTTCCTTTCTTCCTGCACACCTGCCAGCAGGCCACATATTCCTGTATCAGGGCATCTTTATAGCCCTCTGGACAATAGCCAACACTTCTCCCAGATCAGGGCTCCATTCATCCCTGCCTCACATTAACACCAAGTGCTACCACAACACCCAAAGGTCTAACCCCCTTCCCAGGGCTAACTGATTGTATGATGACAGTAATGACCATACAGCAGTTTCTCCCCTACCTTTCTTCTCAAGATGATGCCAAAACCCAGACCAAATCCCTCTAAAGGAGGACCTTTTGGTGCACTGCATGCAGCCACATGGATCTGTGGTTTTGCTCCTGGCACCAAGCAGAGAGGATTCCCCTGCTCCCGCTCGGGAAGAGCACCCAGCAGCAGAACCCCGCTGGCTAACAGAGGGCTGTGGGACAAGTCACAATGGGCTGGGCAGAACCAGCACCGAGCACAGCCCCCCCCACCCCGAGCTCATGGGCGCACCTACAGACAAAGAAGCTGAAAAATGCGACGGAGGAGGGAAAAAAGGAAAGGCCCTGCCCAGGTTCTGGTCCCTTGGTTACACCTCCTGATTCTACAGAGCACTGACTGTGGGTTATTCCCTACGGGAGATTTGGGGGCACAGCACCAGACCCTTCCTAGGAACATAATACTATAACCATCCTTTCCAGGTCCCCAAAGCCCCCATTCCCTGCACTTTGAAACAAAATCCTCTCCACCCGAGCTGTCTGACTTATTTGCAGGCAGAACCTAGACCAGCACCCAAAGCTGCATAAGCTCAAAGGGACTAGCAGAGCTACAGCAGGGATTTGCCTGGCTGGGGCACTAATTAATATAAACCCCAGGAGATTACTTCCTGCAGCTTTACTTGCTCGTATCACAAGCAGAGCACTTCTCCCCGCATTTCAGCATGGGGAGCAGGGCAGCTCTTGCCCTAGGGATGGACACTTTCCTACATGGGATGGGAAAGATTGCACCAAGAGGTAGGTCGGAGCCTGGGGAGCTGCACGCAGCAAGGTGCTGACCCCAGCTTCACAGATCCGGTTAACGGGTGCTGATATAAGGACACGACCCTTGCTGTGGCACACTTGATCTGCAGGTTTCAGTGCCGTCTGTGAGAAAGGCTGGATTCACTAACTGTGTTTAGTACACAGAAGGAAACTAATGCACCAAGAAGCAAAATAACTTGCCCACATGTATTTAAAATGTTAGCAGCAGAGCCAAGGATATTAGCATCTATTTAAGCCTTGGCACTCCTCTCTGGGTTTTCCAGTGACTTTGACCCTCTTGAGAGCATGGGGAAATTAAACCTGTGTTTTGAAGTGCCTGAGCTCCACCCTGTCTCACACCAGCATCCGCCATCCAGCCCTGCAGCAAGCAGGAAATATATTTAATCACCACCACTGCTACAAAAGCTCGGGCATGCCTGTGCTACTAACAGCCCCTACTGGGGGCTATTCTTGCCTGTATATTAGAAATAACTGTCACAGCCACACAGGGAGTTAGGCAGCTTTCCAGGATGAACTACACCTCTTTCTCAGCCCTGCAGGAAAGATGTTTTCTTCAGTACTGCCATTTTTAGCTGTGTTTCCTAAAGAAACTGGGTGTACACTACTGCACTGTCTTTCAGTCTCTCCCTAATAGCTTTTGAGCCATTCTGCCAGTTGCAGCTCAGCTCTGAGAGGCAGGAGCTGGGTCATCCCTGCTAGCTTTGTGAAGATAAGCTGTTTTGTAAAAGCAAGTAATCCGCCAGGGCTGCTTTAGAGCCAAAGGCTGCAGGGTGAACACAACACAACCTTTATTAGACACCAGAGGATCCACTGTGGCTCGCTGCTCCCTTCCCTTCAGCCTCCAAGCCCAGGCAAGCACAGGAATTGCACATCACACCTAAGAGGAATGAGCAATGCTGCATACTGGATACAGAGAGAAATCCTTGGCGGGCTAATTAGTGCAGGGTAATTAGCACTTCGTCTTCACCACCACAAAGGCTGCAGTATTTGGGGATGCAGGAGGAGATAGGGCAGCGACTGCGAGGGAAGGGGAGCTAACCCCCATGCCACGCCAAGCCCAGCCAAGGGGGGAAGATGGGGAACATAGGGGATAAAATAACGCAGGAATGTTCTGGGCTTAGGAATTAAATGAGACACATTGTTAGAGTTTGCTACTCAGGTTTCCCCTAATTCACAGAAATTAGAGTATCTTCTGCTGGAACATGGGTTTCACGAGCCTGAGACTGTAACCCCAGCCAGGAGCAATTACACCCACCCAGTGGCATTTCCGACTCAAACCCACCACAGGGGTGACAGGGGAAAAGCCATCCTGAGCTGTCAGCTGGTGCTGAAAAAGTCCCTTTCGCATACAGCAGTACACTGCAAGACAGAGATTGCCCCCCTGAATGTATCTGTCTGGTAGGGAGGAAGGAGAGCACCCCTGGCAAAACTAATCCCAAACGACTGGGGATCCAGACGTTGTCCGTCATCCATGAAGAGCCACCAATGCCCATCTCTGTTGTGCCCTTCTCCAGGGTCCATTTGGGTGAGGCCCCAGCTGCTGCCCCCCTCCAACCTCAGCGCACAGCCATGGGCTGGATCGCGAACCATGCATGCTCCTGTGAGGATGGGGGTGGGTTATGGAAAACAGAGGGTTCCACAGATACGCCTAGTGGAAAACACCAGTGTTAATGAACAGAAAGAGAGTTGTAGAGATAGACAGCTCCTAACATCCTGCCTGCAAAACCACCTCCTGGACAAGCCCTGAGCCAGGCAAGTGCCCAGCAGCATCCCCACATCTGGGCCAGGCTTGGGTCCTGCCAAGGGTTCATGTCACACTTGCTACAGCAAGCACAGGCAGCACACCCATCCTCAGGGCATGCTCGCACCCCAGCGGGGACAGACAGACAGCAGCCAGGAGAGCGGGGAGCAAGGCTCACAGCTGGGGGTACAGGGTTTGCACAGAGGCTGCTCAGTGACACAAGTCTGCCAGCACTCGCACGCTCCGAGTGTCCGAAGAGCTGCCACCTTCCCCATGTGGCACGTTCTGCTGTCCCCAGCAAAGATTTAACTGTACGATCCCTCCACATCCCCCAGAAAGGCTGGCTTGGCCAGGGATTATTGCCAAGACACCAGCCACCTCACCCCTTGCACACCAAACAGCTGAGCTGCAGAACAGGTTGCAACAGCCAGACGTTGACCAGCTCATCACGGCCGACGCCGACACCAGTACCGCAGCAGTCCCAGCGCTCAGGAGGGCTCTGCCCTCTGCTGCTGTCCCTGGACTGGCAGTCGTGGAGGGGACCAGATGCTCCTGCCACAAAACCCACCTTCAGCAGTGCTTGAAAAGGGACGGAGCTGGAGCAGCTGAGCAGGGAGTGTGGGGGCATATGCCAGCCCCAGAGGGCTGTTGCATTAACCCAGCACAAGCTCTGCCAGCACTCGCCTGTCAGAGGGTTTAACCAGCCGCTGAGAGCTGCCCGCTGCCCCAGCAGCTCCCGGGACGCAGCCCGGCAGGCTGCCACGACAGTGCCCTCCCCAGTGCCCTGGCTGGGCACCTCCAGGTCTCCTCCTGGCTCTCTCTCCTCCTAATCAGCATTGCCTGGGCCGTGGGCTCAGTTCATGGCAAAGAGGCCGTGCCACGCCTCTCTGAACATCTGTCTCCCAACCTCCCTCCTTTCAGGGCAGCCTGTCCCCCCACCAGTACCACACAACATACCCAGACCCTGATCGGCTCCAGACAGGCTCGCGGGGCAGCTGCTGCAGCGCTTGGCTCTTTATCAGCAATTCCCACCCCAAGAGTCACTTCGCAAATCACGCTGAGGCTCTGGGGAAGGGCACAGGCTCCAGGCAGCCCGATGCACTGACCAGCAGCGCCTGTGAGAGGGTGAAATTTGGCAGCTTCTTCAGGAGACTGCAAAAGCCTTACTGGGGGCTCCTGCGGCAGTACCGAGCTCTGGTTCTCAGCCATATTCAAAGGTGACTGGAACAGAGAAGTATTGCAGATGCTTAAGATGCCACAAAAAAATCACCAGGTGCAAAGAAAGCACCAGAAAAAGACCGTGAGAAAGAAGAACAGGATGCAGAAAGTCATTTCACTCAGATGACCCCAAAGAGGGAAAGTCCTGATACGATACTAAGGAAAATATCTGAAGATTCACAGTCTTGCTTAAAATACAAACAAGATTCAAAATAAACCTCAAACCCCTGTGCCTCATATAATTAGAAGAATGTGCTTTCAACACCCTTCTAGATCTCTTATCTCTGTATTTACTTGGGGTAGCTTGGACAGGTAAATCAGCCCTGGCAAGTTCCCCTTTAGTTTCTCAGGTGCTCACACAGTGGTTCAGCACCTGGATTATTTATGGTGAAATGCGTATACTGCTCCGTACACTTCCAGCAGTTTACAAACGGAGGGAGCAGTCAGACAGTCCTTGCTTGGTCCTCAGTTTAATGCTGGGAGATACTCGGTGCAATTATTATCACCAGACAGGACACAAAGACCTCTGCAAGCAAAGGCTTGCGCACAGAAAGAGTTAAGACCCTGAAAG